>NC_068938.1:53060045-53423308 GCF_016801865.2 Culex pipiens pallens
ATATTTGCCCAATCAACAGTTCGGTGCAAACTAGCGCCTCCCCCAACTTTGCGTTGTAAAATCAACGCCGACAAACAAGCTGCAGAGCAATTTGTCCTCCAGGTCCCTTCCCCCCGCAACGGAAACCGGAAGGAAGTTACGACAAGCGACTGACAAATTAATCGCCGCACCTCCCCCCATCCCTTTGAAAACAATTTCATTCAAAACGATAACATTATCATGACCTGCTGCAGCAAAGTGGCCTCGATGTCGTCGTCCTGTTAGTCAACGGTGTCGTCTTCATCATCGCCCTGCAGAATCTCCTCCTCCCTACCAACCAACAAGCTGGTGCTGGAATATTGGAACGCGGTGGAAAACCATTAATAATCGGGGTCGTCCTGGAGTTGGGGTGGGGAAGTCCCCAGTAGAAGATGGTAGCGTAAAATGAGAAAATGTTAAGTAAATGAGTTATGGGTCTCAAAGGGATGGTATTAATCACTGGTGTGGAGCTCCAGCTTTCACGGTCCCCGGGCCAGATAATGTGCCCTGCTTTGGCCTACGGAATCGGGAAAAAAGCCTTTTGTTGAATGGAGGAAAATTCACGGCGTGGAAAATATTTAAAGATTGTGTAGCTCATTTTTCCTTCTGGTTCAAAGAAAGGCCCAGCTTCTTAAGAAACGGCTCATTTTTTCCTTGCTGTTGCTTCCCCTGGATGCTGTCAACAAGGAAGGATGGTGAGTACACATTGCTAATTAATAAGGATTACACTAATTAGTGCTGACAGTGCCGAGCAGCCGGAGAGGCAGTAAATTAGGGCGAACTGCAGCGGCGGTGGCGACGTCCTACGAGGAGCAAAAAATATGGGTTATGCGGGAATTCAGTGACGAAGGAATCCTGTTTGTTGCTGTCAACTGGAATTAGCGCGAGCTGACATCATTACGGAAGAGCGCTGGCAGTGAATAACTGGACTAATTGGTGGAAAAATAAAGCATAGAATTTCTTAATGACCCTGTTTAAAGAATACAGTTGAGGTGATTCTATGGACTTGTTGTTTTGAATAATCGTCAACAATAAATTGTTGTAGTTTATCGATAAATTAATCAATTAAAACAATTAATCAAAATTGATTTGAGAGTACAATTCTAAAATCATTCTGACAAATTAAATGTTAAGCATATATGAACAATCGAGACGCTTGTCAAAAAATAAGATTTAAACTTTATTCACACACAACATTTCCCACCACCCATCAAGCCTCCCGGCGCACAATCTTAATCGGAATGACGTCATCCGGTCGAATCACCAAATCCGCCTTCAACCGCAGCCGATCCATCGACTCACCGGGCAGAATCCGATAGCTGGCCAACATCTTTATGATGGTCACTTTCAGCTCCATCATGGCATACCGCTGTCCGATGCAGTTCCTCGACCCGGCACTAAACGGGATGTAGTCGTACGGTCCACGCTTGTCTTCGTTCGTCTTGGAGAACCGTTCCGGGTCAAACTTTTCCGGGTTGGGCCAGATTTTCGGGTTCGTGTGGATGTTGCAGATCTTGATGGAGATGTTGGTGCCGGCCGGGATCGTTACGCCATCTTGGGTAGAGTAGGCATTTTTTGAAAAGGTTAAAAACTTATATAACTAAGAATACTCACTCATTTCCATGTCCTCTAGCAAGCACCTTCCAATGATGGGAACAGGAGGGATCAACCGTAGTGATTCCTTCACGACCATGTCAAGATACTCAAACTCCTGTATCTTCAAGTTGGTTAGTTCCGCGGTCTTCTTGTCCTTGCCCAGAATCCGATCGATTTCCTCGTATAATCGCTGCTGTACGTCCTGATACTTGGCCAGATGCCAGATCGTGAAAGAGATCCCCGAAGTGGTCGTATCGTGCCCTTCAAACATAAAAGTGTCCACTTCTTCACGGATGTCCTCACGACTCAGTGGCTTGCCGTTGACGGTTACACTTAGAAGCAGGTCCAGAAAGGTAATTCTACGTTTAGTGTAAACGTCTTCTTCTTGCTGTTCAAACGACACTTTGGAGTTAGCTTGCTCTTGTTCAAGCATCTTCCGCCGGGAATCGATAACGGAGTTGGTAAAGTTGTGCAGCTTTCGGATGACTCGCTTCTGTTCCCGTGCGAACGGATACAGGAAGAACAGTGCCGGAAAGGATCGTAACACGCTGAATACGCGACGAAGAATGAAGGTGCTCATCTGTTTGACGGCAATCGCGTACTCGTTGTTGGGATCATCCTGGGCGTTCACCTGGACTCCCATCGAAGTTTCACAGATACTATCCAGGGCGTACAATGTTACGTGCTCGTAGATGTCAAACTCCCCTTTGCCAGCATGAGCTTCCAGCTTGCCAACTAGAATGTCTGCTTCCTTGTTGAATGTATCCAGGAAGTTCTCGAGCATCTTGAAGTGGAACGTCGGAGTAATAATCTTCCTCCGCTGGAACCACTTCTCCCCGGTAGATATCAACAGACTTGTTCCCAACCACGGAACCAAAAAGTCATACGGCTCAGACTTTTTAATAGCCTTCGCCAGCAGCACTTTCTCGACATTCTTCGAGCTGGACAAATCTAGCACCAAATCGTTGAACGCAGCGATAATGGCCACATCTTCTCCGTGCACCTTGTGCCAGCCGGTGATAATGTCGAAGATATCTGCGGAAAGCAACCGAGATAAGCTGGCTAATCAACGAAGAGAGCCGTCATATCTCACCTGGAATACTCTTCCCAAAGAACACCGGCGTCGTCCCGAGAAAGTAATTTGACTCAGGTCCATCAAAGTGCGCGCGGATGTTCAGCAAAAGCTGGCGCCGCTTATTGTAATTGAACAGCACGTAGCCAACCGTGGCAAGAAGCAACGAAATAATGAGCAGCATTGCGCAGCTGACAAGTACGCACCGGGTCACCGCAGCTACCCAACTGAAACGGACTTTGGTGAGTGCGCGAACGAATCAGCGGTGATAACCAATTTTTATGGTGTTCTACACCGCAGACGAGATAATGATACGGGAGCTAAACTGAGGTACTAATGGAAGCTTACCGGGGAAGTGACAGGGCAGTTTTAGCACTCGATTAATTGTTGAGTAGTGGAATATTTAGTAGTTACTAGTTTCGTATGATTTAAAAGAAATTTTGTAAATGTTATAAGCTCAAGAACCTTGAAAAGTTAAACAAAGCATTGTATTATAATATTTAAAATAATTCGAACAATACAGTTTAGTCACAAGTATCCATTAAACCTACCTCAACGTCAAATGGACACTATCAAACTTACCACCGTTGATTGTTTGATGACTGTTTTGATGAGTAAGCTGTTTTCCCACGATCAAATGCTTGTAAAATGATCGCGTTGAGAACACCCATAATTAAGTATCCCATATATGAACCGGCTAACAATGCTTGTTTACGACTGAATAGCTGATAAGACGGTGCACGATAAGACGTTCTATATTTGGGTCCACCTTAGCGATTACAATGTGCCCAAAATCTCAAACCCTTTCCACAAGCTTAATCGGAATGGTTTCGTTCGGCCGGATGACCAAGTCCGTTTTGAACCGCATCTTTTCCATCGACTCGCCGGGCAGAATCCGATAGCTGACAAGTAGCTTGATCAGCGTGACCTTCAGCTCCATCATGGCGTACCGCTGACCGATGCAGTTTCTCGAGCCGGCACTAAACGGGATGAAGTCGTATGGTCCGCGTTTGTCTTCGTTAGTTTTTGAAAACCGGTCCGGGTCGAAGCGCTCTGGATCGGGCCATATCTTCGGATTCCTATGGATGTTGTAAATTTTGATGTTGATCTGAGTCCCAGCGGGGATGGTGGTTCCGTCTGAAATATTATAGAGGGTTGAAGGTCAGTTGGTTGTAGATTTCCACGAAACTTACTCATTTCCAAGTCTTCGATCAGTTGTCTTCCGATGATCGGTACCGGTGGAATCAACCGCAGCGATTCCTTCACAACCATGTCCAGATATTCAAACTCTTGAATCTTCACATTATTCAGCTCAGCCGTTTTCTTCTCCGTCCCCAAAATCTGATCGATCTCGTCGCACAACTTCTGCTGAACATCCTGGTGCTTTGCCAAGTGCCAAATCGTGAACGAAATCCCAGACGTAGTCGTATCGTGGCCCTCAAACATAAAGGTGTCCACCTCCTCACGGATGTCTTCACGACTCAACGGCTTACCTTCGACGGTAACACTCAGCAGCAGATCCAAGAAGGTGATCTTTCTCTTCGAGTACATGTTCTCCTCCTGAAGATCAAACGCAACCGTTGAGCTAGTTTGCTCCCGTTCCAGAACCTTTCTTCTCGAGTCGATCACGGAGTTGGTGAAGTTGTGCAGCTTCCGGATGACATTCTTCTGCTCCTTTGCAAACGGAAACAGGAAGAACAACCGCGGGAACGATCGCAGCGGGTTGAAGATCCTACGCAATATGAACGTACTCATCTGCTTCACCGCAGTCGCGTACTCATTGCTAGGGTCGTCCTGAGCGTGAATCTGCACTCCCATCGACGTTTCGCAGATACTATCCAACGCGTACAGCGTCACATAATCGTAAATATCAAACTCCCCCTTCCCCGCTCGCATCTTCAACTTCTCCACCAGTACATCCGCCTCCCGGTTGAACACCTCCAAAAAGTTGTCCAGCATCTTGAAGTGAAACGTCGGCGTGATGATCTTCCGGCGCTGGAACCACTTCTCGCCCGTCGGCACCGTCAGCAGGCCCGTGCCCAGCCACGGCTCCAGGAAGTTGTACACGAACGACTTTTTGATCGATTTCGCGAGCAGCACCTTCTCGACGTTCCGCGAGCTGGACAAATCGATGACCAGCTCGTTGAACGCGGCGATGATCGCGATGTCCTCGCCGTACACCTTGTGCATTTTGGTGATGATGTTGAAGATATCTGGAGGTTTGCTTGATTTATCGCAGATTTTGAGACTCAATCACGAAAAGAACTTACCAGGAATGCTTTTGCCAATGAAAATCGGGAAATTTCCCAAAAAGTAGTGCGTTGGTGGTCCATTGAAGTGTGACTGGATGGCGAGCAACTTTTGTCTGGTTTTGTGATAGTTGAACAACCAGTAGCCAATCGTGGCAAAAATCACGCTTAGTACAAGCCACATGGTGATGTCTGTTGAACGCTCGGAACAGTTCTGATACTTCTGTGGTTGAATTGATAATTAGCGATTCAGACCCAGGGAGGTAATCAGTTTGTCTGATAAGTGGCTCCAAAAGTTGCACTTCAAGAGCGATAAGAGATACCAGTTGAATTATCAAAAATTGCATTGTGTATTCTGAAATTTACACTAATTTATATTGAAATCAAGGTCAAAGAATCTTTAAAAAAGGAATAATCTCTAAGCTAGTCAAACCCAAGCGCAGCCAATCTCTCAAATGGATCCTGGATAATGCTTCAGGTTAGATTTCTTTTTCTATTTTTAGTGTGCATATTGAACACCAGAAACATTGAAGCGGCCAGGTATACTGCGTGTACTTAACCGCAGTGATGATTTGTTTAATTTAATAGAGCTTGTTGAGCATGACTTTTTTTATCTGTTTACACGGAGAAAAAAGAGTTCCCAAAATCGTGAACAAGCGTTCATGAAAATCGTAACCACGAACGTACCACCGATTTTTATGAACACTTGTTCACGATTTTGGGAACTCTTTTATCTCCGTGTATGTCATGACTTTGCTGGACATTTCTGAAAAGAAGAGATCAAAAAGAAGATTGCTGGCTAAGATAAAGCTTTTACAAGTAAAGCAAACATAGTTTCAAAGATGTTCACTTATCAGCTCCATAGCGTTGAGCGGCTGATGCCGCTGCCTTCACGCGTTCTCTAAGCTCGTATCAGTTGGATGGCAGCGGTGACCGAACGCGTACAGAGATTTGACCGGCGATGCTGCTCTTTATTTCGTTGATTCTTGCCACGGTTGGCTACGTGCTGTTCAGCTACCACAAGCGCCGACAGCTGCTGCTGAACATCCGCTCACACTTTGATGGACCGCCGTCCAAATACTTCCTCGGGACGGCCCCGATATTCTTCGGCAAAAGCATTCCAGGTAAGACTTCTTTGTTGGTTTGCGATAGTAAGCTAATCTCTGTTGGATCTTCAAGATATCTACGACATCATCACCGGCTGGCACAAGGTGCACGGGGAAGATGTGGCCATTATCGCTGCGTTCAACGAGTTGGTGCTAGATTTGTCCAGCTCGAAAAATGTCGAGAAGGTACTCTTGGCCAAATCGATTAAAAAGTCGGATCCTTACGACTTTATGGTTCCCTGGCTGGGAACGGGGCTGCTGATATCTATTGGGGAGAAGTGGTTCCAGCGCCGAAAGATCATCACTCCGACGTTTCACTTCAAGATCCTAGAGAGCTTCCTGGAGGTATTCAACAAGGGAGCGGACGTTCTGATTGACAAGCTGGACGCCCATGCTGGCAAGGGAGAGTTTGATATCTACGAGCAAGTGACACTGTACGCTCTGGACAGTATCTGTGAAACTTCGATGGGAGTTCAGGTGAACGCTCAGAAAGATCCCAACAATGAGTACGCGACAGCGGTCAAACAGATGAGTACCTTCATCCTACGTCGCGTATTCAGCGCGTTACGATCCTTTCCGTCGCTGTTTTTCCTGTATCCGTACGCACGGGAACAGAAGCGAGTCGTTCGAAAGCTTCACAACTTCACAAACTCCGTTATCGATTCCCGCCGGAAGATGCTTGAACAGGAGCATGCTAACTCCAAGGAGTCGTTTGAACAGCAGGAAGAAGACGTATACTTTAAACGTAGAATCACGTTCCTAGATCTGCTTCTAAGTGTAACCGTCAACGGGAAGCCTCTGAGTCGTGAGGACATCCGTGAAGAAGTGGACACTTTTATGTTTGAAGGACACGATACGACCACTTCGGGGATCTCTTTCACCATCTGGCATCTGGCCAAGTATCAGGACGTACAGCAACGGCTGTACGAAGAGATCGATCGGATCCTGGGCAAGGACAAGAAGACCGCCGAACTGACCAACTTGAACATTCAAGAGTTTGAGTATCTTGACATGGTCGTGAAGGAATCACTTCGGATGATCCCGCCTGTTCCCATAATTGGAAGATGCCTGCTAGAGGATATGGAAATGAGTGAGTTTCCCTAAATAACATTCCACATCAAAATATTCAACTTTCTTTCCCTTCTTAAGATGGCGTAACGATCCCGGCCGGCACCAACATCTCCATCAAGATCTGTAACATCCACACGAACCCGAAAATCTGGCCCAATCCGGAAAAGTTCGACCCGGAACGGTTCTCCAAGACGAACGAAGACAAACGCGGACCGTATGATTTTATTCCGTTTAGTGCCGGGTCGAGGAACTGCATCGGGCAGCGGTACGCCATGATGGAACTGAAGGTGACCATCATAAAGATGTTGGCTAGCTATCGGATTCTGCCGGGGGAGTCGATGGATCGGCTGCGGTTGAAGGCGGATTTGGTGATTCGACCGGATGACGTTATCCCGATTAAGATTGTGCGGAGGGAAGTTTGTTAAGAATGTTAGAGTTTTGAGATTGAAACTTAATTTGTCGAAAACATCATTAAATTACAGACTACAAACTTTCTTTTAAATCTTTTCTGATGCTTAGGAAATTGAAAAAAAAAATTAATTTGCCAGTGAACAGCAATACAGTTATTGTTTTTTTCTGTTTTATTTTATTGATATTCAACCAAAGTGCTGTAGCTGTATTGTTGGAAGCAGTTGATGGCTGTCAAATTAACACAAGTTTTATTGATGAGCACTTTTCATACATAATTTGACTTAAAAACAATCATTTAATGTAGCAAATTCAGGATGACAAATTCTGCAGCGTTTCATTCCCATTGGTGTAGACTTTAAATTTTGCCCTTTTCCACTCGACTGCTCTCGGAGGGCACATGCACCTCGGTGTAGTGTCCTTCCCAGTACAAACTCCGAGTGGCACTTAAGAATGCATTCACACAACAATTGTACCTACTAACTACAGCAATTTTAGCATACACATACATTTTTCAGCCACACCTGCCCTATTTCCGCAGTGCTTACCCTGTGGTACAACAACATCTCCCCTTCTCCAAACAACCCCCAGGTCACGGAGACCCAGGACTCCAGCAGGCTTGCACACGCTAGAACGATGCAATAACACTTGTTCCAAAGTGTTGTTTTCAATGTACTTTTTATGGGAATTTCTTTATTTCTCTCTCTCTCGCATTTCTCGACTGCGGCCGTTTTCACCGAGATTCACTCGGAAGAAAAGGGCCACTAGGCCAGACCCTCAGCCAGTGTGCACTTGAAGTTCTGCGGCGGGGGTTGGAAAGGAAAGCCCTTTTCGGAATCCTGGGAGTCAAATGGCAAAACCTGGAAAGCCAAGTGGCACCTCGGAGAGCCATCATCTCCGAGTGGAGAGAGTGAAAACAACGATCGTTAATAACAATCGTCTCATCTTCTACGGGAAGAAGAAGAAGAAAAAAAACGGTGCCGACTTTTCCCCTGGTGTAGGGTTTTCCCGACGCCACCCACCAACACTGCAGTGGGACGTGCTCCTTTATGATGATGAGGCTCGTAACAAAAAAGTTTTCCTTCCATCACCGGGCAAGTTTTGGGGAGGGTGAACAAGCTAATGTATCTATCAGAAACAATTAAGGTCCGCACCGGTTGGCAGCCGACCAGCCTCATTTTCTCGTCCTTTATTAATATTTTTATTCCAATTTTATGATAATTAGATTCGTCCTGGCCGCGATTTTCGCTGCGCGTAATAAGCTCTCCACGGACGTTTAGTGAGAAGAAAAAGTTTTTCCTCCTTGAACATCAAGCAGACGATCCCGAAAAGCAGCCTGTTTATCAAATGTTATCATATTCTAAATAGCGTAATGGACACTTAATTTTTGCTTCCCAGCATCGCATATCAAAAAAAAAAAAAAGTCTGGCTCGGAAAATATTCATGAGGATGCTGCTGGCCATCAGGAGAAACTTTTATTCGCTACGATTATTGCCCCGACGTGTGCCCCCCGGTGTGAAGTGGAGCATAATTCATACTTATTTTTTTGTTGGGCACGACCTTTTGCTTTCGGGCTTCAAATTTAAGGTGCACCGCAGGTCAAGATGGAGGAAGCTTATTTTGCATCTTAATTATTTTGGGAGAACATTGTACGATTCAAATGATTTATTTTGCTTTTTTTGTTGTCTTCTATTTATAGCTTGGCAATACACATTTTTCAATAAAACTGCGATAACTAGAAAAGTAGCATATTTAATTAACCAAATTTGAACCAAATCGGAGCACTTTTGATTTAGAGATTTCCTGTTATACGTGGAATTATAATAGTTTTGAATTAATATTTATTTAAATATTTCTTTTAGATTGTTCAGTGTTTGATTCAAAGATTTAGTGTTATTTATGTTTTTTCCTTTACATTCAATTTTTTGACAGTTATTTTTTTTATTATTTTTCTTTGATATAGAATTATACAGTCACACGGTGGGTAAGAAGGGGATTATTATGCAACTTGCATGCACCTCGGAAATTCCTTCTGGAGGTTGTTGGGGGGACTTTTCTGAGTCAGAAAAATCGATTCCCA
The DNA here is from genome assembly GCF_016801865.2 of Culex pipiens pallens. Lineage (NCBI taxonomy): Eukaryota > Metazoa > Arthropoda > Insecta > Diptera > Culicidae > Culex > Culex pipiens. Next base: position 53,069,646 of record NC_068938.1, read on the forward strand.
AAATATTCTGTCGGTGAAAACTGGTTTTATCTCGATTTGAAGTTAAAAAACCTAATATATCACCTAAAACCTCAAAAATACGTCTAAAATCACGGTCTAACTCTGGACATAGATGCACATTTTCATCAAGATATCAATTTTTAGTTCCCAAAATATATTCCTGACATAGTACACCTTAAATCGATCCATTGTTTGAGTCCCAGCGTCATTAGGAGGTGTAAAATAGTGTTATTTCTAAAAAACATATTTTCAATTTGCTCTGGTAAATAAACTGTCATGTCTGAATTCAATAACTAATGTTGTAGCATTGTTGCAAACAAAATGAAGAACAATTTTGCAGAAAAAAGAATGAAATTTTATCATTTTTCAGTAAAGTTATGTCTATTTTAGTGGGAAAATTGCTGCCAATTTTCAAAATTCTTCGATATTTAACTCATTTCTGTTATTAATAGCTACTACGATCATACTTAGTAGGATGTAACAAAAATTATATTTTGACGGTCATTCTGGGACTTGTTACAGAGGGCATACTGAGCTGAAATCCCAAATATGAGCTTGATTGAACTCAACAGGAGCATGCTTTTTGCACTTGAATTTTTAATCAGATTTAACCCGTAATTTTTTTTTTCAAAAATGTAGATTTTAAGTCATTTTGGCCACTGAAGCGTTTATTTTCAACATCATTGGCGTGTAGGACAGATCCTTGCGCATGTGAGTCATCCCATATACTCGGAACTCCCTCAAACTCGGAACACTTTCGTGGTAATTTATCGATAGGAGGCCAACTACAATTATTAATTTTCAGTCAGCACTCTGCTGGCTTTTTATGTCAAATAAAAAAAATCACTCAATCAATCAATTCAAAACACTGCACTTCAAAAATATTTTACCAAAGGCAGCTAACTACTGTCGCCAAATTGCACGTTCCCTAAATGTGGATATTACTGTACAAAACTCCTAATTTTAACTGAAAATTGAACCAAAAAATGATCAAACTAATTACAAAGCCAAAGTTAACCTTAGTATTCATTGGTTCCAGCTTTTGTGACTTTATTTTGTTGAAAATCTGCATTTCTGGAGAGAACCAAAGTTTGTTTTATAAGAAAAACTTACTTAATCCACCTATGTGGTTGGTGCCTTCCTCACTCTTTACCAAAAATGTGTCACACAAATGATCATGAAAAAAATTACAACTGGCATCAAACATGGTTTTTGGTAACTTGAGACAAGGATGAAAGTTCTTCAATATTTATGGCTTGCTAGAAAGGTTTTCCGATAACCTATCAAACGATAGTGCGGATCATTGATCCGGCCATAGTTTTCATACAGATAAGTATGATACGGATTGAAAAAAGCATATAAGTATCACTTAAGTGGTCATAACTTGAGACAGTGTTGCCAGGTTATTTAAGGCATATTATGTGCGGTGTAATTTTCAAGTAACTAAAATGTTTAAAATTTGCCCCTGGAACTGCTCTTCCCCAAACACAGGTGTTAGCTTCAAGTGAATTAAAATGCATGTAGTACGCAGGACATTTTTTAACCTTCTACTGCCCAATTTTTTTCGAAATTTTTTATTTTTCCCTTGTTTGGAGGTCATTTTGAGCAACTTTTGTTCTACGAAAAACTGATCTTCTCTTGTTTTATGTTTTTCTTGTTTTATTTTTAGTATTTTAATTTGCATTTATCTTGTTTAGTTTATGTTTGTTTTTGGTAGCATTTGGCCTATTCTACCACCTCCTATCATAACATTTTGCCTATCTAATTTTGTCATATTTTTACAGTCACTTTTTCTATTTTTTGCTTGTTTTTCGCATTTTCTGCTATGAAATGGCACCATTATCATTTAAATCGTAAAAAAATGCGTAGAGGCATAGTCTGGGACACTAGAAAAATTACTGCATCCTTCTTTTTACTCAAAATATAGGAAGTGTTAGTAAAAAACAAAGCCAAAGTTGACCCCTACACGGAGAAAAAAGAGTTCCCAAAATCGTGAACAAGCGTTCATGAAAATGGGAACCTCGAACAAAGTGTTCAAATCCCATGGTACGATTTTGAAAAACGTACCATGAAATTTGAACACTTTGTTCGTGGTTCCCATTTTCATGAACGCTTGTTCACGATTTTGGGAACTCTTTTTTCTCCGTGTAAAAAAATGACATTTTTAAAAACATTGGCAAAGTCACATAAAACAAGTAAAACTTCCAACCCATAATTGTTCTAAAATTTTAAGAGTTCTTCTTCCCAATGCTTTAGATCAAAAATTGGTTGAAAATGGATTTTTGGCGATTTTTTAAATCGAAGCCCGTCTAAAGGCGGGGTTGGGTTGTAGAGGGTTAATCTCAAGTTTCCGATAGTACAACAACTTCCAGCTCCAGTCTCCAGTTTATTCAATTTTGAAACATTTCTCGATCATAAATAACGTTATCCAACGCCATTTTTTTAATGCATACGGTATAACGACTATGACTTTTTTCTCTTGTCTAGCAGAATTAAATGATTTTTCACAACTAAAATGTATAATTTTTTAACTCTTTCCTGAATGAGAACTTTGAATTTTTGAGAAAACAAGTTTTGTTTTCAATTTTATCCGTTTATTTTTATGAAAATCGATTCACCTGAAATTTTTCGACAAGAATTGTTACAAGTTTCAATTTTTTTTTTTAACTTGACGGCTTGACTTCAATATTTCTCATCAAATCCTATAACTTTGCTGAAGATACCAAACCGATCCGAAAATTCCTTCTAAAAATACAGTTTTATCGAATATTTTTGTATGGACAGCTGCCAAAACTGTATGGAGGCTTCTTTGGCCCCCAAAAATTTGAACTAAATAAAATAATACAAAATAATAGATCTGCACAAAATCGGCTGATTTCGCATAGAATTGTTCAGATGACAGTTTGTAAAAGGTAGACAAAACTTAGTTTTCAAATCATTGCCTAAAGTTTCCGTGACAGTTATGTTTCTATTAAATCTCATAAAATGTTTACATTAATGTGATAGAAGTACAGAACAGCTTGATAAAAAAAATGTGTTACCGACCGTGACAGGACTCGAACCTGCAATCTTCGGATTCGAAGTCCGACGCCTTCTCCATTAGGCCACACGGCCCGCTGTGAATGAGCTCATTCATTTTTCGGCTAGGAGTATCCATTTTGGTTTGTTGCTTGTACCAAGTTTGACAACGCATAACGCTTTTCCGACGCTACTTCTTGGCCGGTGTCCATAAATTTCCATTCAATTTGTGTGGCGCAGGTATTGAACTGAATCGGACCTGTTGAGTCTGGATAAATATAGCATTGGAGCAAAATTTGAACAATTAGTGTTGGCTTGCTTTTGTTGTTGGGTTGCTTAAAATTAGACAGCAAGCTTTATTTCTTTGAAAATAAACTCTTTCCATTTTGAGGTTGAGCTTTTGCTACACACAAAGTGTCTCACTTTAGCACAAATGAACGAGCTTCTGGTGGGTTAAAAATGCAGTAGACGCACACTGCAGCACTGCCAGAGAAGAGCATAAAATAAACAAATAGTGTGGACGCAGGTTTTATTTCCAGCATTGGAATATGTTGGTCGCATAGGGTCGTATATTCAGCGAGTGGAAACAGTTTCAAATAGACTAGGAGGGCACACAGATGGTGTGAAAACACTACTTTTGAATGCATTTTTTGTTTATTTTCTGTAGGTAAATAAACACTTTTCAAATAGAGCTACTGTCACTAGGTGAAAATTGTTATTTTTTTTAATTTAAGTAATTATTAAGGGACCATCCATAAACCACGTGGACTCTTCTTTGGGAATCTCAAACCCCCCCCCCCCCTTCGTGGACAATTGTCCATACATAAAAAACTTTTTTGTATGGAACGTGGACAATCGCCATACCCCCCCCCCCCCCCCTTCTCCTTAAGTGTCCACGTGGTTTATGGATGGTCCCTAAAGCTTCTTTAAGTAGCAATAAACTAACTTTGAAATACATGCAAGATTATTCTTGGGTTTTTTGTTTGTTCTGACAATCAATTATGGTCATTTTCTTTTTTGGGAATCTTAATCTTTAATTCTTTAGTTTTATTAATTTTTTAACATGCTTGAGTACTTTCTTTCTATTTTTTTTCTTTGAAAATGAAAAACTGAATTTAGGTTAACAAACGGCTAATACTGCACATAAAGATATCATTTTACGAAAAAAAAAACACAAGGTCAATTGAAAATTGGCTTGATTGTAAATAAATGTATGATGTTATTTTTTAGTAATATTTTGTTTGGATTGGAATGAATAAAATTCACATCAGTTTACAGTTTATCTAGGTGGAACTCTGAGCTCGTTTAACTATTCAAGAATCACAGGTTGAATACTGTATTGCATGCAACACACCAAGTTTGTTGCACGTTCAGAAAACGTCATTTGCTTTTCCATAATCCTACTTGCAGGTGAATGTATTAAAAATACATTCTGAATCGAAATTGTTTTTTTTTTCTCTTCCTACTTTTTCTCGAGGCCAAAATTAGACGGCTCTTTTGCCAAACATTGTGAATGCCAGTATGACATTAACCTAATAACAGCTGCTGGAACTTCCAACTTTTGTGAGTGAGAAAATTGGATCAGAAAGCTCCCACTTGTTTGTTGTGAAAACAAACCAACTTTCACTTCCATCATGCTCCAAACCATAATTTTTATATCAAATTTTCCCAGCTTATGTTTTTTCGCCTGCTTTCCCTCCGTTTGATGATGATAATCCCCTTGGGGGCCGCTGCAAAGTAATAGTGCGTCAAGGCTTGAAGAGTACGTGATTATATTTTCATTCAATCAAGCAGCTCTATTCATCTGCTGGACCACTAAAATGTGGTTTTTGTGCCCACGATGGTGATGACCGGGTAGGAAAAACAGTAGCCAAAGTTTGTAAATTGGATTTATATGTTCACCCATCGTTTGGAAGTGTTGGGACAGTTGGAGGGAGATGAACGCGGAAAAGTTTTTTTTACCGGATTATGAATTTTTGCTGGAGTTTGTTTTTTTTCTGACACCATCGATAAAGGCTTTCCTAATGTTGGGAAAATGCTTTATAGAGTGGTAACTTTCACATTTTAATTTTCTTAGGTTTCGTTTTGTTATGACTTCAAATAATCCTAAACTTTAAATTTAAAAGTTTAAGCAATATTTAAATAAAAGTCATTATACAATTTTGAACCATTTTCTTATTACTTGAAATTCGAAAAAAATCACCAAAACCAAAACGCCTGCCAAACACGTGCTGTAACGTGTCACTCAAGAGCCTTCTACTTCAGCTAGATTTCGGCACACACAAAACACTACCACGCAAGTCGTCGATTAGGCAGTGTATCTCAATGCTCAATATCCTTTCTGTGATGGCCCACTCGCAAACACCCACCCTCGCACGTGCAAACGGGCGAACAAACAAAATCCGACATAATCCCCCTTTTGTCTTTCACCAGCTGGTTGGCGATGGTTGGTTAACTGTCATTTGCTGAAAAACTGTGCCGAATCATGTTTAAATCTTTTGAAAAAAAAAATAAGAATATTAAACTTATTTTTTTTAGTCTCATGTTCATCGGTAAAACTCTAAATGTGACCAAATCTGAGCTGTTTTGAAATTATTTATTACCGGGCTCATTGATGATCCGTAATCAATTTTTGGAATAATTAATTTAAAATATGAAAATTTCACAACTGATTCAATTTTTTACATTGAAAATTTAACCATTAGTTGCTGAAAATTTGGCAATGGATAATGGGGGGATGTTTGGGTGAGACTTTCAAGTCTTCAATTTTGCTGTTATTTTTCTTTCATCCGCTGTATCTCAGCAACCAGAGGTCTGATCTAAAATGACGATACTTAGACGATGTTTATTTTACTCTGGGTGCAGAATAGTTGTCCGCAAAGCGGCCTCAATTTAGAACTGTCAAAGCGGAACCAATTTACTGTTCGCATAATTATACCAAGAAGTGGCAAGTATTGTGATCGATCTATAATTTATTTAGTCAGGAATAAAAAAAAAATCGATGGCTATTGATGTATCCGAAGTCAAAACATCTTAATAAGAGGGTTGAAATCGAGATTGGCATAATTCGTCGCTAAAATTTTATAATCGCTATGTCTCACGCAAAACCTATGTTTATGACGCTTTTTTAAATGTTAGCGACGAATTATCAATAACTATCAATAGTACTTTCCAAATAATATTGGATAATCTTACTCCGATATTATCACTACACATCTAAGATACATAATCTCGGAACTTCCATTCGGTTGCTCTTCTGATTCACGAAATTCCACCCACTTTTGACACAATTTTTCATCACGTGGAAAACAAAAAAGGCCTCTTTTAGCCACCCATCGTTCAGTCCACGAAGAAAAAAGTGCGAAGCACTTAATTTTTCATCGAAAACATCAACATCAACAGATCCAAAATGTTTCATAATAATTCACTTCAGCAGCAAAAAATATGTCACGCTTGAGCTTGAACATAGCCTTCTACTTTGTTTATGTTTACAGCTGTAGTGCAGTTGTATTAGTGGGGAGCAGTGGGGAGCTTTCGAAAATCACGTTACGCATTCTGTCTTTTCAGCACCCAGATTTTACTATTTAAAAAAAATAGTTTTAGAAGTGGTCACTTAAATAGAAACAATGCAAATTTTTAATTCTAAATTTACTTTAAGTGGCTGTGCATGATCAGCCGAAGTTAAAAATGAATCAAAAATGATTAGTGGGAGCCAATCATCCGTTCACTGTTTAAAGATCCCTATTTTATTCGTCAATACCGGCGCCCTCCCAAGAAACCTGCAGTTCAACAAAGCTAGGAATGTGAGTCTAATACTTGAATTTGCAGACTCATCAGATATGGAGTTTGTAGCTTAATTCCTGACGACACCGCATGAGACCATGGAATCGACAGCATCTCATCCAAGCATCCGAGCTACGATGCTATCGGGAGGTCTTTTATAATATAGACTCGTCGCCGAGCCTTCCGAGCTACGATGCTATGAGAAGGGATTTCTTGTTAACACGCAAAAACATTCGCCACAAAGTCATTTCAATACTAGATAATGTAATTTTGTATGAGGATTATTACATCAACGACCCAAACCGTCAGCGTGCCTTCTGATCAACGATGATATAGAAAGGACTTATTCAAAAACTAGGCGGTGGTCATGTCTCGAAAAAAAAAGTAATTAAAGTTTTTTCGATTGCAAATTGTATTCTACATTGAAACTGTAGTCAAACAAATTTTTTAGACAAGAATTATTTTTTTACAAAAAAAAAATTTTTTTCAAGAAATCATAACTTGGCGGTGAAGATCGACGCATTTTTTTCCGTGCACATATTTTTTCTGAAATGTTTTCATCAATACACACAGCTTGGTCGTCGTCGATCATGGCCTTTCATCGTCACCCGCAACAGACACGGACGACGAAACAAAGTGAAACGCAAAAAGTAACTTTTTCAAAACTTTTTTTCGTAAAATCGCGATAACTCGTGATGTTTATAAGCAAACTCCTTATGTTAATATATAAAATTTTTTGTAGTTGTCTGCTCTACAACTTTGTAGAATATTATTACACTCTAAAAAATAACCCTACAAAGCTAGAAAAAAAACACGAAATTTTAAAATGAAAATGTTTGTTCTAAATGAAAAAATGACCCTTTCGGGTCAATTTTTATTCGAAAAGTAAATTAAATTTCCCATAAAATGACATGTTCAAAAAAAAATTACAGTGGAGTAACGGAAAATAAGAGACATATTTAAAAAAAAATAGTGTTTTTTTCGATGAAAAATACGTTTTTTCGGAATTCTGAGTACGCCATCAAATCGGGCGTCTAATTTAACATAAAAGTCTCTTTGACACCATATTTTTATCTCATCACCGTTTCAGGCTGCAAATTATTGAAAAACACCTCTTTTTTCGCATGTTCAAAAATTGAAGGGGTCGTACCGCCCCTCCATAATGAGATATCAAAAAACGGACCTCGGATTCGTGATCAGGGACAAAAGTTACCCCTTAGGACAAAGATTCACGCAAATCGAAGAGGGGTCAGGGCAACTGCTGTGTGAGTTGGCGGAGAATTACCCTATTGCATAAACAAAAATCATCATTATCTAGACATCTATTCGCTTGCTGTTTCGAATTTTGAAATTCTGTTAACAGCTGTTTAAAGTTTAGGTCGTTTTGACGAGCATGGGAGATTAAAATTAAATAACGAATCCCAACAAAGAACAAATGTCCGCTTATATCAAGTCATCTTGCTCCATAATATTTTTTCAAGTAAAAATCAAAATATTTGTAAGCACTGTCAGCTGGATTGGATGGTTTTCGGTCTGAACAGGAACAGCAAGAAATTGAAGAAAAATTAAAGATTCAAATTTTTGCCCGAAACATTTTCGAAAGATTTCTGTACCAATACACTAATTGTTTGCTTACTTGCCTCAGTTGACAGTAATTTTTAAACGATACCCTATTTTTTTTTAAATCGTTATTGCTCAAGGCAAACAAAATATCAAATTTGAACCTAGCTTTTACTTAAGGCTAGCTTTATAGCCTCTGCTTAAATTAAAATTAAAATTTATCAGTATTCTGAATGGTGTTCAAACTACAATTGTTATTTTTAAACATTGCCATCTTAAATCAAATCTTTTGCGGAATAAAATGAAATTATTTCTCTTTCAGTTGATCTATTTGTCGCATACATCAACATAATGCTACCGAGTGATATAAAAATGTATTGAAATAATGGGTTATTTTGGGTCATAAAAACAAGTTCGAGCCAGCAAGGCTTCACAGAAAAAAAATCAAAATATTGAAACTGTTTCAGTTTACTTTTAAAACCTTTTAATCTGTCAATTTTTTTATGAACGTATTATTTAAATCTAATCTAATCTAATCTAAAATAAACGCAGCCAATCCGATGAAAGCATGCTGGAAAGTCTTGCAAATTAAAGTGGCCAGCCCTACCACGTTATGTTTACCGCAGAGAGAATTCTGTGAATGGATTACATTTCCCAGAATCTACAGTTTTTCTAGAAACAGTCAGTTTTTACAGTAAATATAAGTAAGTAAATCTTTCCCTGTTTCCCAGTGACAGTTTATTAATTAACTTAATGTTAACATGTTAAGGTTAATGTTAACATTCCATAGGTTGTCTTCTTAATGGGTATTGATAAAGTCCAGTTTGTGACGATACACTACTAAGCAATCGAATCCAGAAGAGAAAAGATCACCAGTTATGTTGGTCCGAGCCGGGATTTGCACTCCGATCTACCGCTTACAAGGCGGAAGCGTTACCACTGGGCTACGTGGCTCGGACTGTAAATATTTTGCATATTTTATAATTTTGTAGGTAGAATTTCAAGAATTTTTGATTTAAAAAAATACAAATGAATCGTCGAATCGCAGAGATGTCGCTTTACTCGTTTCACGAGAAAATGTACGTTTCATACCTTATCGTGAGCGTGTATCGTGGCGGCAAACCGGCTCGAACATTAGCTCAATCCAGCCATCCGAAAAACACTGCGCCATCTAGTCACAAAGAGGGAGGGGGTCCGCCAACGGAGAACAGAGGCTTTGTGGGTGGTGGTAGTTGTTGTTTGCCGGTTTCTCGCTTGAACGAGACAAATCCGTAAGGATTAGAGTTCGATGGCGAAAGTGTCGTCCCTAATAGATGCCGAAAGCATAAATAAACACGGGCGGACGGGCGCGCGGGCACCCGAGATAAAGCCGGAATCTGGTTTAATTTTATTGTTTGCGATTGGTATGACTGTTGGGAGTGGAACGGAAACGGATGCTTTTATGTGGTAACATGCAGCGTTTAAAAGGGTGAAAACAAGAATTAGAGATAAACATGTTATTTTCTAAAATATTAAAAAAATTGGTTGGCTTTAAATAAATAAAAAAAAACGTTAAAAAATAAAGATAAACAAAATAATGAAAGAAAAGACAAATCAATACTATACATTTTTTTTGTGGAGGTTTATTTGTATTTGGTTTTAAACGGAATGAGGAGAAGAATAACCTTAGCCCATAGTCTCCAAAAGCTTCATATATCTTTCCCAAAGTGCGACCCACTAATCGTTCTATAGCGACATAAAGCGGAAGTGCTAATGCACGGTTAACCTATAAGGGTGGACAACACATTCTAGTTTTATTGCCACTCGCCCTGGAGATTGCAGTTGATGCTATCGAAACTGCTTAAATTCTGGTTAAGGACCGGGGACAAGAGCACACATAAAACTAGGAAACATGCTCCTGTCCAACCGTCAGTCCATCCATAAAAGTGGACAAATGTTAATTGGACGAAACCCTATCAAAAGTTATTAATCTCGCCAGACGGAAATTGCACTTCCTTTGTCCTTAAGGGCAGCAGCAAGTCACAGTGGTCACGAAATGGTTGCCCCAAAAGTATCATCTTGGTTTTGGTCGATTCCCCTCAACTGGCAAAAGTCACCACTGCCAAGAACCTGTTTCCTGTCCTGCTTTATTCCAGGTACCGGGACCGGTATTTTGCTCCTGGCAAATGGTGCACGAAATCGCTACGACTTTATCTCTCGTCCTAATCATATTATGGTATTTAAATCTGTGCGTTTTAAGAGACTCCTTCTTTCTCCCCATCTTATCCCGAGAAAGAAAATTTCCTCAAATTGTCGAAATATCATCCTGCTTGTTTTTCCCTAAACTCCACTGGCATCTGTTCGTCGTCGAGCTCCCACCCCAGAACTTTTAAACTTTAAACACCCTCCCCCACCACCACCACCCACATTATGCTAAAATATCTTCCCGAAAGAGGGAAGGGCTCCGTTGGTTTCATGACGCTGGCGATAAAGCCAACCCTGATGGAACAGTGAGGCACTAAAACAGTAACGAATGCGCAGAGACAGTAGCTTCCGCAGTTTTCCGCAGGAAAATCGAGTTTTGGAGACATCCCCCGCCTCCCTCTTCTTTTTTAAGGGAGATAATGGCTGGCAGCATAAATTTTTGTAAATCTTGCGCTTGATTTTAAATTCATAGCGTTTATTTATAACGACAATGAATGTTTACCGCCCGGAGAAAATTTCGATTTGGTCTAGCGAGAGTTCAAACCTGGCCCAGTTATGGCTGGATGGATCGATTTTTACGGTGGATCAGATTTTTGGGCTAGATTTCTGGTGCCATAAACTTGTGGTGCAGTAAAGTTTGTTTGCTTTCTTTTTTGCTGCTGCTGCTCTGTTCTGGGATCTAATTTGCCGCTTGGTGGAATATGGTGATCCGGTGATAAACTGGAACTGTGAAAATTGGATGATTTATGTTTTTGGTATTTTTTTTTGCGAATCTATTGGGAATTGAGTGCAAATATGAAAATTCTTTTGAGAAAATTAAATCTATTTGTTTTTTAACATATTTTTTTACCTTCAATTAAAAAGGTGAAAATTTTGTAAAGTTTAAATAATGTTGCTTATGACTTTAAATTGAGAAACATAATAATATTCTTTAATGCAAAGTTTTAGAAATTCCTTCCAAAAACGAAAAATTGTACATTTCTGTAGCAGAAAAATTGGTTTTAATGAAGTTTTTGCTAAAATTTCAGCAAAGGTGTTTAAAATGATGCACATTAAATCAACCCGAACAGACGGTAATAACTAAATTCATGCCATTTCAATAATAAATACTGTTAAAATAACAAAAATTGTTATGGATTCTTCTTGAAAAAACAATGTTTGCATAAAGTTTGAATAACAGTTTATGTTATCATAACAAAGTTTGTTATTGGTCTGATATTGGTTGAAAGCCAAAACAACTTTGGAATAACGTTTTTTGTTATGGACGAATACCTCCAACTGTTATTGGGATGATCGGATTAGTTGTTAAAATAACAAAAAAATATAACAAAGATTTGTTCGAATAACAAATCCTGTTATCAATAACATAAAATGTTATTGGCCTAGTATTTTCAAATATCAAAAAACGTTATTCCCAAGTTATTTCCGTCTGCTCGGGAAGCAATGTTAAAAGCATGTTATTATAGATTTTCGTTTATTTAAAAATGAAATAAAAAGTATTAAATTAAAATATTTGATTTGTTCCATATGTAGAAAAAAGGTTGCCAATGGCAGGGTTGCCGAGTTGCCAGATAAATCAGAAATGCCACAATTTTCATGTGTCAGTAACAATAAAAATTAATCATTTCTTGGCTAGATTTGACAGATTTTTAATACTCTGACAATTTGGAAAAACTTTTTTATTTATATGATCGAGTTTGATTAGATATCGAAGAATTTTATTGCTTATTTAAAGAGTAATTCAACCATCTGAGTTCTACAAGGAAATGATTTGATTCATATTCGTTCGAAAGATTTTTATCAGTACTTGACAAGATTATTTTCCAATTTTAATATGGCAGCATTAATTTGAATGATGTAGTTCGTTTTCCATAACTATATGATTTATAAATTTATAGATTTTTTTTTATATAGGTTTTCGTAATTTCTATTTTTTAATGACATCAAAGATTTTTATTCTTTTTTTTTGTATCAAGGTTAGTTTTAATTTACATTTTAATGATTTGATGTTAAACATTCACACCGTTGGTTATAATATTGAAAATACAGTCCAGACTCGATTCTCCAAAGCCCTCGGAAATAAAAATCCTTCGGTCACCAAAATTGTGTTGTTTTGTGTTTTTGAGCTCAAATACGAATACAAAAAATGCTCTAAAGTGTTTTGAAAAATTAAAAATCCAAGATGGCAAACAAAATGGTGGTTGATAACACGTTAAAAAAACTTGTCATGGTTTTAACATTTGAGTCAAGAAATTTTTGTTGACTGCATCATATACATGTACAGTTGTCTGAAAATCAATAATTCTTCAAAAAAATATGTTTTGACGAACTTTGTTTTGCCTCAATTTTTATTCGGATACGGTACATCGAAACCTCACTAAAATTAAAAACCTTTTTAAACTAGTTCAATTATGCTTAAAAATGAAAATAAATGCAGGAAAATGAATTCTGATTCTTTTTGAAAAATATATTTTAACTTTCGCTTTAAGTGCAAATTTTGAAGCGAGGTGGGAGGGGGGAGGGTTTTATAAACTTTAAAATATATTTGAACTGGCCTTAATATAATTAAAAAAAAAATCAATTCATAACAAAAAACCAAAACCAATTTTATAATAATTTGATGACGGTGTGCTTTCTTGTACTAAGCTTGCTGGGATTCCTATCTAGATAGTAGGGGGAGAGGGGGTATTATGCACCCCCGGGGCAAAATGCACCCCCTGCTTTTCTCGGTATTTGGAAGAATTTTTCGGGGAAAAAGTCATAGAAATTGGAAACTTAACATTGCTAAACCATGCTGGAAAAATTTGAGCATCGTAGTATAAAAACAGCTTAAGTTATTTGCAAAACATTAAAATGTTGTGTTTTCATCTAATTTTCATTGAACTTTTATTATGATTTTTGGACAATATAAAAAGCATTCATTGTTATTGTAAGTGTTGAGGTATATAGTTTTTGCCATAATCTTCACTATTCTGTAGATAGATGAGCCCAAAAACATCAAAAAATGCATTTTTAATTAAATTTTCTGCAAAAAGCGTGGTCGGGGCAAAATGCACCGCTGTGAAGCTCCTTTGTAAAAACAGCGGTGTTATCTAGTGGTGACTAGTGAAAACTGCTTTTACCCTGTGCATTTTGCCCCATGTTGTGGTGCATTTTGCCCCGTTGTTGTAGTGTATTTTGCCCCAATGTTGCGGTGCATATTGCCCCGCATGGTTGTTTGAAATGAATCAAAAATGTTTTTAGAAATTTGATATTTTCGAACAATTTTGAGGTTTTTTAAGACTTTTTTCACATGGATGACGAAGAATAATAGTTGTTTTAGAACATCGAACAAAATTCTTCCACAGTAATGCTGTAATGGTTGAGAAATCACAGTTTTCCCTTAGGGGGTGCATATTACTCCCTCTCCCCCTACAAGAGGAGCTGTGCATTTCTTTGTTTTAAAGCTCATATAGAAATCGGCACAACTTTACCAAAATGGTTTTGAAAAATAAAAATTTCAAATGATTTTGACATTTTTGTCTTTTGATTTGGATGAGATTTTTTTTTCCTTTTTCTATGACCAAAAAAACATAGTATGCATCATAAGATCGTCCTTACAAGTCTCCATAACATATTGGCAGCTTTCCAGACATAATGGTTATTAAAATTTTCCAAAATCTATATCTTGAGTACAAATTTACAAAATAGTTACGCTCTAAAACAATGTATCCATCTAAAACATTCTTATGAGCTATGGCACAAGTCAGTCAAAATTATTTCAAAATTGATACCAAAAAGTGCCGTCATGTAAGCCTACAGGGTAAAAGTTAACGAAGTAAAAAAAATGTTATAGAAATCGTTAAACTGCTTCCCTAACTTTTGACCTAAGGGAGTAAGGGTGTTGGTGGCAGTTGCAAAAAGATATTCGGAATTGGGAAAAGTCATACCAATCCCGAATCCTTTCAAATGTTATCAAGATAGTTCGATTTCATCAAGTTTTACGGAAATGCGAGCAATTAAAAAAAAAGTTTAATGGACCTCAAACTTCAATCCCCTTTTTACCCCACTTCCCTTTGTCGCTGAGGGCTCATATTTGGCATAAAAGTAAAAGTAATTTTTTCCCATGACCCATGAAGAGTATCGGGGCCACATTTACAAAACGGATTCAGTAGCTATTTATTAGCTTAATGTTATCATGTTAAGGTTTATGTTAACATTAGCCTTCCCTAAGGTGTCGTGATATGGTTCAGCTTGTGATGATATGACCTTCCCTTTGACTAAGCAGTCGAACCCAGAAGAGAAAGGATCACCAGTTGTGTTGGTCCGAGCCAGGATTTGAACCCCGATCAACCGCTTACGTGGCTCGGTCACACATATTTGGCATGAGTTCTAATGTATAAACAAACGCTGAAAGTTTCATCCAAATCGAAGCACCTCGATACGACCTCTATAGAACAAACCGAGCAAAACCACAAAAACTGCCTCTTAAAGCTTTTTGATTGACGATAGCTCATTAACTATGCTTCCGAATTGCAAAATGAAACTATCATGTTTCAAATAATTCGAATAATACTATTTTCAAAACTACCACTTCACCGCTTGACAGGCAAGATTTCAAAATTAAAATAGAAATCCAAATCACCAATTGTCACCTGGTATAAGTAAAATTTTCTGGGCATATTTTTTTCAATGTAAATTTCTTAACAGTTTGTATATTAGGGTGGGTACGTTTTTCAAAAAGTTCTCGGATCAGGTTTTAGTATGGTTCCCCTTGTAGGGCATGCCCATAGGGACTTTCATGCCAAATATCAGCTCATTTGGTTGTAAACTGGCTGCGCCCATCAGGGTTAAAGTTTACGTGGGAATTACTATGGAAATTTGGAACTTTTTGTTCAAACGCTCCTACAGGTCTGGGGAAATCAGGCGCCAACTTCTGGTATGATCAGGCCTAAGGGGAATGGTCTAGAGAACACTTTCCCGAAGAGAGCATATGGATTCGTTGTCCCTAGACCTGGTGCATCGGCAAACAATCCGATGTCTCCAGAATCAACGGTTTTCCCTCAAAAAGCATAAAATTTTCCTTAGCATGCTATGAAAGCTTGATGCACACCGCGACGCCATATGTCAGGTAGCTACCACGTGGGTGAAAAACGGCTGGAATATTCAATTGCAAACCTTCTTTTAACTAGAAAATGATCATTTCGAGTAATCCTGATATTATTTAGTTGAATTCAGAATCTTTGCATAGCAAATTTGTATTTTTTTTGCAAATATTTCAACCACGTGGTTGCTGCCTGACGTATGGCGTCGCGATGTTCATCAAGCTTTCATAGCATGCTAAGGAAAATTTTATGCTTTTTGAGGGAAAACCGTTGATTCTGGAGACATCGGATTGTTTGCCGATGCACCAGGTCTAGGGACAACGAATCCATATGCTCTCTTCGGGAAAGTGTTCTCCAGACCATTCCCCTAAGGCTTGACCATACCAGAAGTTGGCGCGTGATTTCCCCAGACCTGCAGGAGCGTTTGAACAAAAAGTTCCAAATTTCCATAGTAATTCCCATGTAAACTTTAACCCTGATGCGCGCAGCCAGTTTACAACCAAATGAGCTGATATTTGGCATGAAAGTCCCTATGGGCATGCCCTACAAGGGGAACCATACTAAAACCTGATCCGAGAACTTTTTGAAAAACGTACCCACCCTATTGTATATAGAAAGAAATGCTGAATTATAAATGGGATATAAAACAATTTCTGATCCCTCAGGAATTTGTAACTCAGATTTCAAATAGAGTTGATACAGAAAACAACCATTCCAAAGTTAAGAAAAAATTCTTTTCGACTAACTTTCACCGGTTGTGACTGAAATCTCCAGCGCTCCCATGATGAAAATTCACCAGTTCTAGACAGTATTTTAAAGGGATCCTGCCATTTCTTTCTCTCCCCCAAAACAAACCCGTTCCCAAAAGCAGCAAAAGGTTACGGGTAATTTTCTTCCCTCAATATGAACCCCTTCCTGATAGCACTAGGTGGATAGAAGTTTCTAGGTTTGGGAAACTTTCAACTTTCAACTTTGGGCTTTTATTGCGTATGCAGCACGTTTTATTGCCCCGCCGTCCCACCACCGTTTTCCTGTCCACGTTCAAGCTTGAGTTTTTCCTCCGAGTGGCGGCGACGACTGTGAACAGATTTTCATTTCGGAAGGATTTTCCGTCTGCGGGTCATTTGAGGGGTAAAAGGGACCAGGACGAGTCCCCGGTGGTGGAGGAAGTTGCCTTCAAGGAAGAAATCACGTGCATCGTTAATGACGCCAATGGGCCATGAAATGGAAGGAAACACGGTCCCTGTGCAGCAGGTTAACTTTTTGTGTTGGAAATCTGTGCCAAAAATGAGTTCAAGTTTCGTGGTAACTGTTATTTCTTCAATCTTACTAAAGGAACTAGAGGAAATGCTTGAATTTTAATGAACTTATTTTTATTGTAATAAATAAATATAGTTATAAATAAATAAATCCAGGTTATAAAAATAATCTTTAATGATTTCTAAGCATGGTTTTACAATTTCAATCTGATTGTGTCTTCAACCAATAAATCACATTTAATTACGATAAAGAAAGCACCCATTTCACAAACGCTTGACGTTAACAAAACAACAAAAAGTTCGCGAATTAATTAACAAAACCATCCCGGGTGTGGCCAACACTTGGAGGCACCATTTGGAGGGCTGCCACTAATTTGATTTACGTCCACTCTTTTCTGTCTCACTCCTGGGGGGGAAGCAAACTTTCGGGCAACAGCCATTTTTGGTTTATTACGATTTGATTTATTTTCACTTACAGATAAACCGGACCATATGGCGACACGTCGTAAAAAGTTTGCCGCGCTGTCTCCAACCCTACGTGAAAAAAGAAACACAATTTCGGCGTTGAGCTGGCGAGGAAAAACAATTTTCACCGACTCGGTTAAGGCGGAGTGCAACTTTCGGCAATCAAACAGCTGCTCAGTGCTCGAATTGTCCAACTTTTACGACGTTACACGCGCGTCTGGAAAACTGGACTCAAACCCTGGGAATTTTCCACGACGATTCGACGAACAAGACGAATCTCGAAATCCATCAAATCATTGATAAATAAAAACAGCACGCAGGACCTTTTATTGCACGGATCGAAGCGCCGAGGTCCTGTAATACGAGGAATTAGGACCTGGCCAACACGGACATAAAGCATCCCAAAGCCAAACCTGGGGACTGGGGGCAATAAAAACAAGGATTTTATTTCTCGTCCTTCTGTGAATCTCGGCCAGGGCCAAGGCACAGGGAAAATCGAAGAAAAAAAAACCGGCCAAACAGGGAGCAAAGTGTTCCGATTAAGAGGGAAAATGGCCGGAAAATCCCGGCTTGGTCTACGGTCTACGGACGGTGACGACAGGGGATAAAGTGTGTGTTTGTAGAAAAGCCAACATAAAAATCGCCATAAATAATTTAAAGTCAAACGGTCAATATGGGTGAGCATTTAGGCAGGAGGAAACGGAATTGATTTGATCGCTTTCGTAGTTGTATTTGATGGGGGTAAGTGAGTTTGGTGGGGTAATAAAGAAAATCGGAAAATAAATAAAATCTTTTGAGCATTTAACTTTAATGGCGATGAAAGGATGCTAAATCATCTTGCTAATAGCCACACAAAAATAAATAGCTTTAAAATGTCATCTTTCAAGAACTAACTTCTTTCTATTCTACACCAAAAAGATATCCAAAACTATTACGTTTCCCAACTCCCCCCAAAAAAACAATGCAGCACTAATTAGTATCAAGAGTTTATTTCCATACCCCCGAAAGGAAAACTTTACCGCTTCGCTCATCTTGAGGTGGCCCCATTTCATCGCACAGAAACTATAAGAGGAGTTCTCTTTCTAGGACCATTAGCATCATCGTCATCATCATCAAACCGAAAACTTTGGAGAAAAACGTTTCAAGCTTGTGTTGTTCTTTGATTTTGGGGAAAACTATTCTTTCGTTATGTTTTTAATCTTGTCTTGCGGAGGAAAATGCACTTGTTCATATCAGTTTGGGCTTAAGCAATTATAGAAAATTACTGCCTGATATTTTTAAACAATTTTTTGATGTTCATTTTATTTAAAAAAAAAATTACTTAAACCATATACGTGGTTGGTACCTCCTCACTTCTTATCAAAAAAGGGTCGCTCAAAGTTACTGATATACTTGATATCTGAAATCAAACTTACTGGTTACAGAATCAATTAACTCCAAAAGATCCGTCTTTCAAAAATGCATCAATACCAAGTAAGCAGCAATAACTTGAGACAGGGTTGCCAGATCTTCAAACATTTTGACACGTTGGAAAGGTTTTTCCATTACTGAATCAACGATGGGTCGGATGATGGATCCTGACATAGTTTACATGCATTTAAGTAAAAAGTTAAGTTCTGGATACAAAAAAGTACAGAAATATCATTTAAGTGGTCATAAATTGACACAGAGTTGCCAGATCTTCAACTTTTTAGACTCGTTTGGATAGCCTTTCGATCACCTATCCAGCGATAGGCAGAATGATGGATGATGTTTTTGGACATAGTTTTCATACAGATAAGTAGGATTTGGCTTCAAAAAAGTTCATAAATACCCTTGTGGACATAACTCGAAACAGGGTTGCCAGATATTCAATATTCTAGACTTGTTTGAAGGTCTTTCGGTTACCTATATAACTACAATGCCAATGTCTATTTTTATGTCAAATGAAGCCATTTTACATCATATGCGTTTCCATAAATTTATGTGGATTGGTCAATATGGGTATGTGAATTTAGGAAAATCTGTATCTTGAGAAGGGATTTTCTCGTCGTTTTGATGCCTTGATGTCATATAAGAAAAAAATGGTTCAGGGAAAAACGTCCCGTTTTTTAAGACATTTAGACTTCATCAATATAAAAAACAACCTATTTTTTAAATTTCGTTTCTTTTATATTTTTGGTCACCGAGAATTTTTCAGAGATAAAAAGGCATCTCTTGCGATACTGTTTATAATAGCGCAAAATGTTTTTTTTTTTATATGAAAATTGTCTCGAACTGAATTTCAAAAATTCGTTTATAGATGCAAAATCAAAATTACAATCGAAATAACTTCAGCTTTGTTTAATGCATCGTTTTCAATTAATATTGCAGATATTTTTTTCGTAGAGTTTTAAATTAATTTGCAATTTTGAAAAAAAAAGCAATTTTAAAAGCTACGACTTTATTTTTCATGTGCAATAAAAAGAGCCTTTTCAAATCGTACAAGTTTAATGCACAAAGTATCAATATTTTTTTTGGGCTTGTTTATTTAAAAAAAATATATTCAAGAAATTCAGACATCAATAAAACTCATAGTTGGTATGTATTTGTGAAAAATAATGTATGTGGTCAAAAATAATAAAAAAACATAACATTTTGAAAAGTTCGATTAAAAATAATAAATGCAAAATTTATTCTTAAAAAATCACTTTTGATTCTACATGCTTTTTGAATTTTAATTTATTTTTTTCGGTTTTTATTATTTTTGAAAGATTGGGTAAAAAACCATTAAGTCACCTCTAAATTAAAAATTTATTTCAAAATTCTCATAACAAAGATATTGTTATTTTGTTTTATTTGTTCTTCAGTATGCTTCTTTTTTTTTCTTTTTTTTCTGATAAATTTAATTTTTATTTGAAACTTCAAACTTGCTTTCCAGTGGATAAAGGGCTACATTGAATAATTTACATTAATGGTGGTTTCCTTTTTTCGCATTCATTTGATGCCAGCTTACTTTTCAACTATTGTGAAATATATTTTAAAATTTCTTTCAAATCATGTTTATTGAAGTTCTAACAAATAAATTCTTGAGCACTTTTCGTGGATGAATATTGTTCAAGTATGCCAGTTTCACCAAATGAGCAGTTCTCCCAGATTTCGGTCATTCGATTTTTTTTTTGATTTTTTAATCCGATTGAAACTTTTTTGGTGCCTTCGGTATGCCCAAAGAAGCCATTTTGCATCTTTAGTTTGTCCATATAATTTTTCATACAAATTTGGCAGCTGGCCATACAAAAATGATGTATGAAAATTCAAAAATCTGTATCTTTTGAAGGAATTTTTTGATCGATTTGGTGTCTTCGGCAAAGTTGTAGGTATGGATACGGACTACATTGGAAAAAATGATACACGGTTAAAAAAAATTGGTGATTTTTTATTTTTTTTTGTCACTAAAACTTGATTTGCAAAAAAAACACTATTTTTATTTATTTTTATTTTTTGATATGTTTTAGAGGACATCAAATGCCAACTTTTCAGAAATTTCCAGGATGTGTAAAAAATTTTTGTGCGAGTTATGAATTTTTGAATCAATACTGATTTTTTCAAAAAATCGAAAAATTGGTCGCAAAAAATTTTCAACTTCATTTTTCGATGTAAAATCAAATTTGCAATCAAAAAGTACTTTAGTGAAATTTTGATAAAGTGCACCGTTTTCAAGTTAAATCCATTTTTAGGTGACTTTTTTGAAAATAGTCGCAGTTTTTCATTTTTTAAAATTAGTGCACATGTTTGCCTACTCTTGAAAAAATATTTTGAAAAGCTGAGAAAATTCTCTATATTTTGCTTTTTTGAACTTTGTTGATACGACCCTAAGTTGCTGAATATTGCCATGCAAAGGTTTAAAAACAGGAAAATTGATGTTTTCTAAGTCTCACTTAAACAACACACCATTTTCTAATGTCGATATCTCAGCAACTCATTGTCCGATTTTCAATGTTATAATATTAAACATTCGGCGTAATATTGAACTTTTGGCCCTTTTGAAATGTTAGTCATGGTTTAAAAGTTTTGAAAATATTTTTTTCAAAAAGATCGGAAAATTTCACGAATGTTTCATATTTTAACATTGAAAATCGGACAATGAGTTGCTGAGATATCGACATTAGAAAATTGTGTGTTGTTTGGGTGAGACTTAGAAAACATAAATTTTCCTGTTTTTAAACCTTTGCATGGCAATATCTCAGCAACTAAGGGTCATATCAACAAAGTTCAAAAATGCAAAATATAGAGAATTTTCTCAGCTTTAAAAAAATATTTTTTTCAAAAGTAGTCAAACATGTGCACTAATTTTTAAAAATGAAAAACTGGGACTATTTTCAAAAAAGTCACCTTAAATTGGATTTAACTTGAAAACGGTGCACTTTATCAAAATTTCACTTTAGTACTTTTTGATTGCAAATTTGATTTTACATCGAAAAATGAAGTTGAAAAATTTTTGCGACCAAAAGAACATCATTTTTGTATGGCCAGCTGCCAAATTTGTATGGAAAATTATATGGACAAACTAATGATGCAAAATGGCTTCTTTAGGCATACCGAAGGCACCAAAAAAGTTTCAGTCGGATAAAAAAATACAAAAATTAAATTTTAAGAAAAAAGACCGATTTCGTAGAGAATTGCTCAAATATTTAATACATATCGAGCTTGAAAATTAATATTTAATCTAATTTCCAAAATATGATAACCTTATGTCAAACGTTGCCTTTAATAGGCCAGAACAAAAACCTGAAAACTAAAATTGAGGTCAGCAGAAAATTCTTGTTTTAACTTGCTTAGTAATCCATAAAAGATGTCAACAAAACTAAAGGTTTTAAGAATTTAAGACAACCTAAGTATCAATTGAAAACAATATTTCAATGGAATATGACGTTTACATGTTGCGCCTACCTCGAGGGCCTCGTGGCGCGGTGGTTAGCGGCTTCGGCTGCCGATCCCTAAGTTGCTATGGGGCGCGGGTTCGATTCCCGCCTTATCCTCCTGGCCTTCTATCGGATGGGGAAGTAAAACGTCGGTCCATTTGCGTAAAAGAGGTTTTGGGTGACTCACAACACATAACCTTCGGACGCCTAGAAATGAGCAGAAACTTGCAACAGAGACCACAAAAGACCCGGGGGTCATTAAAGTGGATTGCTTTGCTTTGCTATGTTGCGCCTACATGTTTACTGCAAATAATCTTTTTGTAGTTTCTTAAATTTTCATTGATATTTTTTGTTTGTTTTCAGATTATAACTTCTGATTCAGTCATCACCACGAGATTGTTTTTAAATTAAAATCACTAGAACATTGCTCCTCCTTTTTTACATTATTTTCAAATTTTAAGGAATGGATTTTTTATTGAAATGTTGTTATTTTCCATGGAACGTGTTAAGACCTTAACAAGGATCGATTGTAAGCTATTATCCCCTAAAGAAGGCAGTAAGCGGTGCCGAAACGTCGGACAATTTAAAATAATCGGTCTAATTACTTTTTGACTGATACTTACTTTAACGAAGAAGACATCCATACTTACTTTTACGAAGAAAAAGTTTCAGGGAATTTCAGATTAAACAAAGATAAAAGTCATGCATCATCCAATTTGTATAAAAAAAGTACCTTTTTCGTGTTTTATTGTAATAACTTCCATATTACTTGCATGCATGCTGCTGCTCCTCGCACCTTCGTCCGATATTTCTCTAATAATGTTTGTATAATATAAGAGCAATAATAATATTTCATACAATATAATAATTCCATCCCTACAATGGTATGATTGGTAGCACAATATTCATCGATTACGATACCGCTTCAGTTGTGTTGGTTGGTTTTTTCCTCTCTTGTTTGAGTTTTTTTTTGCTTCCCGTGGCTGTCAGTTTTTTTTGCTTGCTGCTGCTGCTTTTTTCCATTTCTCTCTCATTTTTATTACTCCACGCGCGCTGTTCCGATCCCGAGATAAAAGCTTGCGTATTAATCCTTTCCCTTTTGTTTTATTTCACTGTATATCTCGCTCAACAAAAAAAAAAAAAAAACACAATCATTCTGTTTCTGTTTTTTTGTTGTTGTTGTGTGAAATGTGGACGGAATGGGGATGATAAAACTTGATGAAAATGGGGAGCTTTCTTTTTTTCGTGTCGAAATAAAAAAGCTGTTATCGATTTCCATTCATTTTCGTGAAATTTGGATCCACTTCTGGTGCTTGCTGGATTTGGGCAGCCTCAACAAAAAAATATTAATTTATTTCCCATTTTCCGATAATCGCCAATGGCAGTGTGCGTGCGTTTTGTGTTAACCAGAGAACAATTGGGTTGGTGTTGTTGAAAAAAAGAGTGGGTGGTTGTTGTGTTTGGTTGGAGGCTGATTTTTCATCTCCATTTCAATTAAAGGCTGGTTTTCCAGTATTTTTAGCAGCATTCTCACGGTTGGTCAGCCTCGGAAAACGGTGGCACGTAATTGGCCTGGCCACCGGCCCGTGGCGGGATCGGTGTGCCAGCATTGTGATGAGGGCTTCTGAATAACTGATTAATTACAGAGAGAGGCTAGTTTCCAGGGGGTTGGTTGGCCAGAGTTTCGATTTTCCTGGGGTGGCTGATGATGTTTTTTTCTTCCGGGGGGTGCGAAATCAATATTATATTATTGCGAATTGATTCAATTTAAATAATTCGATTCAACAGATTTATGCCTTCAACTATATGAGTGTGTGTGTTTGTGATACGACGAAAGCTTCGAAAGCAGGCCTCGATTTTGATTGAGTTGAGGTGGGTCAGAGGGGGTTTTCCACTCCGAACTTCCGGTCGGTCGGTTGGAAAATAGCCAATAATAATTCAATTTCGGTTTTTGTTGTACTGGATACTGGGCTGGTTCGTTTTTCAAGCTGGGCAGCCCGCGACTGCTGTTTCGGTACTAATCATAAATTATGATCGACCGAATGGTGCCATAATGGTGAAACAATGATTGCGTCCTGATTGGGAACAATCAATTAGTAATTGAGTGGGCAGTTGAATCATGGGTTATTTGTCAATATGGATGTTTTGCTGAGTTAAATTTTGAAGTATTTTGAGAATTTTGGTCATGTTTGGAAAGAAAATCGAGAGCAAAACAATATTTTTCAGAATTGATTCTACTAAAAAGGTGGAATTAAACTAAAAATATCAATAAGAACATTACTATCATCTGGGGCAAATCGGACCACATGGTTCGAATTAGAGCAGCATTTAAAGCCTTGTTGTTGCACAATATTTGGGTATTATTTTTAATTGATTTCTGATAGAACCGGCATAGAACAACATTAATCATGCATCGTTTATAAAATTTCAAGCATTTTAGTTTTACAAAAACCGCTATTTCTTTTCAGACTGTGGTTTTGCTGTCTTTTTCTAATTAAAATAAATCGTACTGAAAAAAACCATGCTGGATCCAAAACAAAATTCGTTTAGCTTTGGTTTAGCCAAAAGCCGAGAGAATCAAGTGCATATTTCTGATAAAAATTCCAACACACGCACAGTTATCTGTTCAGATTTTCTGTCGAATCTTTCCAAATTTACACGTAAAAAAAGAAATGAATATTTTAGAAGTTTATTTTCAAGTAATTTTTTAGCCTTTCTTCAGTGAGAAAAGCTGAAAGATGCATAGTTTCAAATAGAGTTACTAAAAGTTAATAATATCTTTAAAAAGATTTTTTTAGAGGAATTTGAAACATGTCAATGAAAAAAGTTGAAAAATAATTAAATCTGCTCTGAAAAATAGTCTGAATAAGCTTAGAATATCTAAATCAGGATTTATTCTATGAAATTAGAAATTTATCAATGAACTAAAAAAAATCCTAAAATTGTTGCTTCAATACCCGATCTTAGGCTTCATCCATAAACAACGTAATGCTAAAATCAGTCAAAATTTACCCCACCTCTTCCCCCCACCCCCCTTTGTCACGCCTCCAGGTGGACCTCGATCTAAAAATTCGACAAAAATCAATTTGAAGAGCTCTTCAAATTTTATAAGTAAAGGGTTTGGAAGTATGACATGTATAGTCACTTAATATTTTTTTTACAAATGTAATTTTTTTAGAGAGTATTCTTGACTGTCTCCCAGACCATGTCTTTTAGCATTTTTAACAAATTAAATTGATATCATTATACAGTTTTGATGTGAATAAAAAGCTAAAATGCAAAAAAAAAAATGAAAAAGGAACTGTGATAACTCGAAAAAAAAACTAATATGGCAAAAGGAAATGATAGAAAGTAGCACAATAAGTCAAATAATATCAGAAACAAACATAAATTATACAAGGTAAACGCAAAGTAAAATACTAAAAATCATTTTTTATGAACAAGAATAAAAATACTCGGGATAAATAAAAAAACGGTAAAAATTGAGCATTAGAGTTTTAACTGGAAACCGATTTGAATTTTAACAAATAAAACATTCCATGATTTCTTAGATTTATTTTCCATAGTATTTCACATATAAACGTGAAATAGTTCATCGACCTACAAACATTTCTTTTCTAGCATAATAATATTACGTTTTTTGTGTATTTTTGGCGAATTGAAATTTTATTTAAAAATTTTGTTTTTTCCCTTGTATTTGTAACTGTAACATTACTTTATTAAAAAACATACTAAATCCACCTATCTGGTTGGTGCCTTCCTCACTCTTTACCAATCAATATTTATCAGGTTTAATTTTCAACTTTTTGGAAATCAAGTGGGCAGAAAACTTTTTTTTACTTTTTATTTCGAAAACCTATCCAACAATAGGTCGGATGATTGATTCGGACATAGATTTGATACAGATCCTGCTTCAAAAAGTACAAAAATACCACTTAAGTGGATTTAAAAAAAAAAAAAACATTCGTTTAATAAGTTTTCGATTACCTATCCAATGATGGATCCAAAAATAGTTTACATACATTTATTAGTTTAAAGCAAAGCCCACGCTTATAAACATCCGAGAATAAAAGGAATAGGCTTAAAAATTATACTTATAATCTCATTTTCATTAAGTCCATTATTTCTGACATAACAGATGAACCCATTCCCAGATGTAATATTACCGTGATTTTTTTTACTGTGTATAGTTGGAAAGTGAATCGAATTATTTAAATTGATTTCAATTTATAGCAGCATAACTTGTTTAAGTTTCAACAGAAACAGCCATAGTTGGTTAATAGCATTCAAAGGTAACGATCAATAGCGCTGCACATCGATTTCTTTCACTTGCTTCCCAAACAAAGCCATCCTTTCTGTACAAACAACGCAAGCAACGTCGATAGCTTTTTCTTTCTTTCTTTCAGATTGATGATAGTCTTCCAAATAGTTGTGATTAGTGTACGCGATACGCTCCAAACTTAAACTCGACAGTGCAGGCAGTTCCAAAAAAACAATCGTGCAGCAATTGCGAAAAAGCGCGCGCACTGCAAGCTTCCATTCAACTTTAAATCTGTTATTTATCTTTTTCGTGGAATAAACTTTAGTCCCAAGTACTTCTCCGCTGCAGCATCTCACATTTATTGTCTTCCACCATCTAACACGTTCTTTTTTTCTCTCTTCTAACAGACAACGGCGCAAAACTCAAAAAACAGACAGAGCTAACGAAGAATTAAGCTACAGGAGATCCCCCCCCTTAACCATTCAGCCTACCCTAACCCTAGAAGTCGCTGACGTCCCCCTCGGTGTCCGGGTAGGTACAGTTGAAGGGGTTCCTCAGCCAGTGGCACAGCGATTTGTCGGTTCGGTTGCGGTTCTTCTTGGACTTTTGGACGGCCCGGGAGGCGGCGGACCCAAAGCTGGACTCGTCACTGTCGCGGACGGTTCCCACGCTGTGATAGCCACTTTCGGCCCGCCGCGAGATTCCGGAATGTTTGGAGGTTCGCGGCGTCGAGTCGTGACCGCTGTCGTACGCTTCCGGTGTGGAGAGGGGGAGCAGTGGCAACGTTGGCAGGGTTTGCTGGGGAAGTAACGAGGCGCCGCTTCCTTTGAGGAGGTGGTCCTGTTCGTGGTCGTCCAGGTCTGCGAGCGGGTTCTCGCGGATGTGCTCATCCGGGTCGAGCAGCAGCCCCGTGGGGTCCTCCTGCTCGAGTTTGGGGAGATTCGGATCGGAAGCCCCGTCCGGGTGTCGTAACGAGGCGTACTGCTCCATTCCGGCGATGGCCACTATCCCCGTCAGACTGGGCAGTGAGCTTTGGCTTGGGGTTCGCGAGAGGCTGAGCGATTGTCGGCAGTCACGGCAGCGTGGACTCGGAGGACGGTACGCGGGTTCGCTGCAAACGCTGGCTGGGCCCGTGTTGAGCCGGTACGCGGGTTCGCTGTAGACGGAACCGGCGTCGCCGAGCCGGAAGGCGACCGGGGTTACCTCGGCCATCGCGAGTTGGGAGGTGAAGATTTCGCGGAGCCGGGCCAGTTGGTCGAATTGATTGCTGTTGGGAAGAGAAGAAATATTGATCTTTAGCCCATGTTGGTCTCAAATTGGGTCAAAACACTAAGCGTACGAAGAAATCTACTCACCGCATACTCTCCCCAATGACGCAATCGCTGAACGCGTCACCTCCCGCGGCAGCGGCGTTGAAGCTCGACGACACCACCGAGACATCGCCATGGCTGAGCGCACTCAGCGGATGTTCTCCCCCTACCCCTCCAATCGCTCCCACTCCCCCAAACCCACCAACTCCTCCCCCTCCCATCATCATGGTCCGCGCAATATCGTCCTCGGTGACCTGCAGCCCACAGTCCATCATGCCGAGGTTGCTGTGCTGACTGCTGTGGACGCTGGAGCCATGTCGCGAGCACAGCCGGTGGATGCTTTCATGGGAGATTTCCCGCGAGCCGAGTGG
This sequence comes from Culex pipiens pallens, assembly GCF_016801865.2. Taxonomy (NCBI): domain Eukaryota; kingdom Metazoa; phylum Arthropoda; class Insecta; order Diptera; family Culicidae; genus Culex; species Culex pipiens. The sequence continues at coordinate 53,097,821 of NC_068938.1, forward strand.
GTCCAGCAGGGGAAGGGCTGGGGGAACCTCCGAGGGACCGCTGTCCTGGTCCTCTTCCTCTTGGCTGTCCTGTTTGCTGCTGGCGGCGGTGGCAGGTTTCTCGCTGGCTGGGTGGGACTTTTCCGAGTGATTGTCTGTTGGGGGTGGGCAGGTGGTTGCGGGGGTAGGATCTGGAGCGGGTCGTGGGGTGACGGTTGCGTACGTGGGTTGCGGCGCGGTGTCTGGGTTGTCCAGGCTGTAGGCTTGCTTGAGTCCGGTGCGGACGTGGCTTTCGGAGCTGTTGACGACGCCGCTGGTCGCGGTGAACCCGCGGAAGGCTATCGGGTTGACCAAGTCTTCCTGGCGTTCAAGTTCTAGCACGAATCCGTCTTCGTCGGATTTGCTTGGCCGGAAGCGGGGTGGGTTGTAGCTCTGGTGACGACTGTGGGCCGGCGAGTTGTTGGCCGACACGGATTGCATCAGCTGGATGGATTGGTTCTCAACCCACTGCCGGATCATGGACTTTTTGTGGTTGTCCATGAAGCCGTAACTTTGGTTGCTGTGCGCCGCCGGTGGAAGGAACACCTGCGTTGCGCTGGCCGTTTTAGGTCCATCGATCCACGTTTCGTGGTTCTTGACGTGGTTGATCTCCCTCAGGAAGTGTCGCGCTTCGTGAACCTTCGACTTGGACATCCTCGGGCCGTCGATCCATTTTTCCTCTCCAACCTGTCGCGAGGGACTCTCCCGATTGGTTCCGGAAGCTGAGGCGGCTCCGGCTGCGGCGGGCCGCCTCATCGGAGAGCCCTTCGGCGTTGGAATGTTGGAGCCCTTGCTAACGCCGACCACATGCTTAAAGGCTCCGGCCACGATTTTGGGGGACGCGTGCTGGGCCGCGATCTGGATTGCACTGGCAACCATATCCGGTTGACCCCCGCCGGAAGACACCGACTGGTTCCGCTTGAGACTGTCGGTTCGCGTCAAAGGGATAGGGGCTGGGACGGAAGATTGGGCTGCAAGGAGGGAAGTGTCAGTTTTGTACGGAGCTTTCCGCAACGGAGAGGGCAGGGTTTCACTCTTACCTCCTTTGGACGTGGAGGCGGAAGTGGCGGAGGCTTTCTTTTTCTGGGGAGAGGGATTGGGTTTCTCCGCGGCCGAACCTTTCAGCGCCTTGTTCATGGCGCATCGCTGATCGCCGGAGTTGAGACTTGGCAGGTAGACTGGGGGGTGTTCTCCGTCGGTGGGGTCATCGCAGGGTCCGACGTAGATGACGGTGTCCTGCGAAAAGTCCGAACTGGACGGATCGGGACCCTCGGAGGAGCCACCCGACTGGTGACCGGAAGACCCTGCGGCCAGACCGGCGGCGCGGTCTACAAGCAGGTGGTGGCGAGGTTTCCGCCGGCGCAACCGATGAATGCGGGACGCCAGCTGGATCGTGGTCAGGGTGTCGGTGTGGGTCTGATGAACGAGAGATTATTTCAAATAAAATTACAAATCTCTTCAAAAACATTCATCCATAAACTTTATTTTCTCAGAGCTACATTGACAATCAATCTCACCTGTGAGTGCGCCACATGCGCCACGATGGCCACGTGGCACGTCAACGGTGCCAGACAGTCCCGCAGCAGGGGCGTCAACGGGTGATCCCGGTTCGGGGGATGCTTTTGGCCGCTCAAAATCGCCAGCAGGACGTTCCCGATACCGGACAGTGGGAGCCCACCCGTCCGGTTGGCACACCCACCCAGATCGATGAGGTGCAACCGACTTCGGCCACCTTCCACTGAAGAACCGGGTAAAAATAAGAAGAAAACAAAACAAAAACACAATTAAGTACGTCTGCAGAACCATAAAAGTGTCCATTTATATTGCATCTTCAGCAACTTACCTCCCCGTTTGCCAGACAGACTGTACTGGTACACGTGCAGCGTATAAATAAGAGCCGGTTCGAAGCTGCCGCTGCTGCCCTGGGCCCGCCCGGACAGGGCCAGGTCCAGGAAGAGGGCGGCCCGCTCGGCCGTGGGGGCGCGCAGTTCGGTGGGCCGCCCGAGGAAGTCGTCCCGCAGATACATGCCGGGCGAGTCGTCGGATTCTGGAACGGGGATAAAGAGATAAAGAATATTAGTTGTTTTGAGGTTTGGCAAGAATGAGTTTGGATTTATTTCAAAATTATATTTCCCACAAATTTGAAACAGTTAAGATTTTTTTCAATGATTTAACAAATCATATAAAATCAATTATTGAACAAAACAATTAACCTATCGACCAATTGAACCTTTAATTAAAAAATGTTTCAAACAAAAAACTTTGACACCTGGAATTCCTTTTTTTTTGAAATTTGTTTTATTCTTGAAGATATAAACAATACTAAGATTTTCATAAAATGCATATTAAAAAAAATAGTTTATATGCTGAAACTAATAAAACTTGAGCTCAATTATGAATTTTTGAATTCTAGAATCAATTTTCAAAACAACCTATCCCTCATGGGTTTCCTATGCAGATAGGGCCTTTTGAAAATTTAATCGAGAATTGTCTATCATATTTTGTGGAGTTCTCAGTTAAATTGAGCACACCAAATTTTGTTTGCTAAATACAGTAAACTTTTACTGAATTTTCATCTTCTGAAATTTCAGTAAACGATTCAGTAACTTAACTGAATTCTCAGTTAACTGATATTTGTCACTTTGACAGATGATTAACTGAAATTTCAGTAAAATGGTTGTCAAAAAATCGAATCATGAACAACGCCATCTTGGATCGTGGTTTTTCGTAATTCGATTATGCAAAGAATTGATTATCCAAAGTGATTTTTGTCAAAGACCTTCTTGTAATCGCGTCTAAACTATAATTTTTAGTCCAAATTTGTTAGCATCATTTAAAACAAAATTATACATATATTTATTTAAAACCGGAAAAACAATGATTAAAGTTAGTCATGTACCGTAAAACGGGGTGACTTTGATAGCCGGGGTGACTTTGATAGGTTTGAGATTTTTCCGCAAAATGAAGAGTACAATTAAAGTACGTACGGAATTGTTAAGAATCATACTGACCGTGGTAGAGAAGTGTTCAAAGTACCTCGAGAAAAAGTTTTCATAAAATTTTGAGAAGTTTAAATTGTTAGTTAACTATAATTTTAAAAAATGTTGATGAAAGTCATTATTTTAAGCTTATCAAAGTGTCTTGATTTTCTCAATGAACATGATTTAGAATCGGAAAACGGAATGCATTTTCGGATTTTTTGGACAATTTTCCACTAGGAAAAGGTTAAAAAAGTTTGTAAATAATAAATAATGTGTGTTTTTGGAACACAATTAAAAAAAATCCAAATTTATATGCAATTTCAGTTGAACAAATTTCATGTAAAATGTGAAAACTTGTGATTCGTGCTTTGAATTCAGTATAAAATGCAATATAAATCGATAATTTTATAAACAAAACTAGTTTTAACAAATTTCAGGCAAAGTTCCGACTTTTTAATAATTTTACCCAAAATTTATATGTATTTTGCTAAAAAGCTTATAAACTTAGTTAACTAAGTATGAACATTGATTGTTTTTCCTAAAAACTTTATCAACTACTTTAGTGATGATATATTTAACGTACAAATGAAGTTTAAACATCTTAAATATGATTTTAACAAGAAAAACTATGACTATCAAAGTCACCCCGGAATTTAAACTAAGAATTTTTAACGTAACTATTTTTCTAAACACTATTGAAAAAACTTTGTTTCCAAAATAGTGCATGGACTTTGTGTGGCCTACCCCAGTACATGTTTTAAAAATAATAATCTTGAAAATAACCTTACCTGTTGGAAAATATTCCAAAATCAAATTGAAATCCTATCAAAGTAACCCCGGTTTACGGTACGCCTATCAACTCAAACTGTGCAAATCAATAAATTTTCCTAAAAAAAACTATTGTAAATACAACATTCCTTCAGACGAACCATTTCTTTCTCGACACACAACGGTGAAAACACTGTCACATATGCGTAACGAAAACGGACCTGCCAGGGTTTGAGAAGGAAACACTTTCTATTTCGGCACTCCCGGCACGTCCCGGGGATTTTCTTCGATTTTTTCCTCCAAATGAGCCTTATAAAAATTCCGGTCACACATCTCAGTCTCATCATTTTGGGCCCCGTCGTTCTTGGAACTACGAAATGGGACAGAGTGGGAGGGTTGGGAACCAGCTGCTGCCAGGCCAGACGATGAATTGGATACAGTGTGACAGTATCAATATTAGAAGGTGAGACAGCTCCTTTTTCCCTTTTTCTATTTTTAGGGATTGTGGATAGTGATGTGAAATATTTTGAAATTGTGTATGACTTTTTATAAAATTATTGATTTAAGTTCCTTTTAAAAAATTGTCTATTTGGACAAAGTTTCAAAACGATGATTTAAAAAAAAATATTTTATTTGTTTATTTTACTAAATTTGTGATTTTGACATCCCTGTTTTTTCTCCTACAAATCCCTCGCTCGAAAAAAAGCCCATTTATGGAGAAAGGTATCGATTTATGGTTCCCGGCGATCTTTAAAGTGCCCCGCCACCGGTGTGTCGGCTCAGCAAACCCCCCAAGGGAGTCCCGGAAAAACACCGGGAAAAAGGCTTTAGTCACACGTGTGACCAGAAACCCCCGCTCTCAAATTTTGCAATAAGTTTTAGTAAGTTATACCCGAAACCGATTACCTGCCGATTGGGGGGAACCGGTCAGAATGGGAAGAAAGCATTCTTTTTTTTTTGTTCCGGGAAACATTTTGTTTGTCATTCGATTTTGTTCGAAAAAAATCACCCCTGTGAGGTGTGGGGGGGAAAGGGTCACGCGGCGGCAGCCGGACTAAATCGTTTGACGATTATGAGGGCGTTTTGGATGCTGCCGGTGTTTTTTGCCCTCACCCTTAATCATCGATGGTCTGCTGGGTTTTGGCTAGGGAGAGCGGCTGGAGAGGGGAAGTTTGGAAGTGAAAAATCCGGATAAAAAGTTGGTCATTTATTACGGCATTGATTGAATGATTGGCTGGGATGGAAAAGGTTTTCCTGATTTTGGTTTTTTTCTGTGCTGGGTAGGGATGAAAAAAGGATTATTTGGATTTTGAGCCGTTCTCGGTAATAAAGACCCTTTTGGAAGAGTTTATTATATCGAAATTGGCTATTTTGAATCTTGATTTTTACAGAATGATCTTTGAGAGATAAGGATGTTTTCATTATTCGATACCTCGATACCTTCTATGGTTGACTCTTGAGAATCAGTTTTTTCCCTGATTTGACGAACTCAAGAAAAAAAAGAAAAACAAATAGTTCATTCGATGAAGGTTATTAATCTTTGATGAATTTAGATGAATACTTGCAGTTCTGCTTCGACGATTTTGAAGGTGTGCGTATGATAATATGTTTTGCTTTAATTTTTATTTCCTGCTAGCAAGGATATTTTTTTTAGTTTAATTTATTTCATTTCGCGCGAGAAAACTAATCGCCGAAAAAAAAATCAACTTTGGAAATGAGCCAAAAATGCTGTGCTAAGATTTTAAAGCACAAACAGTGGCCCAGATCGCAAAATTAAGTAGAAAATAGATTTTCCGAAAAAAGGTGATTTTTTTGAGCTTTGGTGTCTTCAGACGAGTTGTTGAATATGGGAAAGGGCAACTTTTGGTCTGGCTAAAAATTAGAGTTGTTCACGGTTAGGGTGTTATATAAAATTCACTTTTCAGGAATATTTAAGGGATTTTTTTCTTTTTCTTAGAAAAGTTTTATCAAGCGATCTACGCCTTCACCGACTCATTTTGTACATAGCATTAGAGTATAACCTCAATTGCTACGTTCAAAAGATAGCTAGATAAGACTTTGGTGTCTTCGAAAATGTAGCGTGGATTGGCATATGAGCAATTCTCTACCAAAACCGGAAATGGATTTTATTTGTATTTTTTGATTTGGCTCAAGCTTTGTGGGGGCCTTCCCTATGACCAAAGAAGCCATTTTGCATCATTATTTTGTCCATATAAATTTCCATACAAATTTGGCAGCTGTTCATACAAAAATGGTACGTAAATATTCGAAAATCTGTAACTTTTGAAGGAATTTTTTGATCAATTTGGTGTCTTCGGCAAAGTTGTAGGTATTGTTAAGGACTATTTAGAAAAAAATAGGTACACGGAAAAAAAAATTTCCCGATTTTTTTATTAACTTTTTTTTTCACAAAAACTCAAATTCCCAAAATACTTATTTTTTGATTTTCGAGATTTTTTGATATGTTTTAGGGGACAAAAATCCGCAACTTTTGAGCTATAGAGAAACATGGTCAAAAAATCTGCCGCCGAGTTATAATTTTTTGAAAAACTGGTGATTTTCGGAAAAAATCGAAATTTTATACATCAAATTTTTTTGACCTAATTTTTTTATGCAAAATTGAATTTGCAATCGAAAATTACTTTACAGATTTTTTGATAAAGGGCCACGTTTTCAAGATATAGCCACCGAAAGTTTGATTTCAGCGAAATATTTGCAGTTTTTCGATTTTTAAAAATAGTGACCATGAGTGACCATTCCTAAAAATATTTTTTTTGAAAAGTTCAGAAAATTTGCTATAAAATTGTCTAAGAGACATTGAAGATTGGACCTCTGGTTGTTGAGATACAGCGGCTTAAGGAAAAAGAAACACGAAAATTGAAGATTTCTAAGTCTCACCCAAACAGCCCACCATTTTCTAATGACGATATCTCAGCAATTAATGGTCCGATTTTCAATGTTAATACATGAAACATTCGTAAAATTTTCCGATCTTCTCGAAAAAAATATTTTGAAAAAAAATAAATCAAGACTTACATTTAAAAAGGGCCAAACATTGAATATTATGCCCATTTTAAATGCTAGTATTGATTTAAAAAATTTCAAAATATTTTTTTCGAAAAGATCGAAAAATTTCACGAATGTTTCATGTACTAACATTGAAAATCGGACCATTAGTTGCTGAGATATTGACATTAGAAAATGGAGGGTTGTTTGGGTGAGAATTAGAAAATTTCAATTTTCTTGTTTCTTTTTCTTTAAGCCGCTGTATCTCAGCAATCAGAGGTCCAATCTTCGATGTCTCTTAGACAATTTTATAGCAAATTTTCTGAACTTTAAAAAAAATATGTTCAGAAATGGTCACTCATGGTCACTATTTTTAAAAATTGAAAAACTGCAAATATTTCGCTGAAATCAAACTTTCGGTGGCTATATCTTGAAAACGGGGCCCTTTATCGAAAAATCTGTAAAGTAATTTTCGATTGCAAATTCAATTTTGCATAAAAAAATGAGGTCAAAAAAAATTTATGTATGAAATTTCGATTTTTTCAAAAAATCACCAGTTTTTCAAAAAATCATAACTCGGCGGCAGATTTTTTGACCATGTTTCTCTATAGTTCAAAAGTTGCGGATTTTTGTCCCCTAAAACATATCAAAAAATCTCGAAAATCAAAAAATACATATTTTGGGAATTTGAGTTTTTGTGAAAAAAAAGTTAATAAAAAAATCGGGAATTTTTTTTTCCGTGTACCTATTTTTTTCTAAATAGTCCTTGACAATACCTACAACTTTGCCGAAGACACCAAATTGATCAAAAAATTCCTTCAAAAGTTACAGATTTTCGAATATTTACGTACCATTTTTGTATGAACAGCTGCCAAATTTGTATGGAAATTTATATGGACAAAATAATGATGCAAAATGGCTTCTTTGGTCAAAGGGAAGGCCCCCACAAAGTTTGAGCCAAATCAAAAAATACAAAAAATAAAAATGGTCGAAATCGGCCGGTTTTGTAGAGAATCGCTCATATCCAAACATAGCAAAAATATTCCTGGAGAGTTAGATTTTTTTAAACACAATCAAAATCAATCAAAAACACCCTAACCGTGAATTACCCAAACATTCAATCAAGCCAAAAATTGTCCCTTCCCATTTGCAACAACTCTTTTTAATACACCATTTCCAAAATTTCACCTTTTACCTTTCTTACAAAAGAAAGGTTTAAGGTTTGCTTTTGGAAAAACGCTTTTCTCAGAAATCTTAAAAAAATCGTGCACGGCGAGGATTCGTCCCAGGAAAAAATCCTATTACTAAATTGAAGGTTTAGATGCGCTCTTTCGATTGAATTTTGGCCCGAAACCCGGAACTCAAAGTCTGATTTTTGAGAGCTCTTTTTCTGAAATACATGAGCGAAGTCTGTATCCGCTCTTAGAAATTTGTGTCTTCCATCATTGGAAAACCGCTCGTAAAACCCACAACTTATATATTTCAGATCTGTAGCCGTGGGGTCGGAGACGAACATTTTATTTTTCAATTCACAATTTTCGACCAGTAAATGTGGTCAATGCCATATTTAGAGGTATTTTTTGGACTATTTTACAGATAACACTATCAAATTAAAAGAATTCAGTTTCAAACAAAAAGCCATTCGAAAACATGCGCCATAAACTGTTTGGGCCCAAAATTTGAAGCTTTTGCAAAATGTATTTCCAGAGATATAGCCATATTAGTGTTTTTCGTCTTATTTTTACCCTATTTTTCCCTGTTAAATTTTTGGTTTTATACAGAATCATATACTGAACATCAAATTCGAAGTCCCGACTCGTTCTCGCTCGAAAGATCGACAACTCGTCAAGTCGAAGCATAAACGCCAGCACATTTACGCTTGCGCGTTTTACGCTGCGCGTGAAAGTGTGCTTTCTGGCTTCTCTTCTCATGATAGATCGAAAAAGTGCAATATCGATACATATTTTTTAAAGTTAATCATAGACTAACATTAAAGACTGAGTCCCTTTTTTTTCTTATAATGTCAATCCAATAAGTTTGAAATTAAATATAATTATCTTGCGACCCAGAATGTACCCATTAAATTAAAAAAAAAATGGCTTTCATGGTTTAGTCTAAAAAGATTCGAAGATTTAGGTTAAATTTTCACTGGGTTGTATCATTATGTTTCTGAAAAATTAATTGCACCAATATATTTTTCGGAGTTTCATCATTTTTAGGCTTAGTGATTTTTCACGCTCGAAAATAGCAAATTTCACGGGAACCTCAATTTCAAAACACCGAATTTCACGCAAATTTCTCGGAACGTGAAAAATGTTAAAATAACTCTGAAAATCTTATGTTTAAATCACAGAAACTACTTTTTATGCTTCATTATATATTATTCTTCAATAAACTGACGTGAACGTGACAAAAAAAAACCGTCTGGTTTACGGATGGGCTCAATTTATATTTTGAAACAAAATGTAAGGCATGCGTATTCTCATTTATTGAATTGCTTTTTTTAAAATTCAACTAAAAAAGGTTAAAAAGTTTTCGCTGATTTGCTTCTGTTTTATCAGTTTAAATTTTATTGAATTTCATATCAAAGCAAGATTCAACAATCTTGTCCATCCAAAATATGTAAAATAGTTTAAATTTTCTTCAACATTTAGACCATTCAAAATAATTTTTAAGGTTTTCATCTCTCTTTTTAAAAAACTAAATTTAAAATCCATAGGCAAAAATATTATAAATTGTTACGAAATCGAAATTTTTATTCAAAATAAGAACAGAAAACAAAAAAAATGTATTTTTTAACTTTCTAGGGAATTCATTCAAATAATCAATTTTTTTTAAAAAATAACAGGACTCAGAAAAAAATCTGAAATGTTTTATAAAAGTGATTTCAAAGATTAAAAATACTCTTCATTTTATTTTAAATAAAACAAAGCTTGATTCTTTTAATTTCTTTTGAAATCATACATTTTAAATAAAATAGCAGTAAAATTTGTACTACAGCGAATTAAAATATTACTAAATTTAGTTAGTTTCTATAGAAACTGAAAATTTTAATAATTCTCATATGGTTCATATCAAGCTTATCAAACGAAGACTAATAAAATTTACTTAAATAGTCTTTATGGTTGAAATATTTATTATGAAGTAATTTGAAAAAAAAAGTGATTTGAGAAAATTGATAAATTTCAAGAATTTTTCACCCTTCCGCGGAATCGTCAAAATTCACTAACCCTATATAAGTAATTGAACATAAAATTTCACGGGATTTCGCGGAAAAAGCCAAATTTCGCGGATTTCACGCTGTCCGCGAAATCGTGAAATTTCACTAACCCTAATCATTTTGTAAGAAAGGCTCTATTTCACCTCTGGTGATATTAATTCGGGTTTTTTAAATTCAAATGAAAACCCATTTTACACTTAGTTTTGCGCTTTGAACCTCTGTGCATTGAAACTAATCTGCACAACTTAAAAAGGTAAAAGCTTTGTTTTTAGCTAAAAAGCTTTCATACAACTTTGCTGATAAATACAAGGTATCTAACATGACATTTTTTTCTCAATTATAAAACTTTAATTCATAAATTATCATTATTTTTCTATGAGAGAAACCCAGTGGTGTTATTTTAATTTGCTATTTAAAAGAGTTTTTAAGAATTTAGTAAGTGTAAAGCTGTGTGAAGTATGGTGCCCAGAAAAATAACCATCTGCTTCAAAAGCAAAAAAAACTGTTTTTTTTTTTGTTATTATTTTAAGCATTTTTGCCAACTTTGGAAATTTGGTGAAGGTTAACTCCTTGATACTCTAGGCTTAAAAAAGTTGAACAAATATTTTTTTTACATTTTTTTTTATTTCAGACCTCTAATAACTTTTAAGGATCAGTTTTTACAGCTTTGGTCAACAATATTCAGCTTGTGGAGCAAGGTTTTGAACAATAGTCTCATATTTTGGCCACCATATGCAAAGTCAATATAGTTCAATTGTTTCTTCCTGATTGTGGCTATCAGGAATGCCAGGTCAAAATTGAAAAAAAACTGGCCAAGTGTCGATGAAAAATCAGGAGAAATCGGCAGACGAAAATCTAACATCTAAAAATAAGAAAGGGGGAAGAGAATACGGAATAGTTCAAAAGTTTGTAGAATTCAGGTGGTTTAATTGATTTGTCGGCCTCAAAAAGGTAGAATTTACATTTTCATTACAATAAAAATTATCTAAGTTTTTAGATTTTTGAATAAAATCGGTCATTTGAATCAAAAGGTTGTTCAAAATTAACAGAAAATGAAAAATCTGTCTAAATCTGGTAAAGATAACAATGAATCTTTATTATGACTGAAACTCAAATAAATTGACATTTCCAGATTTATCTAGCTACCTGGCAACCCTGTTGAAAAAAAAAAACAAAACAGGCCAATCATCCTCAAAAATTTGCGGTACAAGGATATTTGAATACAATGCTTCAATGTTCCATGTGCTTTTGTGTTATGACCTAAAACTGGCACTACTCCACATTATTCTCCCATTAATCACCAAGTAATACCATTACTACTCCACGTCCAAATCCCCGTCCGAACACTCTCCATCAAAACGCGTCAAAACAGTCCAGCTCCGGGAACGATTTATTGCCAATTTCTCAGATCCTGGACTGCTTTATGACTTACGGACCTTGCGGACCATTACACGACCATAGCCATAGTGTGCCACGCCATAAAACGCAAACTGTTGCGCCCAAAACTTGACCAGCTCTCAAGATCCAGCGATACGGACCGAGGCAAGAAGCACTTTTATGACACGCCTTGCCACTTTTTCCGGACTTCCGAGAGATGCCTTTTTTTCTTGCTCGCTTTTCCTCAACCCTGATGAATGCCGAACGTTTAAGGAGAATGATAATGGCGAATCATTACCGTAATGAGTTGGGAATTTCGTTTCGATCTCTGAAAGGAACACGAGCGCGGGCGTTTCCAATAGAAGGTTATGGAAGACGGAAGGGGGTGGTGGAAATTGTTGAATGAATAATTTTTCCCCCTTTCCTGGAAAAGAGGATGGTGATGACGGAGGAAGGCTTTTTCATTAGAGTGATTTCCGGTTATAATTCTTGAGTTGAGAGCAGTGAGTGGTGCTTTGTGCGATTTTGTCGCAAGTGGTAATAAACTGCTATTAACGTAATTATTTACCAATGAAGATGGCGCAACCGGATTGCACTTTTATTGCCGTTTAAGTGTTTTTGCAGCTGTTGGCAATTTTCATTTAATCGCATCTGTTGCAGTAACAAAGTTAAAGCGTATCTCTCCGGCAAACAAATTCCGAGTCCAACTTTCCAAGCCCTAACTGGATCAACTCCGGGAAGACCAAACAAACAATCCTCGCCCAGTCCGGACTGTGCTGTGCAAACACTAATTGAAACTACACTGCTGTGGGGGTCGAAAAACTTTAAAAGCCACCTCTAATGGAAAAAGTTGATCCCAGCAAATGGAAAACATGACTTTAAAACTTTTAATCTTTGCCCCGGGCGTCTGGTCTGTTCCGGCGCCAGAATACCAACGTCCTTTGGACACTGAATCCTGTAGGTAGACGGTGTGCCCAGATCATCCGCCCTAAGCTTGATTCCGGAGATATTTTGCAACTCGCCCTAGAACGAGCTTGGCGAGCGTGTGTCGTCAGCACGTATTTACTCCACCCAAAATCTGCTGCTCCACGTGTCGTGAGCACACGTGACTTTTCCCTCCCCAAAGTTGGTGTGTGTGTTAATCCATGAGCTGCATTCTCAGGACTTCCTCCGGTGTGCAAAGGTATTCGTGGGAGTGATTTTTGAACTCGTTTTCCAAACTGATTACGGGGAACTTTTTTGTTGGTTCAACTGGAAGTCAAGCTGGGATTCTGCTGTGCTCTACGTATGATTAACTGTGCTACAAGGAAAGACACTTTCTGCTGGATCATCCCCGTCATGTAGACTCGGTTGATGAAGGGATGGAACTTGTTAGGATGTTGTGTCATCTGGTTTTGGGAAAAATGAGTTTTGTGAGCTGTTTGGAACAATGTTGGCAGTCATATATTTTTGTGTTTTGATTTCATATTATATTATTGAAAATATCGTAATGAAACTTAACATTAAAAATTATAAAAAAGGGAAAACAAATAAAATTCAACTGGCAACACTTCCCACCCAAAACTTGACCATCCCGCAGCACTTCAGCCCTATTAATTCCAGTCAAAATATTCCCCCTTTCGGTCAACTCGGATCATGGACCATCAATTCCCGTTGCCCTCTCCCCCTTGGACGTCAGCAGCTGACAGTGTTTGTCCAGCGAGGGGGTTGTTGTTGTCGGTGATAAATTCTGTCATTTACCATCACTGACAACGGACCCTTTGGTCGGTGTCACAACGCGCTCTGTTGACCGTTCAAGAGGGGGTTCGTCGTCGCCGGTACCGTCATTATGAGTTTAATGTAAAATGCAAATATGTTGTTACAACACGGCGACGAGGACGGACAGGGCTGGAAAAGTGCACATGTTTCCCGCTGACCTAGCTTTTCGACAAGAGGGGCACACATTTCTCACCAACATGTAAAGTTTGAAAGTGGCCTGCTCTTCGTCAGACGGGTGAGTAGGGCAATTTCCCGCAACCATGTACATGATACACGTGCAAATTTGTAACTGCCAAAGTGCATGTGAAAGGGCCGAAAATTGACGTTGCTTCTGGGTGGAAGTGTAGCAGTTCGTGGTGGATGCAAATGATGACTCGGCAATTCAGAAGAGGTGGACGGTGCTCCATGACGGTACATCGACGGCAGATATGTATTCATCGAACTGACCAAAAGAGCATAACATGTTTGGGAAAGTAACAAGTGGGCACTTCAATACTTTGTGTTTGTTTTTAGCTTGAAATAAAAAAAATACTTTTGCATTGAATCCCATTTGGAAAGCAGTTTGGGAAAAATAATGACAAACTTTTTAGATTATACTTAAAGATTAAAAATCAATCAAAAAGTAAGCGTCCGCGAGCGTTGTTCGTCCACATAAAACTAGCATCTAGATGAGCACTCTAGGTCAACGGAAAGTGGGGAAAATTGGGACACAGAAATTAAACTGCACTTTGCATAAGTTACAGCCTTTTTAAGAGTTTTGAAGTTTTCGAACCTTAACTCGGGATAAAAAATATTTTCTGAGTTTGTCAAGTTTGGACAAATCTACAAAATATAAAAAGTCACGCATTTAACAATAAATGTTTTTTAGTGGCTGTAACTTCAAAACTGTACACGATATATTTTATATCTATTAGGAACTTAATGATTGCACATTTTATTATACACACGGAGAACAAAGAGTTCCCAAAATCACCACGAACAAAATCTTGATTTTTTTTTTTTGAAAAGTTTCCAAATTTCCAGTTTTTGCTTTTTGGGTGTTTTTTAAACCGCCATGAGTTAGGGGTATTCAAAAACAACCAATAAGCAAAAACTGAAAATTTGGTTTATGGGACCATTTCAAAAAAAAAAAAAAAAATTCCAGAAGTGTTCAAATGCCATGGAACGTTTTTCAAAATCGTACCAAGGGATTTGAAAACTTTGTTCGTGGTTCCCATTTTCATGTACCGTAAAACGGGGTTGCTTTGATACGTACGGAATTGTTCAGAATAATACTGTCCGTGGTAGAGAAGTGTTCAAAGTACCTCTAAAAGAACTTTTCATAAAATTTTGAAAAGTTTAGAAAGTTAGTTTACTATAGTTAAGAAAATGTTGTTGAAAGTCATTATTTTAAATGTCTCAAAGTGTCATGATTTTCTCAATGAACATGATTTTGAATCGGAAAACGGAATGCATTTTCGGATTCTTTGGACAATTTCCCACTAGGAGAAGGTTAAATAAGTTTGTAAATAACAAAAATATGTGTTTTTAAAGCAGAATTAAAAAAAATCTCCAAATTTAAAGGCAATTTCAGTTGAACAAATTTCATGTAAAATGTGAAAACTTGTGATTCGTGCTTCGAATTCAGTATAAAATGCCATATGAATCGATAATTTTATAAACAAAACTAGTTTTAACAAATTTCAGGCAAAATTCCGACCTTTTAACAATTTTACCTTTAATTTATATGTATTTTGTTAAAAAGCTTATAAACTTAGTTAACTAAATATAAACATTGATTTTTTTATCTTAAAAACTATATCAGCTACTTTAGTGATGGTACATTTAACGTACAAATAAAGTTTGATCATCTTAAATATAATTTTAACAAGAAAAACTATGACTATCAAAGTCACCCCGGAATTTGAACTAAGATTGTTTAACGTAACTATTTTTTTAAACACTATTGAAATTTTTTCCAAAAAAGTGCATGGACTTTGTGTGGCCTACCCCAGTACATGTTTTAAAAGTAATAAGCTTGAGAAAAACCTTACCTGTTGGAAAATATGCCAAAAACAAATTGAAATCCTATCAAAGTCACCCCGGTTTACGGTACGCTTGTTCACGATTTTGGGAACTCTTTTTTCTCCGTGCATAGATTTTGATTATTAGTTCGATTTAGAAATAAAGATCTTTAACGTGAAGACTTCCATCATTGTCATGATTTTTCGTTCAAAGATATAAATTTGCCGTCGCTTTCAATATTTTGACAAAATTCCTTCAACAAGTTGTTTGGAATAGTGCCCTACACATGCTGATTCTTTTTGGTAACGATTATCCCATTCCTTGTAAAGTTATGAAAATCGTTATTAATCAATGATTGCCAACTAGGACGTCAAAGATTGTTCCACAAAATTATATAAATTTTTAAACGCGTTTGATTTAAATCGAAAATTCTTTCAGTGGCTTGAAGAACTCAACACCCGGCACATGCTGATTCCTTTTGGTGCTGAAATTCGTTAAATTGAATTTAATACAGAATATTTTATAGTGATGATCAATTTTCTTCGAAAATGATCAACGGCTTCACCTTAAATAAAATTATAAAGATTTTCAACCTATTTTTCACGTTTAACAAAAACTGAGAATTTTCGAAAACTGGCAGCACTGCTCAATGAATTTTGACGAATTTGTGCTATGGCTCAACAGATGGCATTCTTTTGTCTTCTAAAACATATACAAAAGTATTTTTCAGAAATGGGTACTCTGCATATTTTTTTTACTAGCTTTGGGTGAAATGTGTTATTTAAAAAAAATGTGTTTTTAAGTGTAATTATTTTGTCTGAGAAGTCCTATATTAATCAGAAATCCATTCTCAACATATTTTTTTTATGGAGGCTTGTATGGACGAACTAATGATGCAATGCAAAATGCAAGGCTATTTGATCATAGAAAAGGTACACACACGGAGAAAAAAAAGTTCCCAAAATCGTGAAAATGGGTATCACTAACAAAGTGTTCAAATCCAATGTTACGTTTTTGAATTTTTTCACGATTTAAGGAACCCTTTTTTCTCCGTGCACTAACTTTTCTCCAAATAAAAAAAAGAAAGAAAGAGAGAAAGAAAGAAAGGAAAAGAAGGTAATTTTAAAACAGAGATAGCAAAAATAGGAGAAGAAGAAAAAAGAGAAAAAAATAGGAAAAAAGGAATTATAAAAAATAACTGTTCGATAATAATATAAAAGTTTTTGTTATTTTTGTTTTATTTTCAAGAGTTTGGTTTCGGGTTTTCAGGAAGTTGCTTTTCTGAAAACAAAAACCTTACTTAATCCACCCTTAGGTGGTTGGTGCCTTCCTCTCATTCAAAGGGTAATGCTATCCAAAATAGACACGCTCGTGGGAAGGTCTTTAAATTACCTATCCAAAGATAGGTCGCATGATATATTTGGAATACGTTTTCATCTAAATATCTGAGAACTAGCCTCCAAAAAGTGTATAAATAACTCTTAAGTGCTTATAACTTTTGATAGGGTTGTCAGATCTTCAATGTTTTGGACGCATTGGAAAGGTCTTTTGATTACCTGTTCAACGACGGGTTGCATGATAGATCCGGACAACGTTTTCATCGTGATATCTGAGATCCGGCTTCCAAAAAGTGCATAAATAACACTTAATTGCTAATAACTTTTGATAGGGTTGTCAGATCTTCAATGTATTGGTCGCGTTGGAAAGGTCTTTTAAATACCTTTCTAAAAATGTATAACATGCTGGGGTTTCTTACAAAAACCACCCTTTTTACAATCTTCCGGACTTTAGTCAAAATCGTTTTTTTAGCATAACTTTTGAAGTACTTTACTAAACTTCATAATTTTCAATAGGGACTTATGGGACCCCAAGACGAATCGAATGAGACCAAAACGGTCCAAATCGGTTAAGCCAGTGCTGAGATAATCGAGTGCATATTTTTTGGTGCACAGACCCACATCCCTACACACACACACACACACACACACACACACACACACACACACACACACACACACACACACACACACACACACACACACACACACACACACACACACACACACACACACACACACACACACACACACACACACACACACACACACACACACACACACACACATTTGCTCAGAATTCGATTCTGAGTCGATAGGTATACATGAAGGTGGGTCTAGGAGGTCTAATTGAGAAGTTCAGTTTTCGAGTGATTTTATAGCCTTTCCTCAGTAAGGTGAGGAAGGCAAAAATCATAAAACCGATTAAAATTTTAGTGAATGTTTTTGTCTTGTTCATTTTGCAACGAAAAATTAGTGGCAAAAAATAAATTAATAAATTAATAAATAAATTAATAAAACATGTTTGGTGGAAGATAAGGCCGTTGGAAATATTTTTTGAAGTTTATGTCCCTCTACTCTGACCAAAGTCGAGGGTGGGGGGGGGGGGGGGGGCAAAGAAACAAAAAAAGTTTAAAAATTGAAATTACAAGCCATGGTTACAACACTTTAATGAAAAAAGTGTTTTAAAATGCAATGTTTCCTAAATATCTAAGTATCGACGCAAATTTTATTTTTTGAGAAAAATAATTTTTTGCGATGCTGTGCATTGGAATTTCATAAAAATTCAAAACATTTTTAAACAAGCCCAAACATGCTAAATATGATTATCAATGCAAAAAAAAATTGATTTTACATTGTTATCAGTTGATTACATTTCTATTTTCATGGAATTTTGAAGTTTTTTGGACAAATATTTTTTTTTTGCGACGGCCTAAAGGGTACATAAAAATTGTATCGAATTTTAGATGAATTTATACGAAACAAAAATCGCCCCTCATACGGAATCTTTTTGTGGTAATAACTATCGAGAAAATAATTTAAGTCAAAAATATCAACAAACACTATTTAATTCATCTACAAATATATTTTTTCGTCTCAAAAGCCATGTTTCATTTACTTCAGATTCGCCACCTCAACAAACTACCAGCAACCCCACTTGAGTGGAAAAATGTTAATCCATCGGATCCGGTCATTGAAAATACCCTCCTCCCTCGCTGCTTTTCTGTAAAAACCTCCTGGGAAAACTTTTCACCACAAAACCGGACACAATGAAGTCCGGACCGAGTGCGGCCAGCTAATCGTGAACTTCCCTCTGCCAGAGTCCCTCGGAATGGAAATGAATAACAAGCAGCAGCAGCGGTGAGCTGCGGTGAGTATACTTGGCCATCGAACGCTCGTTCTGAACCAGAAGTCAGTGGAAGAAACACGGCTACTGCTGGTGGTATTCTCCAAGGTGCACTACAGCTGCCGGTCGGCTCTCTAACTGGAGTTGGTTGGAAATGGAAATGAAATAAAATGCTGATTCCTATTCATTTAATACCTTCATCGCTGCGGTTTTGCTCCTGTACAATTCTCCGATGGGAATCGTCACGGCGAATGGCCACAGTGCTTCACGATGGAGGACCGCAATTTATTCTCGATGTACCTGCCTCCACTCGATGCTTATCGGAGAAGGAGTGGTTGATGGTTGATTGCTTGTGGTTTATGAATTATTTGAAAACTTTTGTAGTATTACTTGAATTGTGTTGCCTAACAATACTTTAACAAATATTTTTAAATTCTAACTCAAATTCAATGACTGCAAAACCATTCATTCGAAAACAGTTCACTTCATTTTCGCTGAAACAATTGACATTCCAAAAGTGCTCTATTCCACCAGCTGAGGAATTTCAATTAAAACGGCACTGCGGTTCAAATTCCACAACCAAATGCAGAGCACAGATTTCAAGCATCTCCCGGCACTTTCCAGTATAGTGTTCGTAATTGCGCTACGATTTCGTCAAAAACTATTGGGTCACTCACTCTCCCTTAGGGAAATTTTTCGCAAATTCACGCAACTCCACAAAAAAAAACCGCCCCAAGTCACAGACGAAAATCAGACGACACATTTGATGGGACACACAAGTTCCGCACCATTTACCCCACCCGGGGGTTAGAGGAAGCGAGCTTATTTCGATAGCCCGTCAATTTGAACTCTCGCTCGTCGCAATTTTGGCCGCGTCGCGGTAATTAATTTGAACTTTGTTATAGGCACAATTCCGCGCGGGGCCAACCGAAAATAACCGCCATCCAACATTCGGGAAGCAAACTGAATCTGTTTCGTCGTCGTCGTGGTTGCTTTGGGCTGGGATACACGAGTACAAATTAGTTCCATTTAATTAAGCACCTACCGAAGCGAGAATCGGAAATAGGCGGACGCGAGAGCTGGTGGATTTGGAACCGGTCCATGACTGGAGGGGATCCGGAACTGGGCGAGTTCCGGAGTGAACCTCAAAAGTAGTACGCAGGGGCACAAATGAGCAAACACGCTGTGGAGCGCAGCAGAAGCGCGAGGTAGAACACGGTGGGTCAAAATTAGGGTTACCAGGTTTTCCCTTCACAAATTAACTATCTAGATGAATTTAGCTTAGTTGGAAGAATCTGGCAATCTGACAACCCTGGTCAAAATATTAAAAGTTTAAAAAATAATAATTCAATAGTCTAATATCAATAGGCTTGGGAAAAAATCATTTGTAAATTGATTTTAAAGCCTTGATGTACAATTTTTAGGTTATTTTTCTAGTGAACACTTAAATGCATTTAATGTCAAAATAAAGAAAAGCTCAATTTGCAAACACACAATATCATCATTATGACCTTTAAAAAAGTAAAAAGTAAATTAAAAATTTAATTTTTGCGATTCCGTCGTGAAACTACTTACCTTTCCTGTCATTCTTGAACGACGAAATAGCCTACTTTTCTGTACCAAAAATAACAGAATCGAATAGCAACACTTTTCAAAATAAATGCTGAAAGTTCTACTTTTCAGCACTGAAATGGGTGCTGAAAAGTTGAACTTTTCAGCAATTGTTTCGAAAAGTAACACTTTTCAACTTTTTTTTGATTCAAACAATTTATTGACAAAATACATGAAAATTTGACATAAAATTTCACTCAATGGGTGTTTTTCGGAATTGCAAAAAATGTTGTATGGAACTCGTTGCAAAACTCGATTTTTTCAGCACTCTTCGTATTTATCCAACTCGGTGAACCTCGTTGGATAAATGTACGACTCGTGCTGAAAAAATCCTCTTTTTGCAACTTGTTGCATAAACTACTATTCCAAAATGAAAATCAACAATCAATACTCATGAAAAAATATCAAAGTAATATCAAAAATATATTTAATATAAAACTATTTTTTTTCTGATAACAAAAATAAAGGAGCAGTTGTATATTTTGTTCAAAGTTTAAATCACTTACCCTCTCCTTGAAAACGTTGAACAGTTGCTTTTAAAAACCCCCGTTTGCAAACATATTATACTGATCAAACCTAAGATTATTCAATTTAAATATATAATTTATTGAAATAATAAAAACAAATGTGAGTAAAAAGTAGAACAAAACCTTCCAAAAGTCATTCAGTAATTTCAAAAGTTTATTTTTTCAATTAGAAATTTTATTATTTCATATTCGAATTAACGTCAAAACATATCGTAGATCGAAATTGTGAATTTGTATTTGTGGGGTCGAATGTAGTTGAATTAAAATAGTTGATTCAGCTCCACTGTTTATTTCAATCATAAGCAGACATTTCAGTACATCCGGGGCAGACATTTCAGTACATCCGGGGACAAATTTTCAGGATTTGGAAATTTTCCGAAACCAGGAAATTCCAAATCGCGGGATCTGTAATATTTTGATTCTGTTTTCGTGAGATTGCAAAAAGCAAAATTTTGGCTCATTATTTAAATAATTTAGAGAAAATACAGGTAAAATTAATTCCTTTTTATTAAAAGTAGTCCTCGTCATTTAAGTACAATTCAGATTATATTAAATATTGAAAATTATATTTTTGCCGAGCTACCGTGGCCTAGAGGTTACGGGTTTCGCCTTGTAAGCAGAAGATGATGGTTACGATTTCTGTCTGGCTCGGCAAAGTCAGATCTCTTCAAAGAGTAAATCTACTCACTGGGAATCCTGACCGGTAGGGGATGGATTTCGACTATAAGCGTACTGGATTTACAATCCAGAGGTCGTGAGTTCGATTCTCGTACCGAGATGATGCAGTTTAATATTTTTGAATTAAAAAAATAGTATTACGTGTGAAAATCATTCTTTTAAAACTCAACTTTTGAGATAAGTTTCCATCTTTGAATATTCTTAGAATTCTAAGAGATCTGAAAATAAAACAAATGTGTCTTTTTTAAAGTTGAAATCGGTCCATCAGTTTCCTAGGTATCAGTGATCGAAAACGAGGGCTAATAGGGAACACGGAGAAAATCTCAAGAAGCAAAACGTAGGAAATTTTCCAGATTTTATTTTTTTTTCTTAAATGGGCATTATTTTTAAAAATTGTAAAAACTACAATTAAAAAAAAGTTATCTGAAAAGTGGCTATACAGTCTGGGCTCGATTATCCGAAGCCTCGATTATCCGAAGTTTCGATAATCCGAAATTAGATTATCCAAAGGTTTGTATGGGACTTCAGATAATCGAATCACGAATAAAAAAAAGAAGTTTTTTCGTATTTTTTCGTTTTCTTGATCTAAACATAAAATTTGAGTTCTACAACCCCATTTAAGCCAAATTTGAGTTGTTGAGTTGTTGATATTGCATCACCGCCATTTTGGCCGCCATCTTGGATTAAAAAAAAATAAATCATTTTAGAGTAGTTTTGGGGTCATACCTGCTCGACAGTCAAAAATAAGACTACGAAAAAAAAATATTTTTCGTGATTCGATTATCCGAAGTTTCGATTATCCGAAGTGAAATTTTTCCGAGGCCTTCGGATAATCAAGTATGGACTGTAATTTAAAAAGAGTGCGCTTCATTATAATTATAAAAATTTAGTAAATAAAAATCGATGATTTTTTTTGTTGATTTTTTTTATGATCACTATTTTTCCGAAAATCATAACTTTTTCAAAGATTTTATTCAAGTTTTTTCAAAAAAGATTGCTTTTTATGTCAAACATATCAATACAAAAAAAATAAAAAATAAATATTTTTTTGCAATTGGTGACAAAAGGCCATTTTAGAAATCAACAAAATTGTGTTTTCCGTGTATCAATTTTATTCGGTGTTGTCCTCATCCATACATACAACTTTTCTGAAGACACCAAATCGATCAAAACATTCCTTCAAATGATACAGACTACGTCAGTACCATTTTTGTATGGACAGCTGCTTAATTTGTATGGAAAATTTTATGGGCAATCTGATGATGCAAAATGGTGTCTTTGAGCGTACGAAATACACTTGAAAAGTTTTAGACTGGTAAAAAAAATATTAAAAAATAATTTGAAGAAGGCTTATTTTGTAGAAAATTGCTCTTAACGAGATTTGTTTGATTGAAAGTTGACCCTAAAATATTCTACAGATTTCCTGACACTTGTAGGTTCATTTGTTTTTTGCCTATTCCATTGCTGCTGAATTTAAATTTTAACATTTTCAAACAAGTAATATCCATTTGAATTTGATCAAAAACCCAATTCCTATATCATGGAAGCGTTGTCTAAGGAGGAGGCACAAAACACCCGTAAAATGCCATCCGGAGTTAGGTCCACCAAACTCCCTCTGGTAGCCACCCAGTGTGCAGAACGATTCGATTGGCGATATTTACCATTTTGTCTGGTCTACCCAACCCCTTCCTACCTAGTCCCCGTCCCGGTTTCAAAATGAGCAAAGGGTTATAAATTAATTGTTTAATAATTCACTAATAGCATCAACATTTATCATTTTCATACTAGACGAGTTCAGCGAGGGGTTTTGCACCCCAATTTTCCGAAGTTGTTTCCAGCGGAGAGGTAGAGGAGGCTGGCTTCCCAACTTCTGACCTTTTTGCCAACAGGGACAGTACTCCAGGGATCAATGGTGGGAGTGATTGAATGAAAGTGTAGAGTGGATCGGTCATGAGGCACTTCACACCCCGCTGAAATGGGCTGGTCACTGTGCGTGGAACTGGAAACTGGAGGGCCACAATGCCAGCGGAACCACTCTTTGTTCCTTTTGAACACTGGTTGGGAGAATGGTCACTTTGTTTCAATACGCGATGCTCATTTGAGGAGCGATTCGATGGCAGGGTTTTGAATGGTGGTTTGTTGACGGGGTTATTGCGTGGAAATGGGTGTTCTATATTCAGGGGTTGTTTACGGTTCAATTCAAGGGTTGGTTATTGAAATCTGTGAGTATGTGTTTTTTTTTTTAATTTATGGTGCTATTGCTTTTTTTATATCTATTGTATATTATTTCATTTAAATAATTCAGGTCAGCATTAAAATTTGGAAATTTAGCTTGAAATTTGATACAAAGTTAAAACTTCTCCTTTTTTCAAGTCATAGGCGAGTAATTGTATTTATTAAAAATACTTTAATTGGATTCCGGACTATTGATCAAAGTCAGTCCCTTTCAAATTAAATTACAAAAAAAAAAAAAAGTTTCAAAATTCAAGCATTTATATTCCAAAATCTTAAGCGGAGATTTTCACAAAATAATTTTTACCTACAATATTACAGTGTTACAGTGTGAAAACATTTTTGTTTCCATTAAAAAACCTTTATTCCATTAAAAAATCATAATGAAACGTTATGGATCGAAGCTGTTTTTAATAACTTTATCATCATTTGTCAGAGTTGAGTGAGTTGATTCTTTGTGCTACATATTTTCAAAAATTGATAAAGTGTTCAGTGCTCAGTGATTTAGTGTTTTCTTAAATGTAGGATGATGCAAAAAAGTTAAAATTATAATCTTATTATAGCTTTACTGGGAAGCAAGGTTTTTCTTAGTTTTGTTGCTTTTCATGTCGAATATTATGTTTTCAATAAAGATGTAAACAAGATGAAGACAATTAATGCACCGATTCCACAAATCTATTGGAAAAATTACTATATCTGTCACTTCCAAAATTCTGATTTTAATTTTATTGGTGAATTTGAATTACAGCTATAAAAGGTCTTAAAATCGAATGCCAACTCATTCGATCTAACGTCATGATCGAATTCCCGGGCGCTTCGAAACCTGGACAACTCATCTTGTTTTATCAATTATTTGGATATAAGTTCGCATTATGAATGTCAAAACTGTGTTATTTGATGAATTCTTACATCAACTAAAGTTTGTTTGAACGCTGTAGTTAATGCCAAAACAATTGTATAAAATAAAATTATAAGATTACCAAAAAATTGAAACATTTCACTGAAATATTTCACAGGCGTCCGAAGCACCAGGAAGGCAAAGCAGAAATTTATGGTTTTGATTTCCTTAAATTCTAGCAAATTCTTACATAA
Organism: Culex pipiens pallens; assembly: GCF_016801865.2. Lineage (NCBI taxonomy): Eukaryota > Metazoa > Arthropoda > Insecta > Diptera > Culicidae > Culex > Culex pipiens. Next base: position 53,122,276 of record NC_068938.1, read on the forward strand.
AATATCGATTGTTTTTATGTTAACAGCTTATTTGAGACCTAAAGATTGCCATTCACTAACATTTCAGTCCAAATTTGTGCGGTTCATAAGCATAATCGAGTGTCTGGAATTCAAGCAAAAGTGTCCGGATTTCGAATCAGCTTTTATCAGTGTCCGGGATTCGAAGCACAACAAGGCATTTTAATTTTAAAATTCTAGTGAAAATTTGTTAGAAAAGACATATTTTGCATGCGAAAAATTCCCAAAAGTCATTGATAACTCGTGATTTGCAATTTACTGAAAAGTTGACTGTTTTTATAAAAAATAACATATTTTGTTATAAAACCTAGAAAAATGCGTTCAAATTGCTTGTTTTTAACATTAAATCATAGTTAGAAGTCCTACCAATAATAATTTAACCATTTTTTTGCCTGTAATTTTTACGAATTTCTCTCAAAATAAAAAAATAAATTGGCGCCAAAACCAATACTAACATATTGAAGCTAAACATTTTTTGAACAATTTTACTTTTTTAACAATTAGTTTTCGTCACTTCAGAACCAGATACAGCCATTTTAGTAAAATAAAAATGACGATTTTTCTAAATTCCATATGAAAACTCAATTTTATCACTTTCACCACTGTTTCAGCTGCTGCCAGCATTTTTATGTTTCCAAACCTTTTGCATTGTTTTATAACAGTAATTTACAAACAAAAATCTATAGTTTTCATAAATTTGAATAAGTGACGTAAGCGCCACGACGAAGAAATGTATTTTTAATTACCCACCTTTAGACAACAAAATCACAGTTTTTAGAGATTTAGATGAAAATTGATTTTTAATGAAAAAATAATGCTTACATTAATAAATATGTTTTTTTAAAAGCTATTTTCATAAAAATCTTAAAAAAATGTGATTTTGTTGTTAAAAGTGAACACATTTTTAAAATGTTTTAGAACAAAATATGTTATTTATTATGAAAACAGTAAAAAAATTAAGTAAATTTAAGTAAATCGCAAATCGCGAGAAGGTTTCCGACACATCCCTTTTTTTTGGGACACACTAATACACATTCTCATACATCGAAGCACCCGATACACCCAATAATAGCTAATGATTTTATCTCGTTCCAGGAAATCTTAAATCAATTAAAATTAACACCGAAAGCTGTTTCAATCAATTAATTAACAAGCTTAAGCGTTTTGTTTCCGCATAAATTTTCCGGTGCTTCACTTTCCGACTTTGGGCCTTCTCGCCTCCGATAGAGCTTTTCAATTCCCTGCGGGGCAGAACCCCTTTTCCCCTTCCATTCAGCAGGCCGGGCTCGTAGTCCTGGACATATCTCTGCCATATCAATATATGATGAATAAATTAACTTCCATATGTGGCCTGGAGCACATGCACACACACAGCGACACCCTCACAAAACACGTGTGAGCTTCTATGCTGCTTTGAAACATGACATTTGGCCTATGATGTCGCAGGGAAATGGTGGAAAACTGGGAAAGGGTAACTTGGGGGGAAGCCAAATCCTGCCCCGATTTGAACAAACGATAATAAATGTATAACATGTTGCCGAGCAAATTGTCAGACTCATTTCCTGGGCCCCAAAACATACACACAACAGGACTATGAGTGTGTATGTGTAGAGTATGCTAACTAGTGCAGTGCAAATACTATGGAAAGGGGTCATTCGAAAATCACTTAGAATAGTGATACCTCTAGCTTCTTTGAAAATTATTGCCCAATTTATGGACAATCCCCAAAATGGAACGGCACGTCTACTTCGATTGGAAAGTGTGTTTTCAGCAAAAAAAAACTCAGCGATCGAAAGTTACTTCCCCAAGTCCCAAACGACCCCCTCCCATCCTCTCAACATCCCCTAGAGCAACTTCCGGTTGGACGCGCGTAAAACCGTGTGACATTTATAAAGTTATAATAAATGGGCCGTGAAGTGAACCTGGCATATCAACATATTATCGCCCCGGCTCGACTTTATTGGAGGACCCCCGACGACGACGCGGGCGACAAAAAATGGTCATCCGAGAGACAAACTCTAAATTGGTCGCGAGATTTTCGTCAGTGTGATTGTGCTTTGAACAGGGTTGTGAAATTCCCTTTAAAACACACTTCACAGAATCTACAGAGGAGGAAGGATGCGTGAACATCTCGTTCCAAAAATGATTTTGGCTTTTCAAATATCTATAGTTTTTTTTACAACTAAAAAAAACTAATGAAATTTATCGTGAAACTAGAAATTTGTCTCAACTCTGACCAAATATGGTGCCAAACTAAGCCAAACGCGCGTCTGTATGTGTGTGATTAATTACCTGTCGCGTGGCCGGCCAGCAAATCCCGCGACGAGGAGCCCGGCTTGGTGGCGTTGACGCCGAGGGCACTGACGCGGACGGAGAACCGGGCACCTGACTTTTGGCGCTTCTCGTTGATGCCCTTGTAGAGCCAGGCGATCGCGCACGGGATGGCGCCGAGGTCGGACGGGGCCGTGCCGAACATGGTGCGTGATTGTCCTGTCACACGGGAAAAAGAGAAGAGAGATAGAAAAAAAACGGTTCGAGATAAATTAGTTATGTGCGTTTTATGGTCGTTTGTCGTTTTGGTTGTTTGTGGGTGCACGTGAGAGGCCGAGAACAATAGTTTGCGGGACGGAAATCACGGGTACAATATTGTTACACCTGTTGAGAGGGGTTATTCATTCTGGTGTTAAAGGTGGTATTTTTTTTCCTCACATGTGGGTTTGTTCAAATATTACGTCCAGAGATTTTCAGGATTTCAGACCCCCCCCCCCTCCCCCCTGTCACGCACTTTTCCTATACCTTTAACATGGGCTGTCACAAACCTCAGACCCCCCCCCCCCTCCCCCTATTCATGGACGTAATTTTTGAACGAACCCTGTTCGCTGTAAATAACAAAGTTGACTCCTTTTCACTGAATTGGACATGAAAGACGTGATAAAGGTTGTGACGATTTTATGACAAGGCTTTTTGAACTGAATTATCTGGAATAATTCATTCAACAGTTCGTTACAACGTCGCTTGTGTGATTTCTTGTGACACGTCCTATCTTTTTACAGCAGACGTGACACAAGATAGCACACAAGCGACGAGATGTTGTTTTGTATAATCAGGACCAGGCAACAATTTGTTAAATTATATGGATGGTTCAACAACTAACTTACAAGAATATAACTTCCAGCATAGAAATTCACGTGGGTGATTTAAACGATTTATGAAATTGTTTTTTTTTTTTTAATGAAACATTGTTCATTTTAAGCAAAACAACGTAATATTGCCAAGTTAGTAAAAAAAGAGTGCATCCTGCTCACGTCAGTTTATGTTTGTATTAGGAAATGCCATTTTATTTGTAATATTGAATATTTGGCCTTTTTAAAATGTCAGTCTTGATTCCAAAAATTAAAAATATATTTTCTAAGAGATCAATTAATTGCAGAAAAGTTTAATTCTTTAACATTGAAGATTGGACCATGAGTTGCTGAGATATTGGCATTAAAAAATGGGGGACTGTTTGGGTGAGTCCTTCGAAATTTTAATTTGTTTTTCTTTTATCCGCTGTGTCTCATCAACCAGAGATCCAATCTTCAATGTTTCTAGGACGATTTTTTTTTAAATTTCTGAGCTTTTCGATAAATAAATACTTTTAGAAATGGTCACTCATGGACACTATTTTTAAAGTTCGAAAAACTGCAACTTTTTAGTAAAAACAAACGTTAAGTGGCCATTTCTCGAAAACGGTGCACTTTATCAAAATTGTTGTGAAGATCTTTGCGATTGCAAATTCGATTTTAAATTAATGATTGCAGTCGAAAATTCTTTTTGGATTTTCAATTCCAAAAAACACAAATAATAAAAAGGCACCTAATCAGTCGATTTTGTAGAGAATTGCTGTACACTAAAAATACCTCTTAAAAAAAAGCAACCCTAAAATATGCTTTCGATGACATCTAACATCTACACAGTAAAAAATTGTCTAAATTTGGAAGGTGTGATTTTCGAAGGTTTAATATAACTTCATTTATGATGTAATTTTACCTCAATTTAGACTGAAAAAGTGACATTACACCAGAAAAGTGGTAATATTACACATTTCCCAAGGTTAAATTACACCTTTTTCTGACATAAATGATGTACCCCTTCCCAGATGTTTTATTACCACGATTTTTTTTTCTGTGTATTATGTTTTTTTTATCTTTTCAATAAAAAAATAAAAAAAAGACCCTCTATGATAAATTTGGATAAAACGAATATATTTATAGAAATAACTTTTTTGGAAAATCTTGATATTTTCCGTGTTCAGATGGTTATCAACTTTCGTTCTTCAATTAAAAAATCATTACTTGTTTAATGTTTTTTTTTTTTTTTTGTCATTTTTAAGTACAGTTCAGACACCATTATCCGAAGCCTCAATCATCCGAAGGTTCGATCACCGAAGTTCGATTTTCTGAAAGTTTTTAATGGGACTTCAGATAATCGAATCAAGAACATTTTTTTCGTATTTTTTTCTTGTTTTTAACATCAAATTTGCCATCTTTCAACTTCTTTATTCTGAAAATTGTAATCCCTTTATATCAGGGGTGCCAAACCTTTTAGCCCTGCGGGACTAATCTGATTTTTCAGAAGCGGTGACGGTCCAGAATAAAAATTTGGTAAAAAATTACTGATAAAATAAAACAAGTTCCTAAAGTAGTTTTAAAGTTTAGATGCATATTTTTGATTAATAATCAGGACCAGGCAACAATTTGTTAAATTATATGGATGGTTCAACAACTAACTTACAAGAATATAACTTCCAGCATAGAAATTCACGTGGGTGATTTAAACGATTTATGAAATTGTTTTTTTTTTTTAATGAAACATTGTTCATTTCAAGCAAAACAATGAAATAATAGTTAGTAAAAATGAATGCATCCTGCTCTCGTCAGTTTATGTTTGTATTAGGAAATGCCATTTTGTTTGTTATATTGAATATTTGACCCATTTAAAATGTTAGTCATGATTTCAAAATTTTAAAAATATTTTTTCGAAGAGATCTATTGATTGCAGAAAAGTTTAATTCTTTAACATTGAAGATTGGACCATGAGTTGCTGAGATATTGGCATTAAAAAATGGGGGACTGTTAACTTAAATTTTAAATTGAATAAAATTATGAACTTTTTTTTCTGTCAACTGCAATGAAAAATAAACTTCGCTGTAAATTTATCAAAAGTTCAATTCCAGAGAGCACAGAAAAAATAAAAATTCAAATTTCAATATAGCATGACTGTTTTAAAATGATTTAAAATATATGAAAATTTCAAACTTTTGAAGAAAATATATTTTGATGTGTTTTCAACAACAACAAAATATTTGTGAAGGCTTATAGTTTACTTAATAAATTATTTTGAATACTTTTCGTTGCAATATCGTAACTCTGAAAATGAAAGTTCCGAAAATAAAACGCGTAAATAATTGCTGATGCTGATTACTTTAAATATCAGATTTATTAAAATTCATTTAAACGTAAACTACATTTTCAAGTAAACGCAGTAAATACATTAGAAAAAAATATTTAGAATTATGTTGTATATTTCTGCTAACAATTCAAGTTTATTCAAATGTTTCAAATATTTACGAAATGGAAAATTTCGTTTTCTGATGTCATTATAGAATCAAGTAATTGTGTCAAATATAAGTTTTGAATAGAAATCAAAGAAATTCAAATAAATTCAAATAAAAAAAAATGTGATGGCTGGTACAAATTGACCCTTCCTTGGTTCGAAAAATCAGTGGGCAAATTTTTTTTTTCCAAAAACTTCAAAATTTTAATGGAATGTAAAGTGCAATCAATTGAAATCAATTGCGTTTATTATCATTTTAGGCATGTTTTTGGTTTATTAAAAATTCATAGAATTTTGGAAATTTTAGGTGTATGGTACCGCAAAAAGTTTTTTTTTTCACATTTTTTTTTGGTTTTGTCAAGTCATATTTTTTTTTGGAAACTTATGATTGCAAAACAATTGAACTATTGTTAAATGCATTTTAAAAACACATTTTTCATTCAAATGTTGAAAGCATGTCTAGTTATTTCATTTTTTTATATTTTTTTCCAATACATTTCAAAGTTTTCGCCTCGTTTTAACGTAATTATTTCTTAAATCAGCAATTCCCCACGAAAACAGCATGATTCGAAAAAAAAGTTCTCCGATCGGGCTCAAAATTTTTCTGGGGGATCCTTAGCCGAAATAATTAGACCCGTATTTTTTTGTTTGGCCATTAGGGTGACCTACGCCGTGTTAGGGTGGTCCGAAAAATGGCAATTTTCGTCGATTTTCGCAAAAACCACTTTTTTCAAAAAATCATATCTCCGCGCCATTTCATCCGATTTTAGCTGTCTTAGACGCAAAAGAAAGGTGATTAGTTTAGCTATTTGGGAAAAATAGTAAGAAGTTTCAAAAATCTAGCTTAACATTTGAAAAGGTCGTATGAAAACTTAAAATGCTGTTTTGAAGGTCTCGGGACCAAAGAGCCTATGTCTGAAAATATTTTTATCGGATTCCTCGGAAAATTTCACATTAAATATCAAAAAATGGTGAAGTTATGTTTTCGATACTCTGAGATACGATTTTTTGAAAATAAAAACTGGGTTTTTCGACGCGCCACGCGCAAAAATCAGAAAACGACGAAAACGGGAAAAAATCGACTTTTTTCACTAAAATTGCGATAACTTTAAAATTTCAGCGATGACCTATAGATGTTATGGTACCAAAAGTTGCGTCTTTTAATTACAAAAATTTTAGTACCCTAACATGTATAGGTCATCGCTGAAATTTTAAAGTTATCGCAGTTTTAGTGAAAAATGTCGATTTTTTCCCGTTTTCGTCATTTTCCAATTTTTGCGCGTGGCGCGTCGAAAAACCCAGTTTTTATTTTCAAAAAATCGTATCTCAGAGTATCGAAAACATAACATCACCATTTTTTGATATGTTATGTGAAACTTTCCGAGGAATCCGATAAAAATATTTTCAGGCATAGGCTCTTTGGTCCCGAGACCTTCAAAACAGCATTTTAAGTTTTCATATGACCTTTTCAAATGTTAAGCTAGATTTTCGAAACTTCTTACTATTTTTCCCAAATAGCCAAACTAATCACCTTTCTTTTTCGTCTAGGACAGCTAAAATCGGATGAAATGGCGCGGAGATATGATTTTTTGAAAAAAGTGGTTTTTGCGAAAATCGACGAAAATTGCCATTTTTCGGACCACCCTAACACGGCGTAGGTCACCCTAATGGCCAAACAAAAAAATACGGGTCTAATTATTTCGGCCAAGGATCCCCCAGAAAAATTTTGAGCCCGATCGGAGAACTTTTTTTTCGAATCATGCTGTTTTCGTGGGGAATTGCTGAAATATATTATTTGGCAATAAAACTTTGAATCTTTTGCGGGTTTTTACGACTGTCCCTATTCTGCCTGTAGGCCCGATTCACCATAAACGGTCCCCTAAAAAATCTTGAAAACAGAGACAAATGCATACATTTCAAACCCCATTTATATCATCCGTACAGCCTCCAATTCAAATAAATACCGCTGGCATATCGGCTATCGATGTGTTTTATTGTGCCATGAACGATTTATGGACACTCGTTTTAAATTCGGAAAACTTTTTTTTTTCGATTCCCTTAACTTTGGTTTACCCAGAATTGTTGCAGATGGAGTGATTTGAAACTCTTTGGTTTACTTGATTGGGGTTTACATTTGTTTGACATCGGTTTCATTCATTTTTGGGAGAAAAATATTTCAACTAATGTTTGATGATTTTTAATTGCAAAACACTGCTTGAATTATATTGGGAAAAACTACTTGCAAAAAGACACAATCAAGATCACCTGTCCCTTCAATGAAACATATCGTTATACCACAAGTTCAAAATCTGCTGAACCCTTAAAAATGAAAAACATTAAATCCCCCTGGTGACATCATAATGTGCTTTTTCCGGTGCACCGGGAAACAACAAAACAACAACAGCAAAAAAAAAAGTTCAGTTCACCCGCGCAATTTTTCCACCAGCGATTGTTGGGATGTCGGGGAAAACTTTCCGATTAAACTTTTGCCCTCTTGTTTGGCGGAACACTCTCCGGCTGGAAAGATTTTCACCGGATGATTGTTGGCAAACCGTTTGTGTCGCAACCGGTTTAGTGAAGAGTAAAAAAAGAGTATAGTGGAAGAACTTTGCTATTTAGCGCGGTAAAAGTGGGATACACTGTAAAAATTACTTTCTGAATTATTGAACTTAAATTGCATTTATTAACGAATAAATTTGAAATGGTTTTCTAATAATAAACTCCAAATTTTAAGTTTCAACAGGAATTTTACCTAAGGTCCCCTCATCAAAATCTAGGAGAAAGCAGCGACGATAAGAGAGTTTTGTTTCGCTACTTACCTGTCCCGTTTCCCTTCGTCACAGGAAAGAAAGGATCGGTTTCCTGAGTTTTTTTTGGTTTTTGTGGCCAACTCCGGGAGGGGGAGGGAGTGAAAATGGATAACAACAAAATACCGGAAAAGTGGAAGGGCAAAAATTCCACCTTCAAAGAGAAAGAGGGGGACCCCGGAAAGAGATAGCACCCGCTTAGCCCGGAGGATATTTATGCACTTTGTTTCGAAGTGGTTAAGCCATTTTCTCCTGTCACCTTTATCGGGAAAAAGCGGTCGTGCCATGTCCTGCGGGGCAGAAAGCGAGGGAACACGAGCATCGGTGTGTCAGGAAGGACACTTTTCTATTCTTGTTTTTTTTTTTTTGGTTTCGTGGTAGTTAAGTATGGTGCAAGAGTGTAGATGTGTTTGTGTGGAACATGATTATCACATCATGTGAGAAAATGTGATGTGGTTTTGCTGGCGTTCAGTCTTTAGGGATTTTATTGTGGATGACTTACTACGGAATTTTTGTTCCAAGTCACAGCAATTAAAATGGCGAAAGGATGAGTTCGTTAACTTCAGTCTTGCAAAAGAGTCGAAAATATATTTATGAAATTTGTAATGGAAGCAAAAGTATTTGACTAGAACTTCAAAAATGTAACAAAATTGTCAAGCTTAAGAAATCAGTTCTCCCAGTGTAAACATGTCTTCAAGAGCAAGATTTCAACCAGTGTGTAGAGGGTGGCGAGCGGGAATTCCCGGGAAATTTTTCCGGGAAATCGACAATTTTTGGACGTTTCGATTCCCGTGAAATTTGGTTGAGACTCCTGGGATTTTTTATACTGATAAATATCGAAGCAAAATTTTTATAAACTAGTCATAACACATTAGAAAGATTCCAAATTGTTTAAAACATTGGATGTTGTGGATTGGATCTTCTTGAACATCGAAGTTCGAATTAACCAATGCTTTTCTAATGTTTTTATTCAGAAAGTGTAAATTTTAACTTGTCAAAAACTCCAATAACTATAATTGAGAGAAGCCTACAAAATTGTGGACCCCAACATTTATATTAAAGCTTAATTTTTTTTTAGTAAATATTATTTTTATTTATTATTTCTAATAGTGAAAAGTCTTTACAAGATAAGTTCAGTTTTAAGGTATTGATGAGGACTATTCAGAATAAAATACGCACACGGAAAAAAATTGAGATTAGATTGAAATTGAGATTTTGACTTTATTCACAAAAATTCAATTTCCCAAAATCCGCATTTTTATTTTTTGAAAATTTTTAGGGGACAAAAACCCGCATCTTTAAAGCCATTCAGAAGTTTGAACCAAAATTTTGCCGACGAGTTATGATTTTTTTTAAATAGTGATTTTTTTAATAAAATGACATCCAGTTCTTAAAATTTGTTGACCTTATTTTTTTTATGTAAAATCGAATTGGCAATCAAAAAGTACTTCACAAGTTTTTTGGTAAAGTACACCGTTTTTAAGAAATAGCCATTCCATAGCCAGTTGAATTTTGTCCGATAAATTCCGTTTTTTTTTACCTTTTAATTTTTTAGAAGTCTCACCCAAACAACCCTCCATATTCTAATGTCAATATCTCAGCAGCTAATGGTCCGATTTTCAATGTTATGAAACATTCGTGAAATTTTTCGATTTTTTCGAAACAATGGTTCGATTTTTTTTTGAATCAAGACTCACATTCCAAAAGTGCAAAACATTCAATATTACGTCCTTTTGAAATGTAAGTCTTGATTTGGGGATTTCCAGAAAAAAATTCCACGTGGTTTTATCCGCTGTATCCCAGCAACCAGTAGTCTAATCTTCAATGTTACTTAGACTAAATTTAGGGAATTGGACACTTTTTTAAATATATTTGAAAACGGTTCACCTATTCAAAAAAATTGTAAAGATGCGGGTTTTTGTCCTCTAATTTATATTAAAAAAAATCATAAATTAAAACAATACGGATTTTGGGAAGTTTTATTTTTATGACAAAAAAAGTTAATAAAAAAATCATAAATATTTTTTTCCGTGCACTTTTTTTCTGGCCTCAACAATCCTACAACTTTGCCGAAGACACCAAATCAATCAAGAATGTTTTTGCAATGTTACAGATTTTCGAATATTTACGTAATATTTCTGTATGAACAACTGCTAAAATTGAATGGACATTTGTATGGGTGAATCAATAACACAAAATGGCTTCTTTGGTGATAGAGAAGGCCTCCACAAATTTTGAATCAAATAAAAAAATGACAAATTTCGTAGAGAATTGCTGCTATTTAAAATTATCAAATTTATTTATGTACTCCAATGGCTACCCCGGGCAGACGGTAATAACAAAATTCATGCCATTTCAATAACAAATACTGTTAATATAACAGAAAAAGTTATGGAATCTTCTTAAAACATCCATTTTTGCATAAGGGTTTAATAAAAGTTTATGTTATTATAAAAAAATTGTTATTAGTCTGATATTGGTTGAAAGCCAGAACAACTTTGGAATAACATTTTTTGTTATAGAAGAATACCTCCAATTGTTATTGGGATGATTGGGATTGGGATGATCAGATTAATTGTTAAAATAACAAAAAAATAATAACAAATATTTGTTCGAAGAGCATGAGCATGAGCATGAGCATGAGCATGAGAGACCACCCATGGTTGTCCTTCTCCGTTGCTGAACAGGACCGTAATATCCTATCAATACAACCGACCATACGCTTGAACGATCTAATGGTGTTTCCCTTATCAACAGCATGTATGAATGCGTTGAAAAGATAAAACATCAAGATCATTAAAACTAGATCTGAAGCAAATAGGTAACAGTCATTGGCCACCAACGGCGCCCGCCATGTCAGTTTGTAGATCTCGGGGGATTGGGACGGGAATGTTAGTTAGCACAGGCTGCTACCAAGGGTGGGTTCTATACGATATCCACACCCCCACGTGTGCCGGAAAACTACTTCTACTTGGGATTTTGTTAGTGGGTAAGGGTAATGGCCAGGATTCAACATAGAGGATGATGATGCGACCCAATAATCAATAAATTTGGTTTAATAGTGTGATGTATTATGCATTCTCAAGGCAAACAGTCGGAGGATGCGGATGAGATTTTTCCCGGTTATTTGGTGTTGAGTTTAGCATAAATGATTCAATCTTAGACAGCCGGCTGTGGAAAGATAAAACCAAATAAAATGCGAAAACGCGAAACCGCCCGGACCGAAAAACCCACACAATCGAAAACGGCAACGAAAATCCTGCGTGATAACCGCGACGCGCACCGTTCAAATTCTCCAAAGCAACTGTCAACATCGCGAAATCACCCGGGTCGAAATACACACACAATCGGGGGGAAACAAAGACGGAAACGGCAACGAAAATCCGGCGTGTTGACCGCGACGCACACCGTTCAAATTCTCCAAAGCAACTGTCAACATCGCGAAATCACCCGGGTCGAAATACACACACAATCAAGGGGGGGGAAACAAAGACGGAAACGGCAACGAAAATCCGGCGTGTTGACCGCGACGCACACCGTTCAAATTCTCCAAAGCAACTGTCAACATCGCGAAATCACCCGGGTCGAAATACACACACAATCGGGGGGGGGGAAACAAAGACGGAAACGGCAACGAAAATCCGGCGTGTTGACCGCGACGCACACCGTTCAAATTCTCCAAAGCAACTGTCAACATCGCGAAATCACCCGGGTCGAAATAAACACACAATCGGGGGGGAAACAAAGACGGAAACGGCAACGAAAATCCGGCGTGTTGACCGCGACGCACACCGTTCAAATTCTCCAAAGCAACTCAATAACAAATATTTGTTCGAAGAATAACTAAAAATGTCATTAGTCTGTTATTACAATAACAATACAATAAAAAAAAATCATAACGAAGACTAACAAATTTTGTTATAAAAAACATAATATGTTATTGGCCTAGTATTTTCAATTATCAAAAAAACTTATTTTCAAGATATTTCCGTCTGCTCGGGACACTGAAAAAACGATTGTAGCAAAAGTCTTAAAAGGAAAAAAATACGGGTTTTCAAAAGAAACCCATCTAAATAAATATGTTTGGAAAAATATTTGAAATTCCTATCCAATTAGCCCAAAAGATCATTAGTTATAATCTCTCAAGTGTTATTTCAACACTTTTTGTGGCATGGTCTTAGACATTTTTTATGAAAATGGTGTTCAGATCCATCATGCAACCCGTTGGAAGATTCTTGTAAGAAATTTAACTTTTTGATTTGACAGTTGCCTTAGTTAACAGTACAAACAACAATTTACAAACAATTTATATATATATATATATTGTTAGAATCCTTAAGAATAATATCCAAATGTATTTAGTAATAAATACCTACTTGCTAATGTTTATTCAAATTATTTTTAAATGTCATCAAATTGATTGAAAAAAGTTCACTTCGAATCAATTAGTGTTTAAAACCAAGGGTTTCCAGGAAAGCCTCAGACTGGCAAGTAATTAATAATTACTTTGATTTTTAGCTGGTAATTAGGTAATTCTTTAATTACTTAGTAATTCATGGTAATCAGAGTAATTTTAAGTATTTAATTGGTAATTAAAATAATTTTTGAGTAATTAGTTTTTTTAAATTGTACTTCTTCAACGAAACTATTTACTTTTTATATATAATCTATTATAACAGTATTTTATTAATTTCAAATAAGAATGGAACACAAAGATTAAAAAAGACTGGTTCTGTATGTCGAAGGCCTTATTCACCATAGTTCTCTCCTAAAACTCTCCTAAAATTTATTTTTATCATGTTGTTTATCGAAGCTGACTAACAACAAAAGGCAACGCCATGACATATTACCCAGCGAAAAATGTTTTGTGAAACCGAAATCTATTCATTTTTATTAAGTAATTATAAAAATATGTTGTTTGTTTTGCAGAAGAATTGATTAATTTTTTATGCTTTTCCTTCTGATAGGCAGTCAAAATTATTTGAAGTTTATGTGGATCAAATATTTAAAACCAAAATGTACCTAATTATCATTGATAAAAACAAAGATTTCAAGTGATAGCCATTTCAAAATCATAAAAATAAAATATGTATTTTATATTTTTTCATATCTGCAGAAATTGACAGTCCTGTAATATCCCTCTATTAAGAGCTATGTTATTTTCTCGAAAAATTTCCAAATATTTCTGAGACAAATGTTTCAATGTTAAAAATCAAACTCAGCGTAATCAAAATCGACTAATATTCAGATGCAGAAATTAAATCCAATGTAAATGTCATATTTCACATTATTCGTATTTTCAGTAACGGATTTTTTTTAATTTGCTTGAGAAAAAAAACATGCAAAGTAATGTCAAACCAATGTTTGAAAAACATTTTAAAACTTAACGGAGCACTTCTCTACCAAAACCGGAAATGGATTTTATTTGTATTTTTGGATTTGGCTCAAACTTTGTGGGGGCCTTCCCTATGACCAAATATGCTATTTTGTGTCATTGGTTCACCCATACAAGTCTCCATACAATTTTGGCAGCTGTCCATACAAAAATTGTATGTAAATATTCAAACAGCTGTAACTTTTGAGTGAATTTTCTGATCAATTTGGTGTCTTCGACAAAGTTGTAGGTATTGTTGAGGACTTTTAAGAAAAAAATAGGTGCACGGAAAAAAAATTGCAGATTTTTTTATCAACTTTTTTTCACTAAAGCTAAATTTCCCAAAATACGTATTTTTTGATTTTCGAGATTTTTTGATATGTTTTAGGGGACAAAAATCCGCAACTTTTGAGCCATAGAGAAACATGGTCAAAAAATCTGCCGCCGAGTTATGAACTTCAATTTTCGTGTTTCTTTTTCTTAAAGCGGCTCTTTCTCAGCAACCCGATGTCCAATCTTCAATATCTCTTAGACAATTTTATAGCAAATTTTCTGAACTTTTCAAAAAAAAATATTTTTAGAAGTGGTCACTCATGGTCACTATTTTTAAAAATTGAAAAACTGCAAATATTTCGCTAAAATCAAACTTTCGGTGGCTATATCTTGAAAACGGAGCCCTTTATCAAAAAATCTGTAAAGTACTTTTCGATTGCAAATTCAATTTTGCATTAAAAAGTAATGTCAAACTTGTTTTTGCATGAAACTTCGATTTTTTCTAAAAATCACTATTTTTTCAAAAAATCATAACTCGGCGGCAGATTTTTTGACCATGTTTCTCTATGGCTCAAAAGTTGCGGATTTTTGTCCCCTAAAACATATCAAAAAATCTCGAAAATCAAAAAATACGTATTTTGGGAAATTGAGTTTTAGTAAAAAAAAGGTGCAGGTGGTTATGTTACACATGACCAGTATGACAAAGAACTTTGCAAGATGATTGTTGAAATTTTCGATAAGAATGTCTTGTCCAAATTTCCCCATGATTCCCATATAATTACGTCCTATCAAACTAAGGGGACGGAAATTGCAAGTGGAGCTGAAATAGAATTCAAGGTGAAATCAATCGACTTTCACTCACCACTCGAAAGTTACCAAGATGCTGAAATGTTTTTGCAAGGCTGTTGCAAGCAATTGGCGGCAGGAAAGTAAATTTTAACACCAAACATTAAAACTGCCCTTTTCAGGGTTCTAATTGATTACAAAATAGTTATTTTAAATTTCCAGAAACAGAAACAGCGGCACAAAAACAATGCATCGCAGCAATCTATTTATTACTTCAATTTATTTTTACTGCTTAGCTTTAGATAATGGCCAAATGCAACTTTTCATGTCCAGTATCGGAAACCATAAAGTTTGATACCCATATTGCCCCAACTCTTATGGTTCGGCAAATGTCCCCCCCATCAGAACATCCGCGGAGCCTCCGGCCATTCTGGATTGTGGCCACTACTGCCGAAATGTCAAATTTCATGTCCATTATCAAAAACCATAAAGTTTGATACCCATATTGCCCCAACTCCGGCCACTCCGGATAGTTGCCACTACTGCCGAAATGTCAAATTTCATGTCCAGTATCAAAATCCCTAAAGTTTGATACCCATATTGCCCGAACTCTTATGGTTCCGCAAATGTCCCCTTATCGGAACATCCCCGGGGCCTGCGGCCACTCCAGGTGGTGGCCACTACTGCCGAAATGTCAAATTTCATGTCCAGTATCAAAATCCCTAAAGTTTGATACCCATATTGCCCCAACTCTTATGGTTCGGCAAATGTCCCCCCATCGGAACATCCGCGGGGCCTCCGGCCACTCCGGATAGTGGCCACTACTGCCGAAATGTCAAATTTCATGTCCAGTATCAAAAACCATAAAGTTTGATACCCATATTGCCCCAACTCTTATGGTTCCGCAAATGTCCCCTTATCGGAACATCCCCGGGGCCTGCGGCCACTCCAGGTGGTGGCCACTACTGCCGAAATGTCAAATTTCATGTCCAGTATCAAAATCCCTAAAGTTTGATACCCATATTGCCCCAACTCTTATGGTTCCGCAAATGTCCCCTTATCGGAACATCCCCGGGGCCTGCGGCCACTCCAGGTGGTGGCCACTACTGCCAAAATGTCAAATTTCATGTCCAGTATCAAAATCCCTAAAGTTTGATACCCATATTGCCCCAACTCTTATGGTACCGCAAATGTCCCCTTATCGGAACATCCCCGGGGCCTGCGGCCACTCCAGGTGGTGGCCACTACTGCCAAAATGTCAAATTTCATGTCCAGTATCAAAATCCCTAAAGTTTGATACCCATATTGCCCCAACTCTTATGGTACCGCAAATGTCCCCTTATCGGAACATCCCCGGGGCCTGCGGCCACTCCGGATAGTGGCCACTACTGCCGAAATGTCAAATTTCATGTCCAGTATCAAAAACCATAAAGTTTGATACCCATATTGCCCGAACTATTATGGTTCCGCAAATGTCCCCTTATCGGAACATCCCCGGGGCCTGCGGCCACTCCAGGTGGTGGCCACTACTGCCGAAATGTCAAATTTCATGTCCAGTATCAAAATCCCTAAAGTTTGATACCCATATTGCCCCAACTCTTATGATTCGGCAAATGTCCCCCCATGGGAACATCCGCGGGGCCTCTGGCCACTCCGAATAGTGGCCACTACTGCCGAAATGTCAAATTTCATGTCCAGTATCAAAAACCATAAAGTTTGATACCCATATTGCCCCAACTCTTATGGTTCCGCAAATGTCCCCTTATCGGAACATCCCCGGGGCCTGCGGCCACTCCAGGTGGTGGCCACTACTGCCGAAATGTCAAATTTCATGTCCAGTATCAAAATCCCTAAAGTTTGATACCCATATTGCCCCAACTCTTATGGTTCGGAAAATTTTCCCTCATCGGAACACCCCCCGGGGACTCGGGCCCCTCCGAATTGTGGCCACTAGGTGTAAGCAAACTCGTGTAGGGCGACAGGTAGCTGCACTGCAGAAACCAGATGCACACAAATGAAGCTCTCCAACCCGCGTTTGTGTGTATGCGTAATTCGGTGCTCTTTCAAGCACCAAACTTGCCTCTCGATTTCCCTTCCGCACACACAAACACTCACTACCGTACCCAACCAGATTTTTGAAGAATACTCTTTCGTGTGAATTGGCTCTGAAAAGGGCCATTTTAACGTCCTATGACGTTGATAAAACCATGCGATGATGACACTCCAAGTTGCCGGCAATTTTCCCTCCAGCGCCTGCTCTGCCTCTCTTTCCAGAACAATTCTCTCCTTCCTCTCGGCGGCTCTGCTGTGCTGCTGCTGCTTCTCGATCCTCCTCGTGCAAAGCTTCGGACTTGTTTGAGCTTCGACCGGTGGCGCGGCGCTCTTTTATAACCTCGCTTGGCTGTGACGGCTCGACGCTTTCGAAGCAGTGGCAGAGAGCAAAATTTGCTAAGTGCTAGATACTTGAATCTGATTAATGTGTTCGGGAAAGGTTGCGCTCAACCAATCAGCGACCGGGATTACTCCGGTCTGATTTTTTATTTTCGTCTTAACTTTTAAGTACTTTAACAAAGTTTTATCAACTTTACGAGGTAGTCTACTTGTACTTTAAGACTTCCTCTTTCGTTTGGTGGGTAAAACATAAAGATTGTTTGAATGGGGTGGAAGATATAAGCATTTGAAAGACGACACAAATCGTTACACTTTCGCTTCGCGAAATTTTGAATTGACACCCGTAGACAGTGCCCTTAGGACAAAGTTCTTTGTCAAAAATCTGCAAATTTTTTTTTCCGTGTACCTATTTTTTTCTTAAAAGTTTTCACCAATACCTACAACTTTGCCGAAGACACCAAATTGATCAGAAAATTCACTCAAAAGTTACAGCTGTTTGAATATTTACATACCATTTTTGTATGGACAGTAGCCAAAATTGTATGGAGACTTGTATGGGTGAACTAATGACACAAAATAGCATATTTGGTCATAGGGAAGGCCCCCACAAAGTTTGAGCCAAATCAAAAAATACAAAAAATAAAAATGGTAGAAATCGGCCGATTTCGTAGAGAGTTGCTCAACGTTATTTTGATGAATTTCACAATTTTCATGAAGAGCCGCTGCAAATATTTGTCAAAGCTTTTTTTTTTTGGCTCGAAAAATCAGGGGGCCTCATTTCAAACAACTTCTATGTTTTAATGGCATTCGGCTTGCAATAAACTGAAAACAATTTTAAATTATTTATTAATTATATTAAAATTCATATATTGAAGTAAAGCAGCACAGTATTTTTTCATCTTTTGCAATTGATTGATAAGGGTATGGTTGATTGAAACGTGAAACATAATGGAATTTCGAATCAGATTATGACCAGGTTAAATTGGCCATACTGCCCACCATTGAAAAAACGGCTAATATCCACTTTTGGCAAAAACGAGATATTAGCACCAGGCGGTAGAGGATGTTCCAACGCATCTCCTGGAACTTGAATTTCACTGAAATAGTGTTTAGACTTGGCTGCCGATGCGAAAAACCAAACGGCTAATATGCCACTCTTATGGGAAATTGCCTTGACGGAGATTTTGTGACAAACACTGAAACGCGTTTTTCTCGGAATACTTGATTTGGCATAATAGCCGAATTTTCAATTATGGGCAGCATAAAGCAAACATTATTGTTCATATCAATTGAGCAACTTATTTTTTACCTGAAAATGGTATAATTAAATACTAATGTCAATTTTATAATAAAATAAAACAATTCCAAATTTCAAACCAATTAACTCGCTGTAGGATATTATGTAAACATCACCCAAAGTTTCAGCGCCCTCTAGTGCGGGGCATTTTTGACGTTTGATCGCCTATAGCTATTTTCAATAAAAATTATACGTGAAATTCACAATATCCAGATTGGTACAAAAAAACAAACAGCATATTTTTTGAAAGAGCTATCGAATGAGCTATTTATAAATAATTTAGTTTAGAACCGTAGAAATGAATACTTAAATTTAAATTAAATGTTTTTTATTGTAGTGAAAAGTAATTAAGTAATTTATGTAATTAATCATTTTGGACCAGTAATTTGAGTAATTAATTGGCAGACTGGCAAGTAATAAACGCTTCTGGAAACCCTTGTTTAAAACGATAAAAATTTGTTTTACAAACCTGCTCCAGGATAACCAAGTGACAGCAAACATCCATCCGAACCTTCGAGCACCGCTGGTATCACTTCCGAGAGGGCACTTCCACAGATATCATGCTGTAAATAGGAAAAAAAAAGACGTTATTAATTTCATCATCTTTCAACCAACAACCGGATATAATTATCGACGGCAGTAAAAACGTGACAAAGCATTTTCCGAGCTAAGCCAGAAGTATCCATTTTTTATGCGATATAAACTCGTTCTCCTGCTGAGGATGAGGTGATAGCGATTCCGTATGGCCAGCACGTATTTCATTAGCTAACTTTCTGCCAACCTGTGGAAGTTATGGATCCTTGCCAGGCTCCGATCCACGACAGAAGAAGAGGACGCGCTCGCCGATGGTGGCGATACTATTATTCATCATTATCATACTGGATCGCTTCTTAATGCTTTCGCTATGCTCTGATGCCAAAGTTTTACTCCGTCAGGTGTCCTTCCGGAATACTAATAATTCCACCGAGGAGGAAGGGTGGGAAAAGCCATCTCCATGACGATCTGTTCCCCACCCACCCTATTGAAAGTGGTTCCGTTTGAACTCTCCGGAAGATATTACTTTCGCTAAGGTGGTTCCCATCTCCATCATCGTCGTTTCTGCTGATTATACCTGGAGAAATGCTTCACCTCCTCAACCCGGATTGAGGGTATCTTTTAAGTGCAAAAGTTCAATCAGCCAGAATCAACACAGACTGTCTCACCGCCTATATCTGGAACAAACTTGGGCTTTAGCTGGTGGGAAGCTTTCCTGGTCCGTGATTAAAATATCGCCTCGATGTCACGTTTTTAAATTATCCGTGCCAGCATCGGAAGCTTACGCGTTCAGCAAAGGGGATGGGTGAAGTGTTCTGAACTCATCTCGACTGAACTGTGTGTCAAATTTAGATGTTTTCTAGTTTGTTACACTTATGTGTATTTCGTATTTTTTGCTTAAAAAAACTTTCGTTACATTGTTTTGTAAATTTATAAGTTTTGGTAGAGATCAGGTAAAATAAAAGATTTCTCAAATTCATTTTGAAAAGTAATCAAATTTTAAACCCACAATCCCACACCTTTTCGCCCCAATCGACCCGTCACGTACTCGGGCCCTGTGAAGAGAGTGCCAAGTTTGCGACTTGTGGAAAATCGATTACGGCTTAAAGTTGCACTGAATATTTAATGACCCTCACTGACTAGGGGAGTATCACCGACTCGGCATGCGGTCAAAGTCGGAAAGTTGTTTTTCGAAAACGCACACACACACACACACTTACACAAATCCACGCCGATAAATCAGGATGCCAATTTCTGACCAAGACCAGACTCGTCAAATTTACACTCCATTACCCGGCCGCCGGAATAACCCATTAAAGGGCTGGCTGTGGTCAATGGTCAAGGCGCGGGGATTTTGGTCGCACCACACCGCTGCTGGACCGTATTCTAATGCTAATGAATGGATGCGATTGCTTTCAATCAATTATTCACCAAACCGACATCGTGAGGAGGCAGGCTCTTCGGGCGCGCCGACACGTGGTTATGGTGGGCGAAGGTAAACAAATTAAAGGGGGGAAGGTCGTGCAGTAGTTGGTAGATTGGTATGATTTGAGGGATTTTAAGGAGTTAGTAGTGGTTGTTGCTGGTTTGCTAAAGATAGATTGTTTGTATAGGATTTAAATTGTTTGCAGTAAAATGCTGCTGTAAAGTTTTTATTTCGTCCTTGTGAGTTTATTATAAAAGATCTTCAAGGATTCATTTAATTAACTTGTCTTGTCAGGACCATGATTGCTGATTTCGGAATCGATAATTCTATTATTAAAACAAACATGGACGATTGGTGAGAATGATACTTCTTACAGCTTTAAAAACCATTGTTTAAACTTATTTCATCATATCTGGAGTTTTTTTGGAAAAGGTCCAATAAACCAAATTTTCAGTTATTGCTTTTTGAGTGTTTTTAATACCCCTGACTCAAGGCGGTTTCAAAAACACCCAAAAAGCAAAAACTGGAAATTTGGTATATTGGACCTATTCAAAAAAAAAAAAAAAACAAAAGATATTTTCAATGCCTTCTGGAATGACACAAATAAGTGAGAAACTACTGAGCAATTCTTGAATTACTAAATTGTTTGCTCAAAACTCGAGTGATTCTGGATGAGTTACCATTCGGGCGAAGTGCTGGAAAATCCTTACATAAAAATGAATAAATACACTAGAGTGGATTGCTTTATCGTTTCGTGTAGTTTAATTTTTCAAAATAAGGGAATTATAGAAATATGGAATTAAATAAATAACAGGAATCATTAGAATAAATCTGGAATGACTGTGTCAATTGAAAATTACTGAATTACTTTCCAAAATTCCGAGTTATTCAAGATAAGGCAGACGTGATAGGTATCCAATCCCTTGGAAAATAAAGATTTTTTCATTTTTCATCATCATCTTATTGTTTCTGAGTCTTACCTCTGGGTAGAACATATTTCTAATAGCATCCCTTTGATTTTTCTTTTGCAGAAAGCAAAAATAAAATTTGTCGAAAAAAACCACTCAACAAAGACGTCAGATATAAAAAACTTTGGTTCAGATTTTATATTTAAAGCAATTAACAAAACAAGTACAAATAAAAAACGGAATGAGAAATGAACAAAATACCATTCAAAACAAGCCATTAGAAACATAACTATGGAAAATCAAATGAAAAAACTTTATATGTTTTTTTTTAAATACTGTTAAATAAATGGAATGACCTATAGAAAAAAAATATGAAAATGGACAAACGTGAAAAAATTTGATAAATTTCTCGTGTCAGCCGTTCAACAACCATCAATTAAATTTAATATTTCATCACTTGTGTGCTACAGTAACAGTAATTTCATTGAAATATTTATATTTGTTTGATTCGGCTAAGATTTAAGGGGTTACATACATGTAAATCGGCAAAAATGTCAGAGGTTGTTTTGAGCACACACTTCATTTAAAAAAATAATCTGTTTCAAGCACGGTGTGTTTCCTAAAACAAACTTAAGATAACAAATTCGGCTAGTCTGATATTTGGCACCAAGAAAGAAGGGCTCTTTCCCGACATTTTGCGGGGTCCGGCGAAATATTTTTTTTGAAGA
Organism: Culex pipiens pallens; assembly: GCF_016801865.2. Lineage (NCBI taxonomy): Eukaryota > Metazoa > Arthropoda > Insecta > Diptera > Culicidae > Culex > Culex pipiens. Next base: position 53,144,413 of record NC_068938.1, read on the forward strand.
TTTTTTTTTCGATTTTATAGGATTTTTCTTCAGAAAAGTCGATGGAAATCGATGGGTTCATGTTCATATCCATCAAATTTTATATGAATATGCCTTAAGCGACTCTAAATTACATATTTGACCTCAAATCAAAAGTTTCCTATCCAAATTTACCAGACTTCTGCCTTTCTTTGTAAGAACCTGAAGATCCTCAATACGGCCGAATAAAAATCTTTTCTTTGTACAATTCGTCATAAGAATACAGCAACAGATTGCCTGGATACAAATTCGAGCTTAAACCATTGCCAAAATAAGAGTATTTTATTTAAAAACTATTTATTACCCAAAAGGTTCCCAACATTATTTTTTCAATCCTCTACCATACAACACTAAAATATTTTAAAACATTTTCGAATTAATCACATAGTACAGAACAGTTTTCAGAACAATTTCCATAAAAAAGTATCAATTTTGGTTCAATATAAGCAGAGACACACCCAAATTCGTAAAATAAACAGTGACTTTTTCAAAATTTCTGGATTTTATTCCCATTCAAACGATTCCAGCTTGGATGTTGAGGTTATTTCAAAGAAAGCTAGAAATCTGGTAAATTTGAGTAGGAAACTTTTGATTTGAGGTCAAATATGTAATTTAGAGTCGCTTGAGGTACATTCATAAAAAAATTGATGGATATGAACATGAGCCCATCGATTTCTATCGACTTTTCTGAAGAAAAATCCTATAAAATCGAAAAAATATCTTCAAAAAAAAAAATGCAAGGCATTAAAACACAAATAGTACCACATTCCTTTATTCTAGGAATTTTGCCTCTTTTCCTTATTTAGTAATCGGGTTTTTTGGATTACTTAATAAGGAAAGGAGGCAAAATTCCTAGAATTTAAGAATTTGGTACTTTTTTTTAAATTTCAGTGAATATACATTTTAATCTTTTAACATTCCAACGCCCAAGGCTACAAAAAAGTTGGAACTGTAACTTCAACTCAATGGTTCTCAAAGTTTGAATTCAATGGTCACAAAGTTTGACAGTTCGCTTAACGCATGGCAAAATTTTGAGCTTTAATCGCCTCTTACTCAGTTTAATCATGAAATATCTTTATGAAACTTTCAGGAGTGATTGAAAATCATCTTTTAAGTGAATTTAATAAATTTTCTGAGATATGAAATTTTCTGATTTTCTACATGTATGTAACCCCTTAATTCATGAATCAGAAAACATTTAATGCTTTGAAATATTTTTTTTTAACTGTTTCCATCAGATCAGTAACCTTAAAAAATGTATATGAGTTTGACAACGTTCTTTGTCATATTGGTCATATGTAACATAACCACCTGTACGTTTTCAATAAAATTAAATCATTTTATAATTTGAATTTGATGAAACTGGAAAACAAAGAAAGTATAGAAAGTATTTAAATCGGATGCTTAAGCATATTTTTGTATTTCAAAAATAAATTCTTTTCTTGCTTTAAATTAAGACATATCAAATCCTGAAAATCGAAAGGGGTCGTTCCGATTTTTGCAGTTTTTTTTTCTCCATCCCGCATTTTACTTTAAAACTTTTTTTTACTTTTGAACAAATCATAAAATCTCAAAAAAGTGGCGTATATTTTTTCTTTCATTGTATTTTTCAGAAAGCCCGCCAAACTTCCTACAAGTTTGTCTCTGACCCCTTTTTGATCCGATGCGACAATGTTATTCTCGAGTCCAAGTGGCTCCATGTACACAAAAATGGCTTATATAAACTCAGGATAACATGTCTGCAAAGTTTCATTGATTTCAGAGAGGGTCAAGTGAAAAAGTACCTGAAAATTTCCTGTTTTGTGCTGGAATTGCTCTATTTCCAATACAAATTTAAAACAAGATTCCGTATCACAAAGGTCAAAAACCATTCCGAGAAGGTGATTGTCCACCCACATATATCCAGATCTCACATAACACCCCAAAACCTAGCAGCGACATGCTTGATTATCCGATTATTCGACCCGGCACGCCGGAAGCGACCCCAAAATGGCACTAAAAATCCTTTACTCAACAATCATCCGACACTAACGCCCACAAAACACACTTATTTTCGAACACGAGCCCGTTTGTAAGGATGTCGGTTTTGATTAGGGTGGTCTTTTGTTTGTTTGTTGTTATTTTTTTTGCCATACTTTAAAAACAATTTTCACGACTTTTTTTGTTTATTATTTTTGCATAGTTTTCAAATCAGACCACCCCAATCACTTAATCACGTTTCCAAAAAAGCAACACACTTACACACACACATGGGTGTGCTAAGGGTTCACCTTACCTGTGAGTCCTCGGTCGTAAATAATGCATCGAACGCAAACATTTTCGGCGCCGATACCATTGGGCCCCGTTCCTGGGTCACGATGGCCGCATTGCTTCCGGCTGCTGCGGCGGCCACGGCAGCGGCCAGTCCCGACTGGGGCTCGCACAGCGTCACCTGGCGCTTCTTCTTGTCCACCGTGAGGTAGCTTGGCGTGGGCGTGGGCGTCGGTTCCTCTTGACCGGAGGGCTGTGTCGTGGGCGGCGGCTTTGGAGGGTCATCCGAAACTCGGAGCATTACTTTGACCTGCAAAAACGAGAAACGAGCAGAAAGTACACACATTTAGTGGGGAAGGTTGCAGGGCGGAACATTCATCTGATATGTATGTGGACATGGCGTTGGGTGGAAAATGGGGTTATATTTGCAGACACCGGTCAGGGTTGTGTGTCTGGACGACACGGAATATCTGTTTTCCCGGAACGACCATTTGGGGTGGCGGGCCGCAAGTGAGACTGTTCGAGTGGAGTAATTTGTTCACAACTGTGATTTTTTTGTTGAAATTGTGAAGTATTTGATTAAGAAATAAAAAAAGTATTTTTGGTATACTGTGTATTTAAACCAAAGTAATTCTGTAGAATTTCTAGGAAATGTTGCTCATTTATTGACCTTTTTAGGTTAATACAAATGCTAAAACAAAACAAAATCAAGGGGCATGAAATAATCATTGCTATAAACTGAATGACCACAGTAATCTAAAAAAAATTGTTACCAATTACCAAAATTTCTTTCAATTATTACGATTTTATATATTTTAGGGGACTTAAAAAGGTATTTGGCTCAGAGTTTAAGGGTGCACAGCAACCAAGGAAGTTGTTGTCTTCTTTTTCCAAAATTGTCAAAGTTACGGACCCAATCCTGCAAGAATCTGATTGTAAAAATAGTCAAACTTTGTTGTAAATAACTACGAAGACAGTAATTTAGGGGATGAATAAAAAATTATATCGATAGTTCCCGTAGTATTGAAGATACTAAAATGTCTGTAACTGAAATCTGGGTGCAAAAGCTATGGTTGATTTGTACCGTTAATCTGAAAAAAAACACAATTTTATAATTCATTTCAAATCAAATTTCTGATGAAAAAATTGCCTTTACGAAAAAGTGCACCGTTATCAGGTTATAATCATTTTTAGGTTGAAATTTTCAAAAATGTCCGTTTTGATGCAATTTTGTGAAATTGAGTTTATCTCGAAGTCAAACATGATAATTTAAAATTTTCGATTTAAGCTTACATTTAAGGCCAATGCTTATATTATGCAAATATTATAACACATTTCTTGAATAAATAAATAAACAATTATCACATGTTGAAAAAACCAACTATCTTTATTTAAAATATCTTTCGATTAATTGTTATTTTTGGAGAACTATACAAACCTGTATTTAAAATTCCTTTGAAGTATAATATTTGAAAAGGTCTAAAAATCCATTGTAAGGATAATATAGTTAGAATATAATATTTCTTCGAAAAAATTGATTTCCGTTGAGTTTCCAATCGTTATCCTCATTTCTATTCCAAATTCAATCTAGTTTTTTTTTTTTTCTTCATAACTTATTTTTATTAGGTCTTTTTAGGTGCTGTGACCAGGTTAGGACCGAGGATCATTAGTACAAAAATAATAAATAGTAAAATAAAAACAGTAATTGAATAAGATGATTATTTTCTCGTGCCATGTGTCAGCAAGTGTGCGATCACGTCAATCTGTTCCTCGGGTGTCTTGCACTGGCTCAAGCGAACTCTGTATTCCCGGTAAATGGTCCACAGCTCCGACTCGCTGTACAGCTTCCGTTCACCTTGTTGCTCCTTCGGGGTTGCACCGGCGCCGGCGCCAGTATTTTCTCGACTTCTTCCTGCGGGACGAGGATGTTTATCTTCCGTCCCGACGGACGGCACCGCTCCAGGTAGCGGAGGAAAATCCGCCGCGGTGAACGCGGCTCCTGCCGGAGTCTGTTTGTCCTTCTTCCATGCTGGCGGCTTCGGCTTGGACGCCTGCTGCCTCGACTGGATGAACTGCGCACGTTTGGGACAGCTGCGGTCCAGACCCTCGTGGGATCCAGAGCAGTTGACACACTTCTTGGCTTGCGTTTCTTCTGCTTTGCACTTTTCCGTGCTGTGGGCACCCCCACAGCTGCTGCACCTTGGCTTGAGATGGCAGTTACTGGTTCCGTGACCGAACTGCAAGCAGTTCTTGCACTGGGTCACGTGCTGTTCTTTGTTCCGGTAGGCCACCCACCGGACGACGACTGGTCCCACTTTCTTTACCTTGCTACTCAACTCCTTGATACTGGTGTGCCCCTTGGGAAAAAGCACGATGAAAGGCGTCTCATCGATGGCGGGAAGCTGCTGCTTCCGCCTGATGGCGTGTACTGCCAAGACGTCCAGCTGATGTTCCGTCTTGAGCAGCTCCTTGATGTAATCCGGTTCCACGTTCGGGAGACCTCGCATTACTACCCGGTGCGGTCTCGCACTGCGCTTTCCGTGCGTGTAGAACTGCACCTTGTTCTTCTTCAGGTGAGCTTGCACCGTGTCGAAGTCGTCGCTCGAGAAGCACGTAATTTTGGTGCCGTACCGCGTCAGTTTGTGTTCCGGCTGGACATTACATGACGACATCACCTTCGCAAGGCGGGCGAAGCTCGTTTCTTTCACCACCAGCGGCGGCTGCTTCTTCTCCCCGGCCGACTTGCCGGTTGCTGGTACCACGGGGATGGTTTTTTCTGCTGCTGGGTTCGCATTGTTGTTGTTGTTGTTGCTCTCCTCCGCTAGCGGGCTGAACTTGTTGTTGCTGAGCAGTTTCTCCACATCGCCGTCGTTGCCGCCATCGCCGACGTTGATCTCCTCCTTAGCCTTCCTGCGGCGAACCTTGACCACGGGACGAAATTCGCCCCCGTCCTCTCCTCCTCCTTCGGAGTCTTCCACCTCCATGCCCGTCGCCGCCTGCGTCTTGGGTTGAAACCCGTCCGGTTTCTCCCACACACTTTTCCTCAAAGCCGCGTTCCAGTAGAACGTCCTTCCATTCTCAGCCCTGTGCTCCGTCCACTCACTCTCCACCGTCGCGGCCGCCGCCATGGCCGTCGGCGAAAGTTGACAAAACACCGTCAAAAACGCGCTAAGCTAGCTCGAAAGACGACCAAACCCAACGAAAGTTGAACAGGGAATGAATTCAATCTAGTTCCTGGTGCTTGATGTACGTCGCGATCTCGTTCGTATACTTTTCTCGGTCGTCCTGATCGGTCGTTAGTTTGAGTATTTGCGTGTTTATCGGTGTAAGAGAAGGACCATCCGGTAATGTTTGTTGAGATAAGTCGTTTGAGGTTTCAAGACACTCCTCCCTGTGATTATACAAATTCCCGCCTGATGTTTTAAGTATGGCCTTATAAATCATTCAAATCTCGGGAATTCATTTTATTTAAAGTTTTTATCTCCCTTTCGAAATCGGTCTGAAAAAATAAATGCCAAAACATATTTTTTTCTAAAACCATCAAAATTTCAATGCAAAAAAAGTTAAAATAATTAAAAATGCATTCCCCTGCGTTCAGAATCGTTTTTATCATTCAGCATGCCAATCTTTTGAATTTTTGAAAATTTTCAAAGTTTAGTATTGCATAAAGCTTTTTTTCGCTAAAAATAATGTTTTCGTCTAATCTTACTTTTTATTAAAACTAATGATTGCAAAACAAATTAACTTGTTTAAAATTCATTTTTTTTATATTTTTTATTTTTTTTGCCCCCTTTTGACCGCGGCCAGAGCCGAGGGACAAAAACTTTGAAAAATATAGAAGAAATTGAAAATTACATATATTTTTTATTTTTGTTGAGTTTTGGATTTTAAACTAACTACAATTTTATATTACAATGTGATTCTATTTTAATGTGTCTTTTATAAATATAATTCTTTTATATTTTTTATATGACATGACTAGAAAAGCTTATTTTTTTGAAAATGTCTATAAAAAAAGATGCTACATTAAATAAAATAATAGCAGTCAACGTAAAATTTGAAAAAAGTTTTGAATTTCTTGATTTATTCAAAAACAAAAAGTCAATTTTATTCACATTTTTGCCATAAATTAGGCTTGAAATTACTTAAATTGAAAATTGTCTAAAAAAAATTACAGTACTTATAGATTGCAATTATGATTTTTAAATGTTTAATTTACCTATTTTTGCAACAAACAGTTTTTTTTTCTTCAAAATTGTGGGTTTCGTCCCGTAAAACAAATACAAAAAAAATCAATAATTTAAAAATACTTCTTTTGGAATTTCAGTTTTGTAAAGGGTTGTTCGTTATTTTAGGAGAATTGCTCAACTGGCAACATATTAATTTTATACCATCTCTTAAATAATGTCATCATAATGAAGTGTTACCATGACTATTTGTACATTTAAGATTGGTCAGAGAATTTAAACAAAATTGGAAGAGGAAGGATGCAATGACTTTCACTGTTTATGTGTATTCTTAACATACAATGATCAGAGAAATTATTTTCAGAAAGAATCACTTACAATATCTTAGCCAACATTGATTATTTTTCAATGTATATTTCCCCAATATTTTTTTTTTTTTAACTATTGGGTAATTCTTCGCCAACTCACACAGCAGTTGCCCCGACCCCTCTTCGATTTGCGTGAAACTTTGTCCTAACTTTTGTAACTTTTGTCCCTGATCACGAACACGAGGTCCGTTTTTTGATATCTCGTGACGGAGGGGCGGTACGACCCCTTCCATTTTTGAACATGCGAAAAAAGAGGTGTTTTTCAATAATTTGCATCCTGACACGGTTAAGAGATATAAATTTGGTGTCAAAGGGACTTTTATGTAAAATTAGACGCCCGATTTGATGGCGTACTCAGAATTCCGAAAAAACGTATTTTTCATCGAAAAAAAACACTAAAAAAGTTTTAAAATGTCTCCCATTTTCTGTTACTCGACTGTAAATTTGTTGGAACATGTCAGTTTAAGGGAAATTTAATGTACTTTTTGAAACTACATTGACCCAGAAGGGTCATTTTTTCATTTAGAACAAAATTTTTCATTTTAAAATTTCGTGTTTTTTTCTAACTTTGCAGGGTTTTTTTTATAGTATAATAATGTTCTACAAAGTTGTAGAGATGACAATTAAAAAAAATTTGATATACAAACATAAGGGGTTTGCTTATAAACATCACGAGTTATCGCGATTTTACGAAAAAAAAGTTTTGAAAAAGTTGGTCGTCGTCGATCATGGCCGTTCATAGTCACCCGCGACAGACACGGACGACGAAACAGCAAAAAGCAACTTTTTCAAAACTTTTTTTCGTAAAATCGCGGTTTAGGTATCAAAATTGTTGTAATTGTCTGCTCTAAAACTTTGTAGAACATTATTACACTCTAAAAAATTACCCTGCAAAGTTAGAAAAAACACGAAATTTTAAAATGAAAAATTTTGTTCTAAATGAAAAAATGACCCTTCTGGGTTAATGTAGATTCGAAAAGAACATTAAATTTCCCATAAAATGACACGTTCCAAAAAATTTTACAGTCGAGTAACGGAAATGGGAGAAATTTTAAAATTTTTTTAGTGTTTTTTTCGATGAAAAATACGTTTTTTCGGAATTCTGAGTACGCCATCAAATCGGGCGTCTAATTTTACATAAAAGTCCCTTTGACACCAAATTTCGATCTCATCACCGTTTCAGGCTGCAAATTATTGAAAAACGCCTCTTTTTTCGCATGTTCAAAAGTTGAAGGGGTCATACCGCCCCTCCGTCACGAGATATCAAAAAACGGACCTCGGATTCGTGATCAGGGACAAAAGTTACCCCATAGGACAGAGTTTCACGCAAATCGAAGAGGGGTCGGGGCAACTTACCCCAATTTCGTGTGAGTTGGTAGAGAATTACCCTATTTCAATGAAGATATTTCCAAAAAAGTTGCGCTCATAATTTTTCAATTTTTGTTCAAGATCCCTGATTTTTTATGTAATTTCATCAAATCAAAAATAAATTTCAGATGAACTCAACCTCACAGTAACGTGGCGTTGGAAACTTGAATTAAAATGTGATACGATTAATGCAGTCCTGGTTTGCCGGCCGGTAATGTCAGTTTTACCAGCCAGCCAGCTGAAGACATTAAGTCTGCAGTAGTCACCGTCACCGAGGACGACGCTGGCAGCAGAATCAGAAACACAGCAGAGTCAGTTTATTTATTTAAGAAGTGGTCGACTGACAGTGTCCTACAACCGGGTACGGGGTGACCGGTCCCTGGCAAATGGTCATGACTGGGAGAATTGTGAAAATGTCGGATGGGTAATGGAAAATATCCACTTAATGTAAAATTTATCGGTTTGTTCGACAAGGATGGTGCACTTTGTGAAGAGGGTTTGAGGTGTCATGCTTTTATGAAGGGATGGAAAGTAATTGTGGTTGGAAATGTTTCAATTAGAAATTGGTCGTAAAATCTTTGCCTTGAATTTAAATAACATTTAAAGTCATTATCTGTAAAATCTCTAGGTTAATGCTTCAATCTTCTTGAAACTCATTTAAAACATTAAAGTACCCACTTCAAAACTCCTTTTCAATTACCAAAAACCAGACACAAACTTCACGGAAAAACAGCACTGTAATGATTGACACAATTCCACCTTCCACAAACGAAAACGTCACCATCACCGCTCTCGTTGTACCAACCGCTCGGAAAAGTCATCCCGGCAGAGAGGCAAAAAACGTAAACTTCCAAATCAAACCCAACTCAATTACGACCATCAACCGCCAAATTCGCCTCCCACCTCCCGGAACCCACCAACGGCGAATAGTCAGTCCGTCAGTCACATTTTCCAACGCCATCCCCTTCCACCACCGCTCCAACTCGTCCAAAAGTTGCGAGTCACTCATTTCAAATTAAATAAACACAAAATTAAATCACCTGAAGCATCCACACCGCGGTTGGTGGAGTCGAGAAAATCAAAAGGTGTGCTGCTACCTTGGTTTCAGTTTCCATTCATTCAATTTCCATTCAATTTGGCTCTGGTCTCACCCGGAAACACCCACTTTGCGGAAAGGAAAATCCGAGCGAGCACACAAAAAACGGTGTACCTTTGTTCTACCGACTTGTTCACAGAGCAGTGGAGAGGAAAAAAAAACGAGGAAAAACCTCGCGCACAAAAAGGCACGAAAATTTCTTCAAATTAAATAACGCGATAAAAAGTTTACAAAAGAAATTTCCTCCTGCTGGCGGGAGCTGTGTGCGGCAGAGTGGCTGCCAGTTAGAGAAAAGTCGAGTCAAGTTTGTTAGAGCTTTTTGAGCTTTTTTTTTTCTTCTTTTGAGCTTGAAGTCGTTCTCTGAGGTTTTGCGGCGTTGTTCTACACAGAGAATGGTGACAACTTGTCGACAGAATGGTATTGATTTAAATTTGAGTGCGGTAGGAAAAAAATACTAAGCTGATGACAGTTCAAACAAACAGAGATTAGAGGTAGAAACACTGAAAAAAGTCATCAACTCATTAGTGTTCGCTTTCTTGCTGTGAGCCAGCGGTCACAGTGTACGTGATCGTGGTCTGGGAATGGAGAATGGTGATGATATCTGCAATGATTGTGCAGACGGGTTTTTTTTGCAGGAGTTTTTAGTGGAGTTTTTGCTGCTTTTTGTTTTGTTTCAGGTTAGGAAAAAAAACTTTGTTCTTAAATGAATCTATTTTTTTTTTAAACAAATCATTCCCTCCAGTTTCAGTGTAAAAGTTGATTAATTTTGTTGATCATTTTTTGATCCACTAGGGAGCTGTAGATACCATCAAAACAAGCAAGAATCCTGATTTTGATCCAAATTGGAAAACCCATTCTTTTTTGACACCACCCCAAAATTTTGCCCTTTTTGCGGTTAGTTGCAAAAGACCTCCATTTTCAAACTACGGTGTCTCAGGAATTCATCATTTTGTTCGATATCGTTGTAAATTACTTTTTTGAAAACTGACAACATTGTTCCCAAAATCGGATTTTTTTTGACGATTTTGGAAAATTGAATTCAACAACACACATTTACCGGATTTGCTTACATGATTTCTATCCGTGTAGGTTACTTTTTTCTCCATGACTCATTTTAAGGACCATCGTTTTTCTGAGAATAAATTCCTCCAAAACGGCTCAACTGCCGACTCAACTGAACTTTTGAGTCACTTAAAAAAACTTGCACTTTGTATTATTTAAAAAATAGATAGGGCACAATGGTTCATCTAAAACCCAAAAATTGCATTTTTTTTTATTCATAACTTATTTTTATTTGGTCCTTTAAGGTGCTGTGACCAGGTTGGGACCGAGGATCGTAAAATAACTAATATATAACAAAAAAAAAACAACAACAACTCCTTAAACTCCATACTTGGAGATCATTTAACTGACGAAGGTTACTTGGTCCAAAAATTGCATATAATATGTAGAAGAAGCGAACCGCTCTAATTCCCCATATATTTTCAAAGAAATGTCATGTTAGAAAAAAAATCTCAAAAACTGCCAGAATCCACAATTTAAATAACTAAACTTTTCTCAATTTAAAATCATGCCAAAACTTGATAATTTTTTCGTTTTTCGTTTGTTTTATGCTAATAAAAGTGTAAAATCAAATAAAATAATGCTTTGAAAGCTACACAGTACACACATTATTTGTAAAGTCCAAGTTGCCATAATTTAAGAAAGAATGCATAAACTGACAAAAAATGGTTTATGCTTTTTGTAATGATTTAAAGGGTTTATAAACCCGAAAATTTGTTTTAATACTTTTTATTTCAAATAATGTTCAAATAGTTTCCGTAGACCAGAATGAAACACTCATAGGAATAACATTTCTAACAAAATTTACACCAACTGTTCAGCAAATATTTTTTTTTTTTTTTTTTTTTTTTTTTTTTTTTTTTTTTTTTTTTTTTTTTTAAACCGAATTTCGCACTTCACAGCGTTGATTGCTGGAAACATTCACCTACTCTTTTTGAAGAGTTAGGCTCGGTAGCTACGTATTTTATTATTTTTAACAATCATTACTGTTAGCACTTTGCAGGTTGGCAAATCCCAGTGAGCTAAGCTCTTTTAAGGGATTTTGTTGCCATTAATTACAACTAAATTATTACTATTCTTTAACTATTCTACTGTGGTTGCGTATATGGTGTGTTGGGCGACTGTTGATGGGTTGTTTGCGGTGGGTGGTGGGTGGCGGGCGGTATTTGGTGGGCGGCTGGTGGCAGGCGGTTGTTGGTGGGCGGCTGGCGGCGGGCGGTGGGTGGCAGGCGGTGGGTGGCGGAAACGAAAAAGCATAAAATTCTTTTAGTGTGAGCTTCTCGGTAGATAAAGTAACACTTTCGACTTGAGGTGGGCGCGCAGGGTTTTTTTAAAGTTGATAAATGTAGGTGAGTCTTTACAGGATTGTGGGAGGGCGTTGTATAGCTTGCTTCCGATGAACGCAATCTTCTTTCGGCCGAATTCGGTTCTGGCTCTGACCAAATAGAAGTGTCCAGCTTGTCTACTCGCACGACCTTCATGCATTCTTCGCCGGACAAGTGTAACGTCGGGAGAGTTGATGTTTTTCCGAATGTGCAATAACATTTGGAACTCGTGCATTGCTCGTACAGGAAGTATGGAATCTTTCGGATCATTGTACAAAAGGCGGGTAGGATAGAGGAAGGGTCTTCGGAACACGATTTTGAGGCATCTGTTTTGGATGACTTGCAGTTTTTGAAGGCACGATTCTTGGGCATGTCCCCAGTTGGCGATTAGGTATTGCAATCTGGAGTGGATCAGCGCAAAGTAGAGCTTTTTCAGCGCAGATGTCGGCAAGAACGATGATGTCTTCCTCAGCACGCCGCACAGGGATGACAGCTTGCGCTTCAGAAGATCCACGTGAGCTGCCCAACTCATCGTGCTGTCCAGCGTTAGTCCAAGGAATTCGAAGCTGAAGACTTCCTCGACAACTCGGTTACAAACAATAACTGGTTCGTGAGCGGGGATCGGTATCCAGGGCGAGTGTACCAACATGTACTTCGTTTTGGTGAGGTTCATTGACAGGAGATTGGAGCAGAAGTAGTCGTTGAGCAATTCAAGATCTGCCTTGATCCTCTGTTGCAATTGTTCTACAACAGTAGCGTATTTCTCCCCTACTCCGTTATAGAAGATTGATGTGTCGTCGGCGAACAAACGTAAAAATAAAATCTTGAAAATCGTGCATTTCAAACTGTTGAACAAGCAAAATAATGTTAAATTAAAGTTTTTAATCCTTCAAAGCCCATGGTATCACCAATTTTTAGGAGATATGGCAATGTTTTGATTTGCTTCTTTTTGCTCGTGTTTAAGAAACATATAAACTTACATCTGACCAAGTTTATTTCAAAGCCCAAAGCTGATAGAAAAGCACTTCAGATTAAATTAATAAAAAGTATTTAATTTTAAATTTGAACTTGTTTGATTTATTTTCCAGTATTTTCAAAATGGAGCAGCGAAAAAAACCTTGTTTTGATTTGATTTAATCATTTTTTAAATTCATCCATTCCTTGACGAGCCTGATGCTGGTAAAATAAATCGTTTCTTTAATTGCTCTGATAAAAGTATTATATTGTCATAAAAACGTATCTTGGAGTTTTGAAATTTTAAAAATATTCTTTTCCGAGATTTCGTCCTGATTATTTGAATAATGATAGGCTATCTATTTTCCGTTCATAGCTTCTTAAGGAATTGATTAAGAAAGGCTCATTTAGGGGAAATACAGCTTTTTTCGACAGTCGCCTATCTTCGGCAAATGGGCAGTTTGATGCTCGATTAAAGCTAAAAAAACTGTTTAGGCCATTAACTTACCAGCAACAGCTCCGCCTCGAGAAAACATACAAATTTATACCAAAAATATGACGGTAATATTCATCAGGTAATGATGACAATTTTTTTGTCTAAAAAATGTGAAATATCGCATCTGGAACTGGCGAATTTACATCACTTTTCGGTGAATTTACATCAGGTCCACATTTTTACACATTTTTTATGTAATATTATACAAAAAAGAGGTAATATTGAACCAACCAAATTTTCAACATTCCAAAATTCAACTTTTTTTTTTCTGTGAACAAGATTTAATTTAATGCATTTATTATTAAAATTTCTATTTGGCGGCACCATTTTTCATCACTTTGATTGTAGGGGAGAGTGGGGAGACTTGATCCCCTTTTTTTGTATCGCACATAACTCTGTCAATTTCTCACAAAACTATGCACTTTTTGCATAAATTGAAAGCTTAAACATTCAACTATGTTTGGCTGATAAGGGTATTTCATCAGATAAACTCTTCGAATCACGCCAAGCGTTTTATTAATTTAAACCGGCATTTTCAAAATGTTGGGGGTAATTTGATCCCCCTTTCAACATTTTGAAGAAATCTCAACAAAATGTTTCTTATTCATCCAAAATTTTAATTTTCTATAAGTTACAGCAATTTCACATTAAACCTGTACGTTTGTGTTCAAAATATAACAAGTTTAGCATGCAAAATATTTAAAAACTTAAAATTTTCTTTTTTAGACCAAAATTGAGCATGTTTACAAAAGCTGGTAATTTTTGTTTACAAAACTTTTGAAAAATGATTCAAACTGCAGTAAGTTATGTACAACTATACTAAAGGCAACTATGTACGAAAACCCAACCCAATTATTTAATCTTGAGGCTGATTCCAGTGACTGTAAAAATGCAGGGATCAAGTCTCCCTAAACGCACTTTTTTAAACAATTGATTGTAAAAATAGTATGACGATAAATTTAACGTCAAATGCGTAAGGGTTTCGTAGTTTATAAGTTTATCAAACAATTCATGTATAAAAAATATTTTTTTGAATAATTTTTGAGTGTTTTCTATACTTATCAAAACAAAGAAAAAAGATCTCTTGGAAGTTTTTTGCAGCACTTTTTAGAAAAATGTGTGTAACTCAATCTAAACATTTTTTAATTTTATTCTTTGTTTTCTACAATGAGTTTTAGTCAATTTCGCACAACTTTCTAGAACAAAACTGATTGTTTTACCCACATGCTGACGAGATACAGGCTTGGGATCAAGTGTCCCTGAGGATCAAGTCTCCCCACTCTCCCCTACACTTGTTCACACACAAGATGAGAGCTAAACGGCTTAACGAAAGTCGCTATAACCAGCAACCGCTTTCAAAAAACAAACACCCTGAGTTACTTGACGTTTTACCTATTCTCGTCGAAGATTAAAGAAAACCGAGTGAGAAGCGAAGGCAAATAAAGAACAAAGGCTGGACACCCATACCACCAGCAGAGCGTGTAAAAGCGAGTCAGTGATGCCAGGAAACTTTCCTTATAAATGCCACTTTTAGTGACTGTTCGCTCAAAATTTCCTCACAAATGGCAGCACTAAGCAGACCCAAAAGAGCGCTGAAAGAAAAAAATTCTGCTGAGAATAGAAATTGCGTTTACTCCAGTGAAGTCTCGTCTGATTAAAATAGACTATTTAAATATTTTTGTAAAATGCATATAAAAGGAATAGGAATAGTGTTTAGTAAAAGTCAAATTAAAAAGAATTGTTCATAAAAAAGTTGTTCTAGTTGTTGGTGTTCCAGGTTTTAGTAAATTTCAAGAGACACCCCGGATTATCGAGCATTATTATGAACTGTCACTTAGAGTGATGGGAATGAGTAGATTTCCTCTAAGTGTTTTTGATGGCTGCGATTTTTTTTTCATGAAAATTTATTAAACAAATGTTTTTTGGATTGCAAATTCTGATTGAATATTGGAACTTTTTGATTAAAGGATTCAAAAAATCAAATCAAATTATTCGCTCTACAGCATAACCTTGGCGTTCTCGATTGCGAGATTCCTACTCGAAACTAGATGTTCGAAGGCTTGATTGTTGAGGCAAATGCAAACCTCTTTTTACACCTTAGTTTCCATCCACCCCGGGATTCGAACTGACGACCTTTGGATTGTTAGTCCAACTGCCCTACCAGCGATTCCACCGAGACAGGACCCAGGGAGACGACTCCTACACCTGGACTGAGCTATCGACCTAACCTCTAGGTTAGACCGGGGCCAACATTTACTTCCCCATCCGACGGAAGGCGTGATCAGACAAATCTCGTCTCGAAAAATGCCACCGGGACCGTTTGGGATCGAACCCAGGCCGACTGGGTGAGAGGCAACCACGCTTACCCCTACACCACGGTCCCGGATTGAAGGATTATATACATGTTTTATCATTTCATTTGAATTATTTTGTTGTTTAAGCATGCATTGTAAAAATCGGCTCAATATTTGGTAAAGAAATTTCCAGAAGTGATTAAAAATCATCTTTTTAACGATTTTAATAAATTTTCTGTGATATGAAATTTTGAGATTTTCTTCATGTGCGTAACCACTCTAGAATTGCTATACTTTTTCCAAATTTTCCTCCTCTAAACTTTTCCGACTTGCAAAAAGCACCTTCCTCGTGTGACACCGGTCGTATCGTTCTCACCTAACCACTTCCCACACACACAAACACAAAGTCGTCGGTCTGTCGTCGATTCTGTCGTCGCTGAAAACCCTGGAACCGTACCTGATGGCTCAAATTGACGTTCTCACTGCAGCAGAGGTATTTCTTTCGACCCACCTCCTGGTGATGTGATGTTTCCTTTGCCAACTTTGCGCCACTGTTTACAATTTTCATGAGTCGAGTCGAGGGTGGGGGTCAAAGTGGAAAAGCGAACTGCCGTTGATGGTGATGGGATTTCGTGTGACCTTAATTAACGGTCTGGAGCTGGCAGTTGGCGATTGCCGTCGGATGACTTGGGGTTTGCTTGCTTTTTATTTGCTGCATGCAGAACTGAATCTAGGACAATCAGGTGCACGAAATTCAATTAGTGTCATTTGCCAGTTTTGAAAGTTATCCAGTCGTGTTTGTTTGGCTGAAGACTTAATTAATTATTCCGTTAAGGTGCCATAAAGCCAGCAACAAATTGCACCCCCAAATCAAGTGTAAACACGTGCTTAAAATACAACTTTATGGCCATTCAAAGGCAATCGAGACCAATAAAAATTCCACCTTTATAGCACAATGGGCTCCACAATTACCATTCTTATAGCGAAGAACCTGGCGGCGCACCCACCGCTAACAAAGGTTGGCGTTTCCGTTTCCGGCGGTTGTTTGGTTTGGTCGTCGAGCCTTTTTCGCGCCAAAAAGCGAACCCAAAGAAAAGTTTCGGCCCAACGGCCAGCCGCCAGTCAGGTGGTATTTATAAAATAATAATCATAAAGCATAACCATAATTGGCCCAATCACGCAATAACGAAAGGGGCGGAAAATGGCCCGTGTCTGACCTCACTCTCTCGGGGCTCCCAGGTCAGGTCACAGGGCTCTGGCAGGACGGTAATTTGGGCACCTCGGGACAAGTTTTTTTGTTGCTCTTGCGCTGCTACTTAGACACGGTGTAATTATGGGCTTGGGCAAATATTTGCTCACGAGGTGAAGGTTTGCTTGTAAGGAGCAAATGGAGGTGCTGCTTTAAAAGTTGAACGAAAATTTTGTTTTTTTTTTTGAATAGTTTGATTCAACCAGGGCTGTGGAGTCGGAGTCGGAGTCGGAGCCGGAGTCGGTGGAGTCGGGTCTTTTTGGAGACCTGGAGTCGGAGTCGGAGTCGGAGTCGTCTAAACTCGAACAGCTGGAGTCGGAGTCGGAGCCGGAGTCGGCTAAATTTTATTAGCTGGAGTCGGAGTCGGAGTCGGAGCTGAACATTTCTGATAACCCGGAGTTGGAGTCGGAGTCGGAGTTATCTTAAATTCAACAAAAATATTTTTTATTTTTATTTTTCAAAAAAATCAAAAATCAAATTATTCGCTCTACAGCATTGCCTTGGCGTTCTCGATTGCGAGATTCCTACTCTAAGCTAGGTGTCCGAAGGCTTGATTGTTGAGGCAATTGCAAACCTCTTTTTGCACCTTAGCTTCCATCCACCCCGGGATTCGGACTGACGACCTTTGGATTGTTAGTCCAACTGCCCACCAGCGACTCCACAGAGACAGGACCCAGGGAGACGACTCCTACACCTGGATTGAGCTAACGACCTAACCTTTTAGGTTAGTCCGGGGCCAACATTTACTTCCCGTCCGACGGAAGGCGTGATCAGACAAATCTCGTCTCGAAAATGCCACCGGGACCGTCTGGGATCGAACCCAGGCCGACTGGGTGAGAGGCAATCACGCTTACCCCTACACCACGGTCCCGGCTACGATTTTATTTTTCAGTATTTGCTATAAAACAGCTTAACTTACAAAACTTCTTATATTTTTAATTGTTTTTCAAGACGCATGCGCTGCGTTCCCATTTTTTAGATCTATGATCACTAAATGATAGCCTCTTACCCAAGTATGTATTTTCATCATAACTCAATAAAATTAAAAACATTCTTGGTTTTGTTGTCAGATATATTAAATTGATTCTTGACTGCTTCCTATTGCCTATATTTATGTACCTTTTCAATTCAAATTTGACCAAATATAATCCAGTTCTTTCTGAAAAAAGTACGTACACAATCATCTTATACCCCGGTAGCAATTGTCTTAAGGTTTTAAGTAAATCAATTTTCAGGGAAAAAGATACGAGGTACATAAAAAGATTAAAAATAGTAATCACTGTTTTTGAAAAAAAAACGTTACTGGCAGTATAACTCTTCCAACAAATAATCCATGATTTTAGCAATCTATTACTTGGAACACAACATGCGCATTTTGTTTATAACTAAGTACAAAAAAAAATCGAAGCGTCGCGCTTAATTTTTTTTAAACTGAAAAAAATATCAAAAAAAAGTTGCAACTAATTTTGAAATAATTTTTGAATATGCGCGTGTCTCCTTTTAAATATATAAAAAAAATTAAAATTAAAATAAATCTAAAATTCCTAAGTAAATTATTTTCCAGATCACGGATATTTGAATAGAACCCCTTAAGCGTCCTCACCAAGAAGATTTTTAAGATACATTGATTTGTAATAATAATCTTCTTCAGCCATGGCGTGATGTCTTAAAAAATCTAAGTAGCTTTAAAAAATAGTTTCATTTAAAATTGCTATTTAAGATAAAACAAGGTAACTTTTATAGGCACTGTGCTCCTTTTATATGCCAGCCTAAAAGAGAGCAAATTGAATTTATATGTTAAATCGATCATTAAGGCCAGCTTTCTGATAATGATCATTCAAAAAATAACAATTTAATATTTTAGCTTTTGATAAATTTAATGAAAATTTGAGGTTGAATAAATAAATCCAAATTTACTTACCAAACTGTTATTCTGAAATGCCTTCAAAACTGGAGATATTTTTTGATTTCTGTTTCAATAACGTAATTCAATAATGTATAAACTAAAACGGAGTTGGAGTCGGAGTCGGAGTCGGTTGGAGCTGAAAGCCGGAGCCGGAGTCGGAGTCGGAGTCGACTAATCTCAGAAAGCTGGAGTCGGAGTCGGAGTTGGAGTCGCTTGAAATATGACCCGACTCCGCAGCCCTGGATTCAACACTATAAAAATTTAAACTTCAAATTGGCTTCAAAATTATCAAGAGATACTCAATCTTACTACAACCACAAACAATACACGTTCTGTCACCTCTCAAACTTCAAACTTGACAACAGAATCGTCCTATCGTAGATTTAAACTTTCCCAACCGAATCAACCAAAGGAGAGCATCAATTGAGGCATTTCCCGCGATTTCAATCAGATTAGTTTTCACCTCCCTCTCGAGAGCTCAACTTGCCGCTCAAGTGGATTGCTTCTAAACTTAGTTTTAAAGTTAAGGTGGCTAAAGCCACCACCGACGACGACGCGACGTGGTACCAGCCAAACAAGTCGCAAACTTTGAACTTCTTAGCAAGAACTTTTACGATTCTACGTCGCCCGAGGGCGTCTTCCTCATCGTCTTGGCGCGGAAAACATGTGAGAAAATAAACAAACTCAGAAATTACTACACGGATTGTAGATTTACGAGTTCCTCCCCTGCTCAAACTCTAGCTATTGCTGCTGCAACGGTGGAAAATAGGGGGAAGAACTTAACTACTGCGGAAAAGAGCAAGTTTGTGTGTGTTAGTTTGTTTGTGCCGTGTTTGCGATGTTTGTTGTTGCAAAAGTGGAATCATAAATAATCATAATTAAATCATACATGTACACCACGGGGAATAGAAGCAAAAGTTTGTTTGAAGTTACGGAAGAGTTCTTGTAACGTTAAGTGAGTGCAAAGTGCTCGTAATAAAAAAGAATCCAAATACTCTTGCTGTTTTGTCTACAAAACATATATTGAACAGGAAATTAAGTTTTGAATGCTGTTTAACATGATTCTCTTGTTGAAAATTACACTTTTTCTATTTTTTTTTTCTAACAAAAACAAAAACAAAAACAAAAACAAAAACAAAAACAAAAACAAAAACAAAAACAAAAACAAAAACAAAAACAAAAACAAAAACAAAAACAAAAACAAAAACAAAAACAAAAACAAAAACAAAAACAAAAACAAAAACAAAAACAAAAACAAAAACAAAACAAAAACAAAAACAAAAACAAAAACAAAAACAAAAACAAAAACAAAAACAAAAACAAAAACAAAAACAAAAACAAAAACAAAAACAAAAACAAAAACAAAAACAAAAACAAAAACAAAAACAAAAACAAAAACAAAAACAAAAACAAAAACAAAAACAAAAACAAAAACAAAAACAAAAACAAAAACAAAAACAAAAACAAAAACAAAAACAAAAACAAAAACAAAAACAAAAACAAAAACAAAAACAAAAACAAAAACAAAAACAAAAACAAAAACAAAACAAAAACAAAAACAAAAACAAAAACAAAAACAAAAACAAAAACAAAAACAAAAACAAAAACAAAAACAAAAACAAAAACAAAAACAAAAACAAAAACAAAAACAAAAACAAAAACAAAAACAAAAACAAAAACAAAAACAAAAACAAAAACAAAAACAAAAACAAAAACAAAAACAAAAACAAAAACAAAAACAAAAACAAAAACAAAAACAAAAACAAAAACAAAAACAAAAACAAAAACAAAAACAAAAACAAAAACAAAAACAAAAACAAAAACAAAAACAAAAACAAAAACAAAAACAAAACAAAAACAAAAACAAAAACAAAAACAAAAACAAAAACAAAAACAAAAACAAAACAAAAACAAAAACAAAAACAAAAACAAAAACAAAAACAAAAACAAAAACAAAAACAAAAACAAAAACAAAAACAAAAACAAAAACAAAAACAAAAACAAAAACAAAAACAAAAACAAAAACAAAAACAAAAACAAAAACAAAAACAAAAACAAAAACAAAAACAAAAACAAAAACAAAAACAAAAACAAAAACAAAAACAAAAACAAAAACAAAAACAAAAACAAAAACAAAAACAAAAACAAAAACAAAAACAAAAACAAAAACAAAAACAAAAACAAAAACAAAAACAAAAACAAAAACAAAAACAAAAACAAAAACAAAAACAAAAACAAAAACAAAAACAAAACAAAACCGCCGCTACTGACTCACTTAGCTCGATAGATTAGCGTTTTAATGTATTGCAAACAAGCCACTGTTATCAGCTGAATTCAGAGGGATCGCAAGTCAGTTCCGTCCCAACCTCCGATCGGGATGGATTTTTTGACGTTGGTCTTCGCGGCCATCATCCTGATCTTGCTCTTCTATGAAGTGCACCTTCGGAAGTTACCCGGATATAAGGCCGCCAAGCAGTTCCCAGGACCGAAACGGCTGCCCATATTCGGGAACATCTTCGATCTGCTGTTCAACGATCAGCTCAGCACGTTCACCTTGCCGCGCCAATGGGCTGCCCGGTTTGGGGAGTCTTTCGTGCTGCTGATTCGAGGGGGAATGATCGTCAACGCTATCAGGGCTAGCGAAACCGAAGCGCTGCTGTCCAGTACCAAGCTTATCGACAAGAGTGTAATTTATCTGTACTTGCACCCATTTCTGGGCGTCGGACTGTTGAACAGCACCGGAAGCAAGTGGTTCCAAAGGAGGAAGATTCTGACGGCGGCATTTCACTTTAACATCTTGCCGAAATTTTTGGAAACGTTTCATGAAGAGTGCGAAAAGTTGGTTGTACGATTGGATGAAGATGTGAATTGCGGACAAGCGACTGTGCTGCAGGACGTGGCGGCCCGATTCACGCTGAACACTATCTGCGGTATGAGGACCAGCTCGGGATGATTTTTTGGGGTGTTTATCAACTTTGCTGTATTTTTTTTGTAGAAGCTGCGATGGGGGTCAAGCTGGACTCACACACGATGGCCGACGAGTACAGGGCTAAGATCAAGGAAGTGGTTGGGTTTTTGATTCAACGGGTTATGAATCCTTTGCTATTTGAGAACTTCACCTACAAACTGTTGGGATTCCGAGCGCGTCTTGATAAAGCACTTAAACCGATTCATGCCTTTACCAGTAACATCATTAAGCAACGCAGAGAGCTGTTTCATGCTAACGTTAAGAATCTGGACGAATTCTCCGAGGAAAACATCTATTTCAATACCAATCAGCGATACGCCCTGCTAGATACCTTGCTAGCATCCGAGGCACGTAATCAGATAAACGAGAAGGGAATACGCGAAGAGGTCAATACCTTTATGTTCCGTGGACACGACACAACGGCTTCGGCGTTTACCTTCATCTTTCTGCTCGTCGCCGAACATCCGGACGTTCAGCAGGCACTGGTGGATGAAATCTTGACCGTCAACTCGAGCAGGCTCGACCCACTGGCGCAATTTACGGTAAAGGACTACAACGAGCTTCGGTACATGGATCGAGTGATAAAAGAGTGCCTACGACTGTACCCTCCGGTTCCGTTCATTGGACGAATGATCAACGAGGACAGCTGGTTCGGGGACCGTTTCATCCCAAAAGACTCGATGGCAAACGTGCTCATATGGGATCTACACCGAGATCCGAAGCAGTTTCCGGACCCGGAACGCTTCGATCCCGACAGGTTCCTGTCGGAAAATGTGGAGCAGAGGAATCCTTACGCGTACGTTCCGTTCAGTGCTGGACCAAGGAACTGCATTGGTGAGTCGGTGTTGGGTTAAATCTAGTTGTAACGACTATGCTTATCAGTTCAGTTGTGGAGTATTCTGTAGCGAGTCTCAGTTTCATCCCAGCGCTCGATCGGAATGGATTACTTTACCATATTCCTCGTGATTCTGCTTTCGCTGCTACTTCTGTACGAACTGTACCTTCGAACATCGCCGGGGTATCGAGCAGCGAAGCAGTTTCCTTCCCCACGACCGTTACCCATCTTCGGTGACATATTCATACTGCTATCCCGGGATCCAGTGAGCACGTTCATGCTTGCACGTGAATTAGCTCAACGGTTCAATGACTCGTACGGGCTATTGCTCGGCAGTGGGCTAATCGTCAACGCTATCAAAGCAAAGGAAAGTGAAGCTCTGCTGTCGAGCACTCGGCTGATTGACAAGAACATGATCTACACCTTCTTGCACCCATTTCTGGGTGTCGGACTGCTGAACAGCACCGGCAGCAAGTGGTTCCAAAGGAGGAAGATCCTAACGGCAGCGTTCCATTTCAACATTTTGCCGAAATTCCTGAACACGTTCCATGAAGAGTGCGAAAAGCTAGTGCAGCGGTTGAACAAGGATGTGGAACAGCGGAAAACGACTTCACTGCAGCAGTTGGCGGCACGCTTCACGCTGAACACAATCTGCGGTATTATGACTGGCTCGTTGAAAGCGTTGTTTGGGTTGTTAATCAGTGTAAACCTTTGAACTGTTATTATTTATAGAAGCTGCGATGGGGGTCAAGCTGGATTCGCACACGATGGCCGATGAATACCGGGCAAAAATAAAAGTGCTGGTGGAATACTTGGTTCAACGCGTCATGAACCCATGGTTGTATGAAAACTTCGTGTATAAAATGCTGGGTTTGGAAGCTCGTATGAACAAGGTACTGAAGCCGATACATGCCTTTACCAATGGTATTATCAAGCAGCGAAGGAAGTTGTTCCATGCCACCGTCAAGAACCTTGAGGACTTTTCCGAAGAGAACATCTATTTCAATACCAATCAGCGATACGCCCTGTTGGATACACTCTTAGCATCCGAAGCACGAAACCAGATCGATGAAGACGGAGTGCGTGAAGAGGTCAATACCTTCATGTTTCGTGGACACGACACCACGGCTTCGGCCGTCACGTTCATCTTCTTCGTAGTCGCAGAACACCCGGATGTTCAGCAAAAGTTGTGCGACGAAATTGAGGCGAGCAGACCTCATTCGCAATACACGGTTAAAGACTACAACGAGCTTCGGTACATGGATCGGGTGATCAAAGAATGTCTTCGACTGTACCCTCCGGTTCCCTTCATTGGCCGTACCGTGTCTGAAGACAGCTGGTTCGCAGATCGCTTCGTACCAAAGGGTTCGATGGCAAACGTGCACATTTGGGATCTGCACCGCGATCCGGAGCAATTTCCGGACCCGGAACGTTTCGACCCGGATCGGTTTCTACCGGAAAATGTAGAAAAGCGAAATCCGTACGCGTATGTTCCGTTCAGTGCCGGTCCGAGGAACTGCATCGGTGAGGAGTTACGTGACAATTGCTGGTCAACGGAGAAATTACACCAACATGAATAAGGCTGCAAATCCGGAGATTAATCTTCTCGTCTTCTGTTCTCATTCCAGGACAACGCTTCGCCATGCTGGAGCTGAAATCGATTCTTACCGCCGTGCTGCGCGAATTTCGTGTGCTTCCGGTCACGAAGCGTGACGAGATTGTGTTTGTTGCTGACATGGTGCTGCGCGCGCGGGATCCCATCAAGGTCAAGTTTGAGCGGCGAAATATTTGATTTATTTTTTAATGTGGTGCTATACTAATTTTGACAAATAAAATTTTATGAAATCCTTTGAAAATAATTGTGGTAATATTACAGCCAATTCCTGGAAATTTAGCGACTCCGATTCCGGGGTCTGGAGATTTTCCAACTGAGCAATTCTCCCAGATTTCTATCATTTGATTTTTTTTGTATTTTTTAATCCGACTGAAACTTTTTTTGTGCATTTGGTATGCCCAAAGAAGCCATTTTGCATCATTAGTTTGTCCATATACTTTTCCATACAAATTTTTGCAGCTGTCCATACAAAAATGATGTATTAAAATTATGAAATCTGTATCTTTTAAAGGAATTTTTTGATTGATTTGGTGTCTTCGGCAAAGTTGTAGGTATGGATAAGGACTACACTGAAAAAAATGACTGTCTCAATTCTTCTAAATCTACTAGATTTGAAGGACACTGCGGTTATGCTGAAATCTTCATGAAAAAAGTCACCGATTCTTCAATAATCTACCGGCTTCTTAAAGCAACTTCCAAAATCCACCTTGTTACCATTTTTCACCCCAAAACAAAATTGCCTCCCTTGGACATAATCGGCTCAACGGCCCGTAAAAGGATAAGAAGCCACGTTTCCCTTCCTTTACCACTAAGGATGTCCCACCCCAAATGTCGGAAGGTTAATGTCGGGGCCAATCGTTGCATGATCGAGTGACATTTTTCACACCGTTTACCGACTGACCCGTCCTTTCCCGCCGTTGTAACTATACTACTGCAGTTGATAGCTGTCCGTGCGGAGTTCGAAGAAGCAAGACTGGCAATTGCCAACCTCTCTACACACTCACTGCTGCAATATTGATTAATCCAATAAGGGCTGGTCGGTTCCTGGCTGCCGGTTAGTGTGGTGTGGTTGTAATAGGGTCGACTATCTCTGCTAGAACTGCTAGCTTGTACAAAGTGTAGGAAGCGCGCAGTTGATAAAGACGGATTGATCTATCCACACGTAATTAACTTTATTCAATTAGGAGCGTGGTTTTGCTGCTTTGCCTCCAGACGTTCAATCACGTTGTCCCGCCGTCGGCTTCACCCCCCTCTAGGACGAGAATTCAAGTCTTTAAGGATGTTCCCTCTCTAGAGTTTTGGAACACTGTTAAAAAAAACTTTTAATTTGTTTATTTTTTCAAATCAATTTTGCGAAATTGTTCTTACTAGATTTTCAACCACTTTATGCTTCCATTCGTTCTATTTTTCACGTTTGCTTTGTGTGGTCATTTTTTGTCATTTTTCAATTCCTATTGTGTCGTCGTTTGCTCTGTTCGTTTGCTCTGTTCGAAATGCTGTTCTTCGTTTTTCTAATTTATTTTGTGCTGCTATTCGCACCACTTTCACTGTGCCTCTTCCCGATGAAGATATGGCTTTTGCGTCGTCCCCCTCTTCGGCAAGCCGTAGCAAGAAGCTGGAAATTTATACACTTACAACTCCACCCTCATGCTCGAGGCAAGGGGATTCCTTTGAACTCCCAACTCACTGACTGAGGGAATGCATTTTTCTTGTCCAGTCAGCCACCCCCGACCGGATAGTCGGTTGAGGGTGATGGCCAAAGAAGGGGTTCACCCGTCCCCCGCAAATCACTTTCCCCTAATTAGGACGCTGCATTCTGGTGGGAGTTGGTTATTGATGCCTTGAGCTGTGTCGTCTTTTTTTTCTCCCTCCCAAGTTTTGTTTGAGGGGGGAATGCGGAAAATTTAAGCCTGTGCGGCGTCGATAATTGAATGAGGAAGCGTGCGATAAAAAGTAATTCGATTTAATAACCAGTGGTCAGAGGGGTTGGCTTTGAGGGGTGTGGGAGTAATTAGGGTGCGGGATGAAGGGATAATGTAATCATTCCAAAAATCATATGAGGAAGTAAGCCGATGTACGTCTGATACCATGTGAAATTAATCAGCACATTGAAGGAAATGGAAGAAAGGTATAATGTTTTTATTTTTCATTTTAAATTAAAAATTATTATTTTGAAAATCATTAAAAAGTTTAATTTTAACGAACAAGTAGAAGATGACATTATTCAGAAAAAAACATTGCAATTGAAACGTTTGGTTTCTTGTTGTTTTCTTCAAGATTCAAAATTCAAACTTCAATTTAGAAAGGTATTTTAAAAGCGTAGCTAGGTAGTACCGTAAAACGGGGTGACTTTGAAGCCGGGGTGACTTTGATAGGTTTGCGATTTTCCGCAAAATGAAGAGTACAATTAAAAAACGTAAGGAATGGTTTAGAAACATACTGACCGTGGTAGAGAAGTGTTCAAAGTACCTCAAGAAGAACTTTTCATAAAATGTTGACTAGTTTAAAAAGTTAGTTAACTATAGTTAAGAAAATGTTGATGAAAGTCATTATTTAAACTTTTCAAAGTGTCAAAATTTTCTCAATGAACATGATTTTTAATCGGAAAACTGAATGCATTTTCGGATTCTTTGGACAATTTTTCACTAGGAGAAGATTAAATAAGTTTATAAATAATAAATAATATGTGTTTTTGAAACACAATTAAAAAATATCTACAAATTTATAGGCAATTTCAATTGAACAAATTTCATGTAAAATGTGTAAACTTGTGATTCGTGCTTCGAATTCAGTATAAAATGCAATATAAATCAATAATTTTATAAACAAAACTAGTTTTAACCAATTTAAGGCAAAATTCCGACTTTTTAACAATTTTACCTTAAATTTGTATGTATTTGTTAAAAAGCTTATAAACTTAGTTAACTAAATATAAACATAGATTTCTTTCTTGAAAACTCATCAGCTACTTTAGTGATGGTACATTTACATACAAATAAAGTTTGAACATCTTAAATATGATTTTAACAAGAAAACCTATGAATATCAAAGTCACCCCGGAATTAAAACTAAGAATTTTTAACGTAACTATTTTTCTAAATACTATTGAAAAAACTTTTTTCCAAAATAGTGCATGGACTTTGTGTGTCCTACCCCAGTACATGTTTTAAAAATAATAATCTTGAGAAAAACCTTAACTGTTTGAAAATATTCGAAATCAATCAAAGTCACCCCGGTTTACGGTATGTGGGTTTTTTTTTTTTCCTAAAATTATTTTTATTAGGTCCTTTTCGGTACTGGGACCTGGTTAGGACCGAGTCGGCTTTTGTAATTACATTTGACTTAATAATTACAGAGGATCTTGTGTGTAAATGTTAGTGGGAGGGGAGCCGATTACCCGCGGCCTACTCGGGGTTAGTAGGGAAGGGATTGATGTTAAAGACAAGGCGTGGGAAGGGAAGGGGGATTGTGTAGGGGTCTTGGTTGGCTCTGCTGGCCTTTGCGTTTTGTCCTCAGCCGCAACTCGGTGTCCAGCTGCTGGGGCGTTCTTGCTTTGCTTCCGGTGCAATCCAGAAACGACGGCTTTGTGTGAAGGCGAGTTATACTAACTGAAGGAAAACTAACTGAAGGAAAACTAACTGGAAGAAAACTAAATGGATATTTTGGAATCTACGAGGAACTGATAGATCGGATAGAGAACATCAAGGTCTAGTTGAGATAACGCGTCTCGCATCGGGATTTCTGGTGGTCTTCCTCGGGCCCTGAGGGTATCTTTCAACTTAATTCTGTGAGCCTGGTGATCTGGACACGCCCATACGAGATGGTCGATGTCCTGATAACCCTGCCCACAGTCGCATAAGTTTGTATCACTCATGTTGATACGGTAAAGATGAGCCTTGGACGAGTAATGGTTCGACATAAGGCGGGACATCGTTCTGATGAATCCACGCGTCAAGTCCATTCCCTTGAACCAGGCTTTTCTTTGCACCTTAGGTCGTATGGAATACATCCAACGTCCCTTGGTGTCGTCGTCCCATTGTTTTTGCCAATCCAGGAGCGCACGCTGCCTCGGCAAACCGTAGCATTCTTGTAGGTGAACGGCCCGAGCGGTTTAGGCTTTCAGGATTTTTGTGATATTTACTCGTAGAGTCAAAACAGATCAGTAAACTTCACTTATCTGTATATTACACTTTTTGAAGATTACATTTTTTTCGGTAACACTTTCAACTTTTACGCGCACGATCACATCACTTTGCATTGAGATCTTCGTCGAACCAGTTCTCTACGTTGAAGCCAGACTTGTCCTCCAGACCTCTTCGCCGAGCCATGCCAGACCCGAACTCTGCTACGTCCCTGGTTGACTCCACGACGGCTAAGTCCCGGCGGACTCTTCCCAGCGGCTAAGTCCCGGCGGACTCTTCACAGCGGCTAAGTCCCGGCGGACTCTTCACAGCGGCTAAGTCCCGGCGGACTCTTCACAGCGGCTAAGTCCCGGCGGACTGCGGCCTCCACCGCTAAGTCCGGCTGGACTGGGGCCTCTGCTACTGGTGGCTGCTGGCGGGTCCGGCTGGTCTGGGGCTTCTTCAGGATCTGGAACTGGACTGGGCTTGAACTGGCTGGAACTGACTGGAACTAACTGGAACTAACTGGAACTAACTGCCCTCCTCAAGAATTTTGGGGTTTTTATAGTCAGTCCCCGAAAACTCTACTAAATTTTGTTCTACTAAAAGTGGTCCGTTTCGATGAGAAGCATCGATGAACCTCATGAATTAAATTATGCAGACCTCTGCAATTCTTCATGACTTTCCGTATGGTGTAGTGAGTACACCTCAAAATCGGAAGTCATGGGTTCGAACCATTGTCGTGAAACTTTAAAATATGTTATTGGAATATCAAAATTATGTTCCTAAAACATTCTCAAAAATGTAAGTCAATAATGAGAAGGTCGAATTCTCCTTTGAACAAACATGCCCATGAATTTGGTTAAGCCACACCCTCAATTTCCCCTGTCGAATAACATCGCACATTCATAATTGAAAGCTTAACCATTTTTTTGATTGCCTAACAATTGGCGAAATTTAATAAAGGGCTTTTCAGGTGAGAATGACTCATGATCCACACCTGTACATAAGCTTAATTATTTGTCGCGCAACGCGAGTCGACGTGTAAAATTATTTATGCTTGCGTAAGCGCGCATGGTCAGAACTGTGGTGAGGATCGAAAATGGACAAATTTAATGATTTAAATTTGAGGTCGTTGCATTCCCCCACACTTACCAGCTAGATGTTTGTATTCTTGAAAAGCATTTAGAACATCTATCGAAAGTTATTTGTAGGTTGAAATAATATTCCCAAAGTTAATAATTTAAATTGTGTAAAAATTACTTTGCAAAAATTCATTAAAAGATACTTTAATGGCTGGCTTTAAAAAATTGATTTAAAAAAAATTGGTTCGGTTAATCTCCCCCACACTTATCAGCTAGATGATCGTCTGAAAGAAATGATCATCTATGGAAAGAACATTGTCGGGTTTAGTGATCGCGCGGTTTACAATTTGTTCTTCTTGTGCTTTCTTGTAAATTGCTTTATAATTATAATTGTTCTTTTGATTTTTCTACTTTAAAATTATTTTCATTACTCTTTTGATCTTCTGTCCTGTTAAATTACTTGATTTACTGTTTTGAACTTCTCTTGTAAAAAAATTTTCATTGAAACTGATTTAAATAAACTTGCATTTGAAATTAATTTTCATTATCTCTCCTAAAAAAATCATTGCATTTTTCCCACTGTAAGCAAAATTTGTTGTTGTTGTAGAACTGTGTTGATCGGCTGGTTGTTATCGTCGTCGTCTTCCATCAAAAATTGTCTTTCTCGTGAGGCTATTCATTCCACAGTGACTTGATCAATTGGTCAGTTTTCGAGGCTAAGGTGTTGAATTTCGTCGATTAGTGCAATTGTCGTTTTCATCATGAATTATGCTTCATAACCCAGCTGTGAGTTGACTATGGTCAGTTTTGAGAGTGCATTGACTTCTCACTTGCTGAGTATTGTGAATTGTTCGTAAATCCAGTATTTTTGTCCAAAATTGACTTTTCCAGTTGATTTGCATCTTTGACATTCTCAAATTATTGACATCGGTTGATGTAATTCTTGTTTAGGAAATGTTGTTTGTCCAAAATTGTCTTTTCGTGTAATTTGCAACTTTGGCTTTTGTAAATTAATGACATCGGATGATGGTATCATTTGTTTATCATGATCTTCTCCTTTCCAATAGTTTCAGGCGTGTAGTATGCATTTTTGTTCCATAATTGATGTTTCGCATTTCAATCATCTTTACTTCGCTTGATTCCACATTTCGATTTAGTGATTTGTTTTACGTGAATGTCTCGTTACTAAATTGCGTTTTAATTCGTACTTGATCCTCATTGATATGACCTTTTACAACAACATCAACACCGTTACCTGTCCAACATCTCGCTTGACTTTGCCACTCACCATCTTGCCATCACAAACTTCTGCATACGAACGCGTAGAACTTCTCAGCATACGAACGCGTCGATCATCCTTGTGTTTCGTCTCCCGTCTCTGCCATATTTTACTTCAGTTTTTAGTTTCGTTTCTCCCACAAAAATTTCTTACTTGTTTTTTTTCGCATGAACAATATTTTATGATTTTCAGGAATCTATCATTCAATTTATGTGCAAAATTGAATTCAAATTTACTTATACAATTTTGTACATCTTCTTGATATAGTGATACTGAAAAAAAAATCAGTTCTAATTGACTACTGTTTTTATACTTGAATAAAAAATAACTCATTAAAGTTTTTCATTGATCTAAACCTCCTATCATTTTGTCATTGCAAAACTGCGCATGTTAAAATATCTTTTCTGTTATATCAACTTTTTATGAAATTTGTCTGTCACTTTGTGTTTTCAGATTTGTCAAATCCATTCAATTTGTTTATTTGAGCAATTCGCAATAAAATGCTGAATTTGCAAGAAAATTAGTTGGTTCAATTATCATTCTAATGATAATGTTCTGATTTTTTTATCCCTCTGAATTTTATCAGTTTAAAGGTGTTTTTCCCTTGAAGCATTATTTTATCCCTTGAAAATCCCTTGAAGCATTATTTATCCCTTGATTTTCCCTTGAAGCATTATTTATCCATTCCCTTTAATTATCATTTGACTATCCCCGTAAAGTGCAAATGTTTTGAAATGTTTTTAACATATTGAATCCCCCCATGGATTACAACTGTTTTGAAGCTTTATTCGACATAAAACTCTCCCCATAGAGTACAATTGTCTACTTTTTAATCCCTTTGGCGTTGCTTTATCAGTTTATGTATCCCTAGATCGGAACTTTTACCATCCTTTCCGATCTTTTTAGATTCCTCACGAT
This sequence comes from Culex pipiens pallens, assembly GCF_016801865.2. Taxonomy (NCBI): domain Eukaryota; kingdom Metazoa; phylum Arthropoda; class Insecta; order Diptera; family Culicidae; genus Culex; species Culex pipiens. The sequence continues at coordinate 53,175,807 of NC_068938.1, forward strand.
GTACTCACAAATTTTACCCTTTCTTGAGCTGTAGTCCATATTCGTCTTTGCAAGCGTCCTTGCTGATATTGTTGTCTTCTTGATCGTCTTCCAATGGTTTCCTGTAAATCCTTCGTATAAGCATATAACATTCTGAAAATAAATTCTTAATACTTTGTTAAGTAAATTATAAAACACATGTTTACATTCAACATTCATTCTGGGTGGCCTTCCCTTGTCCAATTATTCTCACACTCATTCTTACTTGCATACATGTTGTTTTGGAACATTTAATAATCACACCATCTTCATTTGCTTGTCGTTGAAATTTCATTATTGTTCAGTCCGTTTGATTTGTTTTTATTTGTAGTTAAAAATTGCGTCATTGTTTTTCTAATACCCTGTTAACCCATTTTAGCTCAATTAAGTATATTCCCAAAATTGCAACCCAACAGCTTCTTAATTGTTTTAACGTGTTTCATCACTGCTTCATTATTATGTTTATATTTGATCATAATCGCTTCACGTTTTTTTCAAAAAAAAAATGTATAAACTCAGTACTGGTATTTTTCTTAATCTGTTTCTTGTTTAAACCCCATCAATTCAATCATTTATAAAAATTATCTTTCATCCCCAATTCATAACATTCATCTGGTTTGCGCATTTCTTTGATAATAATCTTTTTATTTATTTTTTTTTTTCAACTAATTCATCAACCTATAAATAATATATTTTTCATGTTTATTTTTCAATATATCTTAAAAAAATCCGGTTTCTGTAACACATATTTTGATTCATTAAATTCTCTTGATAATCATCGTTCTTTTTACTTATTCTTCAATCATATCAATTCAATATATTTTTTTTTCATATAATGTTTTTTTTCAATATACATAAATAATCCCGTGTTTATAACATATATTTTGATTCATACAGTCTTTTGTTAATAATTGTTTATATGATACTATGTAATTCATTTCATTCATCGTCATTTTATCTATATTCCATTTAATATTAATGTAATTGTAATTTTAAAATATTTTATCTTGTATTGGAGCATTTAATTTTAATGTATTTTTAATATGTATTGTTTAAAAAAATTGTCAAATATATTTTCATACGGGTATATTCTGAACTATAATTTAGTGTTATGTTAATCATTATATTTTCTAAGTCGATTATTATGTACATCTTCAAATTTGTTGCCATTTTTAATAGTGGTTGTTTGATCGCTGTTAAATTTAACGATATCGTAAGGGCCTCGCCATTTATTTTGTAACTTTTGACCAATTCCTGTTTGTACCATTTGTACCAAAACTCTATCTCCCCACATTGGTACCCAATCATTTGTCTTTTTGTCATAAATTTCCTTTCTTTTTTCTTTTGATAATATTAAGTTGTTTTTAGCAGTTTCATGAGCATCCTTGAATATATCTTTCATTGAACAAATATAGTCGTCATAATTTAAATCTGAATCATTGATTTTATAAATTGTGCTTGGTATTGTAGCTTTTCTTCCATACAAAAGTTCATAGGGAGAATATCCAGTTGATGAATTTTCTGTAGTGTTGTATTCAAACATAAAATATGGTATTAATTCATCCCAACATTGTGGATCTTTGCCAATAAAATTTCGTAAATAAACTTTCAACTCTCTATTTGATCTCTCTACTAAATTAGCTTGAGGATGATATGCACTTGTAACGATCTTTTTAATGTGCAATATTTTGCATGTATGTTGCAATAATTTGCTTACAAAGTTTGTACCTCGATCGGTTACAACTTCTTTAGGAGCACCAAATTTACAAACAAAGTTTTCGACAAAAGTTCTAGCAACAGTAGTACTTTCTTGGTTTTCCATGGGAGCTACAATCAAAAATCTTGTTAAATCATCTTGTATCACAAGTCCACAATTATTTCCATTATTAGAAATTGGTAACATAACCACATCCATATAAATTTTATCAAAGGGTTCATACGATGTTGTCGTTATTTTCATTGGCATTTTATTTGCTGGCCATATTTTATTCTTTTGACAGGAATCACATTGCTTTACATAATTCAAAACATCTCTTCGCATATTTTCCCATGTAAATAGAGGACTCATTCTTTTAATCATTCGTTTACCTCCAACATGACCACCCAACGGTGCGTCGTGAAAATCTTTAAGCACTTGATCTCTGTCTTCTGGCTTTACATAAATTCGTTCATTTTCTGTTGCATATAGTGTAAACGGCTTTGAAAGTTTCATTGCAAAAAATCGTAATAAGTTTAGTTCCAACTCTGTTTTAAATATTCTATGAGAAATAATTTGTATAACTGATGCATCTTTAGCAAAATCAGGATAATCTTTAAAGCTTTTAAATAAACCATCGAAAAATTCTTCATTCTTAACTGCTGAACGATATGTTCCATTCAAAATTAAACCCCAAATTTTCTTTTGCGGGAATACAAATATATTTTCATTGGTGTAATCCTTAATACCATGTGGAAGGTCAATGTATTTACTCAATTCTTTGTGTACCGTAACACTGTTTAATATCATAAATGTAGCTTCGGCTTGTTCAAATGGTATAATATTTTTAGAAAATTTTAAAACGTTAAAATCGATATCTGTGTCTTGGAAATCCTTGTAGGTAAATGTTTTATCGTTGCTATCATCGTCATAATCTAAATTTATGTCAATTTGTTGAAGTCCATTCATATTATTATTCCAATTAGTAATGTTTCTAGATGAATTCTGTCTGTTTGGAGTATTTGTTGAGTTTTGATTATCTGAAATATTTTGTCTATTTTGTTTTGCTTGTTGACGAGTTGTAATTGCTACTAATTTTGATGCTTGTTTATTATCTGCATGATCTTCATCATTATTTAAACGTGAGAGAAAATCTGCAACCACATTTTCCTTTCCTTGCTTGTAACGAATTTCACATCCAATGCCTTGGATTTTCAAACGAAGTTTTGTCAAAGTTGGTGAAGTTTCCTTCAAATGCCATAGAGCTACCAACGGTCTATGATCTGTGTAAACGATAAAATCTTGGTTATAGATAAAATGTTTGAAGTGGTCTACTGCCCAAACAATAGCTAGTAGTTCCTTCTCGATAGTAAAATAATTTCTTTCTGCCCCGATAAGCGCACGACTTGCGTAAGCGATAGGGTGATCATTTGATTTCTCATTAGTAAGAACTGCTCCGATAGCATAATCGCTAGCATCAGTTGTCAAAACAAATTTGTCATTGTAGTTCGGTCTAACTAAAACTGGTTCTGAAATTAAATAGTTCTTTAATTCTTCAAAAGCATTTTCACATTCTTGTGTCCAAATAAATTTCACATTTTTCTTTAATAATGCATTAAGTGGCTTACGTTTATCTGCAATGTTTGGAATAAATTTTCCATAAAAATTAATAGTTCCCAAAAATGATCTCACATTTTTAATCGTCTGCGGCCTTTTCATGTTTTTGATTGTATCAATATTTTCACTAGTTGGTCGAATACCTTCTTCATTAATAATATGACCCAAATATCTGACTTCTTTGTGTAAAATTTTACATTTTGATGGTTCAACTTTTAAATTATGTTCATGTAATGCATTCAAAACTTTATATAAATTTTCATTGTGTTCTTCGATAGTTCTACCGAATACAATAATATCATCCAAGTATACAAACGCATTAACTGGTTGTATTTCATAAATAAGTGTGAATGTAAATTTTTGAAATGTTGATGGACTATTTTTCAGTCCCATTGGCATTCTTAAAAATTCATAATGTCCTAAAAATGTTGAAAAAGCGGTTTTCGCAGCATCCTTTGGGTTAATTGGGATTTGATAAAATCCTGATTTCAAGTCAATGGTTGAGAAATATCGAGCTTCTCCAATACTGTCCAAAATTTCGCTAATAAGCGGTATAGGGTACACAAATGGTTTAGTAATTGTATTTAGGTCTCGAAAATCCACTACAATTCTGTAGCGTTTATTGCCTTCGGCGTCTAAGTCTTTCTTTGGGATGCATAATACCGGTGCATTCCACGGACTTTTACTTGGGCGTATTATCCCTAATTTTAGCATTTCTTCCACTTGTTCTTCTACGTGTTTCTTGGTAGCTTCAGGAAATCTATATTGTCTTTTATTAATTGGAATTTCAGTTGTTGTCTCTATATCGTGCATGGTTAAATTGGTATAAGTCAACTCGTCACCCTCTAAATAAAATATTTCATTAAAATCATTCAAAATATTATTAATTTCTTGATTGATATCGCCTTTCAAGTGGTCTGTTTTAACCAATTCATAAATTTTTCTCATTCTTTCATTGCCTGTAAGTTTCTCATGCTTCATGTTTTCAATCACATCATAATCCCGATCATTTTCTAAATTCATCTCTTTTGGGTAATCTTGGTTATCATCATCAATTTCAATTTGATCACCATAATACTCTTCAATGCACGGTTGGATTCTGCCATTGCAGCCATTGTCATTATCATAATTATTTCCATTATTTTCATCATAATTTGTATTAAAATTGTCATAACTATTTGCTTCAATACCTGCCATATTTACTTTGTTTATATTTTCAATGTCATTGATTCTAAATAAATTGGTCATTTCATGATTATTATATTGCATATTATTTGTGTCAGGCGTTCGTAAAACTATGTTGTCAAAACTTTGACTAATATATAAGGTGTATTTCTTTAGAAAATGTGCTCCAAGAATTGCAACATCAGCAAAATGCTTCAAAATGTAAAACTTTTCCTCGTATTTTGAATTTCCTATCAATAAAATCATATTTACAGATCCTACTGTATCTTCTGCTATTCCATGAACCCCTCTAATGGAAATTCTATCGTTGAAATCAATGTTAGTTAAACGCATATTACTAACCACATCCCATCTTACAAAATTGTTACATGATGCGGAGTCAATTATAAATTTGTGAAATTTTGTTGGATTTGCCAAGGTAGCAATATTTGCATAAAATATTGAATCATTATTGAAATTGATTTTTAATGTTTCATGTGGTGGAATGTATTCGTTAAATTGCAGTTTAAAATTATTTGGAATTTGATTTTTATTGCGTCGACTATTTGTATAAGTTCGTTTTAAAGTGCTCTTTGCAGTATTCGTTTTATAACATTCATAAAATTTGTTAGCTTGATAATTATTTCTTTGATAAAATTTTTTATTTTTATTGTTCCTGAAATTTCTGAATTTTCTGTCAAAATTAAGGTTTGAATTTTCAGTACTAGCAAGTAACCTTTGTTCGAGAGTTCTTAAAGACTCTCTGTCAATTCGTTCATTTTCTAAAAATTCTAGCAAATTTTCCAACTTCATATGACGGTTATTAGTGGCAATTGCTTTGATTTCATTATTTATAATTCCAACTATAAAGTGGCTTTTTAAGCAATAAGCTGTAAATGAATTTTCGTTGTAACTTTGATCAATTTTTATGATTTCGTATTTTATGTCAAGAACTCTTCCTGCATATGATTTAAATGATTCATCCTGTCCTTGTTTCAGAGTTTCAATTTGTTCAATTATACTACCAAAAGTAGTTTTGATACCAAACTCTCTAATTAAATTTGCCTTGGTTTCTTCCCAAGTGCTTGCATAAATTCGGTTAATATGTGCTGCTGCTTTAAATTTTAGTTTCATAAAAACAATATTTAAAAATTTACTCTGATCTTCGCCTTCAGGAATTTGATCAGCATAATAATCTATTAATATTAAAAATTGCTCCAGTGAGTCTAATGACCCATCAAATTCTGGAATAAGCTGGATTAAATCCTTCATCTCCAAATTCGCCATCTTTAAGCGTGTTTTTAACTATTTACATCAAATTTCGGTATAACTTTTGTCACGGGTATGAATCTTCAAGCAATTTCAATATGGCGACTTGTATCAGAAGAAAGTGAGGCATTTTCGCTAGTTCTCACTGTTCTGTGTTCTGCGTGCACGTCCGCAAATATCGACCACACACATACTAACACAAAGCGCCTTCAAGAGGCAAAAGGTAGTTACGAATATTTTTTGGCACTTTTGTTAAAAAATATGCGGTTTTGCAAAAACCAATAACAAAACCAATTTTTAAGTGTAGTTCGACTATCAAACTTGTAATTCGTTGCTGATTTGTTGGGAAATTTTTTTTTTAAATAAAAAGTTTTTTCAGCACCCCTTTTGGGCGGACATTTCTGTTGTCACCTTTTGGTTCCTTGGATTTGCCATGGATAATTTCACAGTGTAATAAACAGGGCAGCTACCACCACGCGGCGCCACCGTTTTGATTGAGAAAATGATACAGGTTTTTCAGACGAGTTTCAATCCCGTGCTTTTGTTTACTCACCCTAAACTGCCAGATTTCCATGGTCGTCTTCTGGGGTGTCCGATGTGGCTGATTTTCGTCTCCAGTTGGTCCAGATGATCTCGTCATTGTTGAATCCCTAATGCTGTCCATCGTTGGCCGGTTTCGAAATTTTCGATGCTTCTGCCATTGGTCGATCTCGTTTTGGTTCCATCTCGTACTGCTGCACATTTGCTTCCATCTTAGAACTCCTCACATAACATTTTCTTCAATTTATTTTAACTGTTTGTTACTTCGCGAAATCATTTCGTTCATTAACTTTCACACATAGTCACATTTTCAACTCTCGGTTTTGTCCAATCAAAATGGCGTGTCCAAACACACACAGCGTTGCTTTCCGCTAGTCACCACCTGAACGGCCCGAGCGGTTTAGGCTTTCAGGATTTTTGTGATATTTACTCGTAGAGTCAAAACAGATCAGTAAACTTCACTTATCTGTATATTACACTTTTTGAAGATTACATTTTTTTGCGGTAACACTTTCAACTTTTACGCGCACGATCACATCACTTTGCATTGAGATCTTCGTCGAACCAGTTCTCTACGTTGAAGCCAGACTTGTCCTCCAGACCTCTTCGCCGAGCCATGCCAGACCCGAACTCTGCTACGTCCCTGGTTGACTCCACGACGGCTAAGTCCCGGCGGACTCTTCCCAGCGGCTAAGTCCCGGCGGACTCTTCACAGCGGCTAAGTCCCGGCGGACTCTTCACAGCGGCTAAGTCCCGGCGGACTGCGGCCTCCACCGCTAAGTCCGGCTGGACTGGGGCCTCTGCTACTGGTGGCTGCTGGCGGGTCCGGCTGGTCTGGGGCTTCTTCAGGATCTGGAACTGGACTGGGCTTGAACTGGCTGGAACTGACTGGAACTAACTGGAACTAACTGGAACTAACTGCCCTCCTCAAGAATTTTGGGGTTTTTATAGTCAGTCCCCGAAAACTCTACTAAATTTTGTTCTACTAAAAGTGGTCCGTTTCGATGAGAAGCATCGATGAACCTCATGAATTAAATTATGCAGACCTCTGCAATTCTTCATGACTTTCCGTATGGTGTAGTGAGTACACCTCAAAATCGGAAGTCATGGGTTCGAACCATTGTCGTGAAACTTTAAAATATGTTATTGGAATATCAAAATTATGTTCCTAAAACATTCTCAAAAATGTAAGTCAATAATGAGAAGGTCGAATTCTCCTTTGAACAAACATGCCCATGAATTTGGTTAAGCCACACCCTCAATTTCCCCTGTCGAATAACATCGCACATTCATAATTGAAAGCTTAACCATTTTTTTGATTGCCTAACAATTGGCGAAATTTAATAAAGGGCTTTTCAGGTGAGAATGACTCATGATCCACACCTGTACATAAGCTTAATTATTTGTCGCGCAACGCGAGTCGACGTGTAAAATTATTTATGCTTGCGTAAGCGCGCATGGTCAGAACTGTGGTGAGGATCGAAAATGGACAAATTTAATGATTTAAATTTGAGGTCGTTGCATAGGCTAATTGGCCTTTCAAAAATGTCTCCACTCTCAGCACCCTTCTTGGCGAGCAAGTCCGCTTTCTCATTACCCGGAATCGAGCAATGAGCGCGGACCCACACCACCGTGATGCTGAAGGACTGAGCCGCCAGGTTGTTTAAAGTCTTGCGTATTTCCGTGAGGAAAAACGCAGACTCCCTGGTCGGCTTTAGAGACCGGATAGCCTCAACAGAGCTAAAGCTATCGGTGAAGATGAAGTAGTGATCAGGTGGCATGGTCTCGATGATTCGCAGTGCGCAGTAAACCGAGGCTAACTCTGCGACGTAAACCGAACTCGGGTCCTTCAGCTTAAAGAACAGCTGATAAGATTCATGATAAACACCGAAGCCCGTACAGCCGTCGAGCTTGGAGCCATCGGTGAAGAATCTGTTGTTTGGAGGAACATGGTTGTACTTTGATGCGAAGATCGACGGTACAACTCCCCGCAGAAGATGGTTTGGGATACCGCGAGTATCGGCTTTCATGGACGTGTCGAAGCCAATCAGGGTGCTGTTGGTTAACGGAGGCGTGCGCTGTACCGTTGTGCTCGGGCTCCACTCCCACGATGACATAAAGTCATAGTATAGAAGCATGCGCCGAGACTCAACGTGAAGGTTCAGCAACGTTTCAAAGTTGTCAATTACCAGTTTATTCCTGTAATCACACCGGATCAGGAACCGGTAAGACAGTTCGTAGTAACGAGTTCGCAGAGGCAATACTCCCGCCAAGACCTCGAGGGTCATGTTGTGAGTTGAGTGCATGCATCCCAAGACAATGCGAAGACTTCGGTACTGTATCCGCTGGAGAACCAACAAGCGTGATTTCGCAGCTGACTGGAAGCAGAAACTGCCATATTCCAGCACCGAGAGTATCGTTGTCTTGTACAGTCGAAGCAGGTCAGAAGGATGAGCACCCCACCGGTTGCCAGAGACGCTGCGCAGAAAATTAGTCCTTTGCAGGCACTTTTGCTTCAGGTAGTTAATGTGCTTCCCCCATGTTCCCTTTTGATCGAAGATGGTACCCATGTACATGAAGTGGTCCGACTGCTCGATAGTCTTTCCCGAGAGAGAAAGATTGAGCTGCGGCGGTTCATGCTTCCCCGTAAAAACGACCAGTTCCGTCTTCGCCGGAGAGAATTCAATACCCTTTTCAACTGCCCAATGGGCCAAGTTGTTCAGGGTATCTTGCAAGGGTTCTAGCAGATCGACTTCCTTCTTGGCAGCGATTGAAACCACTGCGTCATCTGCGTACTGTATAAGGGTGCAGTCTCCGGTCAAGCAATCATCGATGTCGCTGACGTAGAAGTTATACATGGATGGGCTAAGGCGTGAGCCTTGTGCCAAACCCATGTAACTTTTCCGGGTGATTGCCAGATCACCTTGCACAAAGTGCATGTGTTTTTCTGACAACAGGTTGATGAGGAAGTTGCACATCGTCGGATTGAGACCGCGGTATGTGGGTTGTTTTTCTATTAAGCTAAATATTTTTTGAAATCTATTGTTCTGAAACTTGCGTCTAAAATCGCCACTCGTTTTTTCGTCAACAAATTATTGAAAAATTTTTACGGAAATATACAACAGTTGGTTCAAAATTATGAAAATGAATGGATTGAATAAGGCTGACACAAATTTTAATTCAAGATTTTGTCACCTCCTCCCCCTTTCAAAGTATGCCTGAAATATTAGAGGGCAAAAAATATGTTTTCAAAAAAGTTCAGATTTTTATGTGTGTAAAAAATCTACTAAAATCAAATTAAAAAGCATTCCCCCGCGTTTGGAATAATGTTTGGGTTGTTTAAAAAATTAATTTTGTTGAATTTTCAATTTAGGTTGATACAAATTTTATTTGAACTTTTTATCCATTTCCGGTTTTGATAGAGAAAAGCTCCGATAATTTTGGTCCCTGATCCTTGATATCTCGTGACATGCGAAAAAAAGAGGTGTTTTTCAATAATTTGCAGCCTGAAACGGTGATTAAATAGAAATTTGGTGTCAAAGAGATTTTTATGTAAAATTGGACGCCTGATTTTATCGCGTACTCGAATTTCCGAAAAAAAAACGTATTTTTCATCGTAAAAACACTAAAAAAGTTTTAAAAACTTTGCCATTTTCCATTACTTAACTGTAATTTTTTTTTGGAACATGTCATTTTAAGGGAAATTAATGTAGCTTTTGAATCTACATTAACCCAGAAGGGTAATTTTTTAATTTTGAACATTATTTTCATTTTAAAATTTTGTGTTTTGCCTTCCTCGAAAAATGAACTTATTGATTTCACCTCGTAGACCAACCTTCACGTATACATATAAACTCAGAATCATGTTCTGGGCAAATGTCTGTGTGGGTGTGTGTAGGTGGGTGGACAAAAAAATTGTCACTCGATTATCTCCGGACTGGATGAACGGATTTTGACCGTATTAGTCTTACTCGATCCATCTTGGGGTCCCATAGGTCTCTAGTTAAAATCAGTTAGTCTGTCAGTAAAAAAGTTTAGTTATGTACTTAAAAAATTATGCTAAAAAACGATTTTAGCGTATGTCCGGAAGATTAAAAAGGGTGGTTTTTGCAAGAAAACCTACCATGTTATACTTTAGAAAGTTATTTGGAAGACCTCTCTAACGGGTCCAAAACATTGAAGATCTGACAACCCCATCAAAAGTTATTAGCACTTAAGTGTTATTTATACACTTTTTGGAGGCCGGATCTCAGATATTTCGATGAAAATGATGTTTGGGTCCCTAATGCGACCCGTCGTTAGTTAGATAATTGAAATACCAGACAACCCTATCAAAAGTTATTAGCACTTAAGTATTATTTATACACTTTTTGGGGGCTGGATTTCGGATATTGTGATAGAATGTATGGGGGAATGTTGCTATTTTTAGCGTTTTTTTAGAAGAAAAATACGTTTTTTTCGGAATTCTGTGAACGCCATCAAATCAGGCGTTCAATTTTACATAAATTTCTCTTTGACACCAAATTTCTATCTCATCACCGTTTCAGGCTGCAAAATATTCAAAAACATGTCTTTTATCACATGTTCAAAAATTTAAAAAGTCGTACCGCTCCTCCGTCACGAGATATCAAAAAACGAACTTCGGATTCATGATTAGGGACAAAAGTTATCCCTTAGGACAAAGTTTCACGCAAATCGAAGAGGGATCGGGGCAACTTTTCCCGATTTCGTGTGAGTTGATAGTTTGGTTTTAGCTGATTTTTTTTTCGTCAAATCTAACATATTTTGAAAACTAATGATTGCTAAACAACGGAACTAGTATGCAATGCATTTTAAAACACTTTTGTCATACAAATGTTGAAACTATGGCTTGTTATTTAATTACTTTTTTCAAAGTTTTTATTTAAAGTCTCTCACAAATCAGAATTTAACTGAATCCTGTGTTTTATTTGTTCTACATAATTTGAATTATTTTCTGGTGGTATGAAAAGCTCTGAATTTTCATAACAGAAAATGTAATAAAGAATTACCAAAAATGAACTCGCAGTTTCCATAAACGAAAAATGGTTGATGTTTTTTTTTCATTAAACATCAATTCAAACATGAACAAAAGTTTGTGTTCGACGTTCTGTCAAAATCTTATACATTTATAAATTTGGTTTTATTTGCTGTGTTTTAATTTAAGTTTAGTATTTTTGCAATAGTTTTGCCTTCCTCACTGAGGAAAAGCTATAAATTCACTCGGAAAATGAACTTCTTCATACGTATACACATAGATTCAAAATTAACACTAATCATTCGATCCGTCTTGGGGTTTAATGAGTCAATATCTATAAATTATGACGTTTGCACATAGTTCCAAAGTTATGCTTAATAAATAGTTTGAGTACATTTCAAGAAAGGTTTTTGAAAGACCTTTCCAACGAGTACAAAAAATAAAATATCTGACAACCCTGAATTCTATAAGTACTTAAGTGTCATCTAGACACTTTTTTGAGACCGGATCTAAGATATTTTGATGAAAATGGGGTATGGAACTTATTGTTGGATGAGTTATCAAAAATGATGATGAATTGAAAATTAAATTTAGTTTATGTAATTATTTTGCTAATATAGAAAAAAAAAAAAAACAAAACTGCATTAATGTGAAGAAGGTATTAAGCACCTTGAGGTTGGTTAAGTAACGTTTTATAATATATTTTCGCCTTTTCCGAAGACATGATGACCTGCCTGTTGCAAAGTACAAATTACCCATCTGGTAATTTATGTAATGTGACGTCTAGCCAAACCACCTCCTCTAAAGAGCCTCCAATTAGCCCCAACCCTGTTCCTTCTTCTACCTCGGCAAATGCTCTAATCTCATCCCTCTTAAAAAAAACAAATCCACCATCCGTCTCCATTAGGTCGAATTTAGAGAAACCACCGCTTCGCTGCAGCACAGCTTTAAAAACGCTTCCTTAAGTGGGTTTAAATTTTCCTTCCTGAAGCAACCTGGCGGGTGCACTGTGGCCCGGAACCTCAGCGAACGAAAAGTCAACACCACCCACCCAGATTTCCTCAAACTTGTACTTTCCAGTGTGAGGGGAACCGATTTATGCTCTCTGGAAAGAGACCGGCGCATAAATCATACGGGAGGAGCGGGATTTCGTGTGCGAACGTTGAATGGGTGGAAAAATCGCTGGAAGGAAATGTTTGTTTGTGTTGTTGTAAGAGCACACACACACGTACACAAAACAACTTGACGGCAACACACAATATGTAGGTCATTGTGGGAAAATGAGCGCGGGCAATAATAATAAGAGCGGGAAAAGCGAGAAAGGAAAATTGGAGCCGAGAAAGCGAAGTGGGGAAAAATTGTGTACTAAGCTGCCACTAGAAAAACGTAAGAACTCGCTGCTGTAAGAGTAATTGCCGTCTTAAAGAGGATTACCAGCGTTGTGAACAGCTTTTGGGTAGAGGCTGGCGGATTTTCACGTTGTTCGTGGGAATTTTTAATGAGGGGACTTTGCATTGGAATGCTGGTGGAAAATTCAATTTGATGAGCTGTGAATCGCAAGAGGAAATACATTGAAATAATTTAATGTTCTAAGAATATATTATTTTCAGTACATTTCACAGAGTCTACAGGGAAGGAAGGAGGCGTGGACATACTCAACTTAAAAAAGACATTATAACTCCTCTCGAAAACTTCTAAATTAAAATTGACATTGAACCAGATCTTCTCAAAGCACAAAGGCCAAGTTGAGCCTTCCCCCAATCGATGTTGACCATTATCGTAAACCACAAAACTTTACACTCCTGCATACAGCAAAACCCGTTTCACAGGAATGTAATCGATTTTCAAGCTGGTAAGCCGCCTTAATCCCGAGAACCAATGCTATCGATTGTTCCTCACTCTCGTACGGCTCATTCTTTCGGAAGCCCATCCCGGTTTTGCGGTGGTATCCAACAATCCAACATTCTCAGCCCCATCCACACGTGGGTGCCCCAAGGTTACTCCAACCCCCGAAAATGCCTTCAATGTTCCCGAGACGAAACCACTTTTGCTTATATCGATTCTAAATATTTTATTATTCCGCATTCATACCCGGAATGTCTGCGGGACCATCAGGGCGTACACACACGTGGAAAAATTCTCGCTTCTTCAACCTCCATCCCAGAATCCACTTTCCACCGCATGCCAACCTTAATCGAGATCGAGTTAGCTCGCATCAATCTCGTACACCTGCAGCAGCAGCAGCTCGTACCACCTTGGAGAGGAACACGTGGAACTCTTTCAGTCACATCCATCCCAAAGAGCACAGAGGCCTAGCCTAAGGTGAATCGAGATGTGTGCGAGCTGCAAAACTTCGGTGTTATACTTCTTCCGGAACTCCCACGCCGACCCAGTGGAGCTGGTTGGTGGTAACATTCTGAGTTTTGAATTTGGATCAACGTTATCGGGGGGGAGTGGGGTGGAACGAGGGGTGATGGTGGAGGGAGGACTTGATGGAGGAAGAAATTTTTCAGCCCAATATCCCCCGGGGCATACACGAGTATTATTTTCCCCGGACCGAAACGGGAGTGGAACTGTGATGGGATGTGAATTTGAAATCATTCTTACTGTATTTGTTCGCAGAAAAATCAAAAGAAAAACTAATAAAATTTAATCATGTTGATCTTCTTGACAAATTTTGATGTTTTTGTAAATATTGTTTTTTAATTATCAGCAGAAGGTAAACCAAAATTTTCCCTTAATTAAATCCGATTCCGATACTGGCAGTTTAAGTATTAGCTCATCAAACTATTAATTTTATGAAAAGTAAAGCGTCTTTTATTTACTATTTTTGAAATTTACTCGCGTTATCGTATAAACAGTAAAAATATACTGATAAGTCCAGCCCATAGCACTACTGCTCGGTTGCCACGCGTTCGATTAAAAAACTTTTTAAATATTTAACCAATTATGTATCTTTCCGCACCCGGCTGCCTAAGATTTTTAAAAAATTCAACAGATAAACAAATTGCTTATGGTCGCATCACCTACCACAGTGAATCCTGACCTCATACCCATCTTACTAGCCCCTCAAAACTCAAGTGATACTTTGTCGGAGACGCTGCCAATTTAGCGGTCCCATCACTCAAGTATCGGACTAAAATTCCCATCCACTTCCCCGTGTCTTACCACTGGTCGTGGCCGGCGTCGGTATTGATCAGCATGATAGGGACCTTTGAAAATTGCGAAGGGGTGATGATTGGTTCCTACTTTTCATCTGTGGTCCACGGAGCAATTTTTGGAGGTCCTGGTCAATAACGAAGTAGCAGCTACGGGTAGACACCAATGCTATGCTATGCTAAATAAAAAATATTAAAGATTTTACGATATTTTATGCATTCAGGAATTTTACGTCATGAAATTTTATTCATGAATTCTTGTATCATGCTTTTAATGATTTCATGAAAATTTAAAGTATTTAAAGTATTTAAAGTATTTTAAGTATTTTCAGTATTTTTAGTATTTTTAGTATTTTTAGTATTTTTAGTATTTTTAGTATTTTTAGTATTTTTAGTATTTTAAGTATTTTAAGTATTTTAAGTATTTTAAGTATTTTAAGTATTTTAAGTATTTTAAGTATTTTAAATATTTTAAGTATTTTAAGTATTTTAAGTATTTTAAGTATTTTAAGTATTTTAAATATTTTAAGTATTTTAAGTATTTTAAGTATTTTAAGTATTTTAAGTATTTTAAGTATTTTAAGTATTTTAAGTATTTTAATTATTTTAAGTATTTTAAGTATTTTAAGTATTTTAAGTATTTTAAGTATGGGTCATTTCCATCTGAAGCGGAACAGCATTTGGAAATTACCATATCCGATTCTGCTCAAATTTTGCAGAGCTGTTGAGACTTTCAAAACATGCAAAAATCCCGAATTTCATCCAAATCGGACCACCCCTTCCATTTTTGTACCCTCCCGAAAAATCGACTTTTTGGCGATTTTTGAGCGAAACCTCTATCTTCAAACGACGATAACTCAGGAACCACATATCTTAGAGGGTCGGTCTTAGACTCAATTTTGGAGGAAATTGGACTTAGAATCTATTTCCGTGATCAAAATTCAGATTATTTTTTTTTCTACCTGTATTGCGCAATTGAAAACTTTAAATGGCCATACCTCAAAACAGCCCTATTTATTTTTTGAATTTGACCTCACCATCGTATTCCTCGGCCAATTTTACATAAGAATCACTTATCGACAAAAAAGAATATGTTTCGTTCCAGAGATATCGAATTTTAAAGTTTTAAGTATTTCAGATTACCTACATCAGCTACACTCGCCGCATCTGCTAGAAGCACTCACTCGTGCTGAACAATAATTACTACCTGGCTATTTATTAAAATAAGATGTCATCCCAAATAATCATTAGCAAATTAGCCCACAGGACAGAGCAAAAACGATACGCAATACAGTGCAGAATAGAATTCCCGCCGAACTAGCAGGAAATTGCAATTGATCTTGTAAGTGACACTTAAGAAAAAGTGTACGATACATTATCATGTTTTGTTTTTGAAATTTATTGTACCAGCATTGAAAAAAAAAATCATCAATTATTCAGATGAAACTGGCTCACAATATAAAAAATCGTTTTAATAAGATCAATCTTTCAAACCATAAGGCAGATTTTGGGTTTTTTGCTGAATGGCACTATTTCGCTACCGCACATGGCAAAAACTCTAGATCCCATGAGAATTAAATATTCCTTAAACAAAACAGGTGAAGTGGTTATGTTCTACATGACCAATATGACAAAGAACTTTGTACAAAACTCCTAAAAAATCATTCTATTTTTATTTAATTTGTTAAATTATTGCCTATTTATTTAATCCTAAATAATTTATTCAAATAATACGATTTCAATCATTGGCACCTTAGGAAATAAATTGCCAAAACACGAACATATTGCCAAAACAAGTATGGTTCAGAAAATGTCCCCTGGGAGAACCTCCCAGAGGGAACCGGCCACTCCATAAAATTATAAAAATAAAATAATATTATAAAAATAATTCATCTTACAGAACACCAGGTAGTAATTATTGACCAGCACGACTGAGTGCTTCTAGCAGATGCGGCGAGTGTAGCTGATGTAGGTAATCTGAAATACTTAAAACTTTAAGATTCGATATCTCTGGAACGAAACATATTCCTTTTTGTCGATAAGTGATTCTTATGTAAAATTGGCCGGGAAATACGACGGTGAGGTCAAATTTAAAAAAATAAATAGGGCTGTTTTGAGGTACGGCCATTTAAAGTTTTCAATTGCGCAATACATGTAGAAAAAATATTTTAATCTAAATTTTGGTCACGGAAATGGATTCTACGTCCAATTTCCTTCAAAATTGAGTCTAAGACTGACCCTCTAAGAGTTGTGGTTCCTGAGTTATCGTCGTTTGAAGATAGAGGTTTCGCTCAAAAATCGCCAAAAAGTCGATTTTTCGGGAGGGTACAAAAATGGAATGGAATGGAATTCGGGATTTTTGCATGTTTTGATAGTCTCAACAGCTCTGCCAAATTTGAGCAGGATCGAAGATGGTAATTTTCAAATTTGCATTTTTTCTTGCACACTTCAGGTGGAATGACCCGTATTTAAGCGTACAAAAATATCCGTAAACCGTGAATATTGTAGGGCTAAGAAGGTCTCAATTTTTTACCTACGGAAAATTGATTTTACTTCAAAATATACCTTTAGGAAAAATTTTTACACTTTAATTTTTTTGAGCAATTTTTTGAATTTGCATTATTGAACATTAATTGAAATTAGCCCAAACTTGAAAAAAATCACTCAAAAACAATAAAATGGTAACATTAAAAACTCGTTTCGGTAGAGGCCATGTTTTGATGAACTTCTTTCTATAAAAGCTTGGATTCTGTAAAGGCATTATATTCATGAAATTCAAGTGGAATAATTGAATCAATCAATTTAACATTTCATCGCGTGTGTGCTATCTTGTGACACGTCCTATCTTTTTACAGCAGACGTGCCACAAGATAGCACACTAGCGACGATTTCTTGAACTCTTCTAAAACTCTATTTTTGTCTAACTATCAACTCAGTCACCATATTGAAATAAGTTAAATTTCAGGCCTGTCTTTTGTCTCAAATCTATAGGTAAAAAATCTAATATTTTACGGCGATTTTTTACTTTCATTCTAAGAAAAAATATTTCTCTTTTCTTTTTTGAAACAAAACAATAAAATCTTTGACCAAACTCACTCCCTTCCACAGCTTCAACCGGAAGCTCTCCTCCAGAATCCCCTTGGAGAGCTGATACCGTTCCGTTCTATAACGTTGAACATCGCATCACCTTCGGGAGCAGCTTCCAGAGAGAGAGAGAAAGAAACAGCTATCTCCGGCTGGCACAAAAAACTGTTAAGCAAAACCCAGCCCAGCGGCTTGGAAGTAAATTCAGCGTGAAATCTTCCGTCTGCTGCTCCACGTCGATATCTTCAGAAGCGCCACGTCTCGACCTGTCTGTGTGTATTTGATAACACCTTTGGCCCCTGCGGGAATCTGTGCCGGTGCGGTTTGATGTTGGTTTTTTTCGAGGCGTGCAATCGAGCAAATGGATCTTGTGATCAGTTTTGGGCTTGTGTTGTTTCAGTGTTTAGGCATGTTGTGCTTTTTTGTTTGCTTGAATTTTGTTTGTGAAAAATTATACGGGAGCAAAAATTTTGGGAAAACAGAATCAACAACATCTCCTGGGAGAACTGCCGAATCTCTTTGTACAAATGAAGGTGAATTTTTGTTCTGAAAAGTTCTCCATCATCATTAGTGTGATTTGGGTTGGATCTCAGAGGAGCTGACCTAATTTTGAGAAAGTGGTTGAAGAAAGCCTTTTTCATCAATTTTGTGCTTCTATGAGCTTTATTTGAAATTCATGAGGCGTTTTTGAAGCTTTTGTTCAATAAGAATGATTTTTTAAAGGTGATTTTACTTCAAATGTTTTTAATAGAGCTGAATTAATTACAAAAAAGTTTTAAAATACCAGTTTTAAATTATTTTTTTCAATGTTCATCATTGACATTCCCAACAAGTTCAGCCTTAAAAGCACAACCAAACCTCAAATAAAGGATTCACACCATCAACCACCACCACCACACATGCCTCGAACCAATCCACATAATCTAGCCGGCTCAAATTACTTCACCGCTAGTGCTTCCACCCACAGTGACTAATCCCATATTGTTTTAAATTAATAATCTGCTTTCATATTCAGTTATTATTTCCACTTCCACCAACGGACCGTTCACGTTCTGGAACTCGGTCGACTTCGTTGGTGGAACGGTTACGACAGGAAGGACTCATTTAGCTTAATCCACTCCACCACCGCCACCGGATTGACTATGGAAAAGGAGTTGCTGCTGCTGCAGTGTTGGCATCCATGTTTTTGTTTACTCCCGTGAAGTGAACGAGCAGAAAGCACCTGCCAGCCAGTCGGGAAAACAACTGGGTGGGGGAGTTTTAGGGGGAAAGTGTACAGGGAGGTAAGATTTCGCGATTTTCAACCCTTAAGTGGACAGGTAATTAAATTTTGGATGTGTTTTTATAATTTACAATGTTTTCAATGAAAAAGTTTTTATATAACGGGTAACTCTCTACTAACTCACACTAAATCGGGAAAAGTTACCCCGACCTCTCTTCGATTTACATGAAACTTTGTCCTAAGGGATAACTTTTGTCCCTGTCATCGCGATTTTGCGTTTTGAAAAATTTACTTTTTGTGTTTCTCTTTATTTCGTCGTTCGTGTCAGTCGCGGGTGATGATGAACGGCCATGATCGATACAACCAACTTTTTCAAAACCTTTTTTTTTTGAAAATCGTTTAGGCTGGTATAAATTATAATAAAAGTTTTTGTCTCCCCCCCCCCCCCCTCTTCAATGTTAACCTTCAAAATCAGGGGGCAAAAATTTTTTTTTTCAAAAAACATCAAAATATCAATGTGAATTTAAGTGCAATCTGCTGAAATCAATTTAAAATGCATTCTCCTGCGTTTTTTTTTATCATTTTAAGCATGTTTGGGTTGATATAAAAATCTTTGGAATTTTCTTAAATTGTCGATGTTTATTATCGCAAAAAGTTTTTTTTTCGCATTTTTTTTGTTTTCGTCAGATCTTACATTTTTGAAAACTAATGATTGCAAAACTACTGTACTAGTGTAAATGCATTTAAAAACACTTTTTCCATGCAAATGTTGAAACTATGGCTTGTTAATTCAATATTTCTATTTTTAAGTTTGATCCACGAGAACAAAAATTACGAAAGTTCATACATTTTTGGCAGATTGCTCAAACGAAACCATAACTATGTTTTTGCCTAAGTATTTAAAAACGTGGGTTTTCTAGAAAACCTGGATGTATGGGTATCAAAAGATCGGAAATTGTATGCCCTTTCCGATGCCACATAGGTTGACTTGTGAATCGTGGACCGGTTCGGATGCCGGCGGATTTTCCGACGACGTAATTCCGGGTTGGTACGAAATTCCAACGAAAAATCTATTCTATCGATACAAAGACCCCAAAACGGTGTAATACCCACTCCAGAATGTTTATTTAGCAATTCTATGGTAATATAATGACATTTAGTTAAATTAAAAGTTTGGAAAATTAAGTTTAGATAAGTTTTATATAGAATTTCCAGAGTTATATAAACTTTTATACCAAGTAGTTATTAAACTTTATATTTAATCCAAATTATTTTTTTAATCAGTAAAGGATGCCTATTTGGAGTTCGTAGAATGTAAATTTTTTGAAAGGTGTACAAACTTTTTTTGCACCTTTTTTTATTTTTGTAATAGTATTTGTTATATAACTTTTTATAGAACACATCTTTTCATGAGCATTTTGTAGCAAAATGTTCGGCATGAGTTTCTGAACAAAACGTAGTACTAGGTTTTTGTCAAACTTTAAATTGTTTACAAGTTTCATCACAAAATGTACATAGTGCCCAGGGGGTGTAAATACTTTTTTTACATACTGTATATCATTCAGCAATTCCCCACGAAAACAGCATGGAAAAAAACAAAAGTGCTCAGATTTTTCTGGGGGTTCCCTGGCTGAAATGATTAGACCCATATTTTTTTGTTTGGCCACTAGGGTGACCTACGCCGTGTTAGGGTGGTCTGAAAAATTGCCATTTTTGTCGATTTTCGCAAAGCCACTTTTTTCAAAATATCATAACTCCTCGCCATTTCAACCGATTTAGTCTTATACGCAAATGAAAGGTGATAAGTTGGCCTTACAAAGAAAAATAATAATAAAAAAAATAAAAAAAATTATAATACATAAAATTTTGAGCCCTATCCGAGCACTTTTCTTTTCCATGCTGTTTCGTGGGGAATTGCTGAATTTCTATATCATAATTTTTGTAATTGTCTGCTCTACATTGAGCCTAGAACTTTGTAGAACATTGTTTTACTCTAAAAAATAATCCTATTTTTGATGTAAAATTGTATTTTAAATCAAAAAGTGCTTTTTGTAAATTTTGATAAATTGCACCGTACTGGAGTTTTGGCTATGTTTTTGTTAAGTTATTCAACAAAATGTTATTTATTAACCTTTGAAATTGGTGGTTTATTCAAGCCATTTTGAAATAAGAGTAATGATTTGACAAAACCAAGAAAATTTACCTGGTTTAATTGTCTAACATTGAACATCTGATCAATTACTTCCAAGATATCATCGATCGATAATTGAGGGTTAATTGGGTAGAGCTTAAAAAAAACTCATTTTTGGTAATTTTCATTCTTTTCTAGGCCGTATCTCAGCAACAAAAAATGTGGATCAACAATGTTTATAAAAAATTGACGAGAATCTTCACAGCTCTCCGAATACTTTTTATTACTTGGATTGACAAGGTTGGACACAATTTAAAAAAGGCATATTTGTTGAATAATTTAGCCTAAAAATGGCTGTAACTCAAAAATGGTGCACTTTGTGTTATTAAAAAAATATTATTTGTATTTTTTTTTTGTAATTTATTGGTTTATTAACACTGTTTATCAGGTCAAGGAAGACACCATTGGAAATCTAGTGAGTTACAAAGGATACAAAATCTATCAAAAATATATACTTTACTTTTGTTCAAAAATTAGTTATTAAACTAGAGAAAACCGATACAATAAATAAAATTTCGGGGGATTCCGGAAACACCATTTTCTTTCAATATTGGAAAATTCTGTTCGACTTTGGAGCGATAGCAATTAAAAATTTCGTTTAATTTGTTCGTTTTACTTTTAATAACATTAAAAATAAAAAAAGAGATGCATAGCATTAAGCATTAAAAAAACCGTAGCATAATAGAACTTGAATGGAATTATTTTAAAGTACTGAATCTTTGGAATTTTTTTTCTGTCAAATGTAAATGATCTTAAAAAAAAATGCTTTTTTAGAATAAAGAAAGTGTTTGACGGAATAAAATAAAACATTTTGTGTACTTTACGTATACTTTTTTTTTTATTTTATATCAAAATGATTTTTTTCATAAACAAACAAAAGATTATTGTGTTTTGGACATTATTAATCCTTAATTTTTGTGTTGGTAGAGAGATCTATCTGTATATTTGAGAATAAATTTTATAGGCACTCAAAAGCCAATGACCAAAATTTGAGCTAAATTCAAGCCCACCAGCTCATAAGTTTTAAGGTTTTGGTCCTGGATAAAACTTGTTATTTTTTATTCGATTTTTTACTGGTTATTCATTCTATCATTGTCAACAACATTCTGATATTTTCACTAACTCTTTAAGTCTCTAAAAAAACAAATAAATGCAAACAATCAAATCATATATTTTGACGTTATTCGCGATCATTTTTTTTTTTCAAAGAAATATATCCGGCTAAAAAAAGAAATAAAAATCGTTTTGTTAAAAATCATTGATCCTGCCTAAATAACATCTCTGTAATTAAAAACACAAAGACAAAAATTAATAGCCCTTAAGGGTTACCTGAACCTGCTTACATCAACCTAGTAACAGTCTGCATCGGGTACCACAAACGGCTTGAATCTGCCGCGCCACCACCACCATTGGATCACAAAGACTACAGCTTTTCCAGGCCACAGGAAGCCCCGCAGCAGCAGCAGCTAACAGAGTCATTAGCATAAACCCGTAATGTGTCCCAATTAATCATAATGTGAAAAGTCTGCGCCCGGGTGAATAAATTAACATACCTTCTTTCTTTTTTCGGTGCGATGGCCACATAGTTTCAGGTGGAACTCCTGTAATATTCATTACTGCTGCACGGTTTGCTGGCAACACTTCATTATGCGCGCACGGCGGTGTTATTGACGGCTCTTTTGAGATATTGCCTTCTTTCTCGAGCAAAAAGGGCGATTCACGGGTCGAGTTCACGGCGTAATGATGTTCCCTTGATGGCAATAACGTCGTCATTGGCCTTGAATTATTGAGTCAGGTGGGGAAACTGTTGGAATTGGAGTCATTTTCCAAGGTGAAGTCTCAACAACGATTCCGAATAATTTAATCCTGATTGCTCAAATGAAGTAGTCCTTCGTCTAGAACTCCAATTTCAATTTGTTACCACAACTCCAAGAAGCACAAATTCCGTCAACCCGCAACATTCCCGCGAATCCTTGCGAGAGGCAGCGATCCCCAGCCATTCCGCTGATTGACGACGTCACATTAGTTCAATTGTCACATCATCTAACCAACGTCGTCGTCCCTTCGTTGTCCTATTCGTTGGCAACGGAACGGAATCCGACGTTGTCGCAGGACCAAGACAAATGTCTTGGCGTAGCATTCCATTCGACTAGCTTATGCGAGGACGACGACGACGTTGGGGAGTCTCAACAGTTAGTCAGTCAAAGTGCTACTTCACTGTTGTGACGACGATTGTAGCACTCTGTCGGAGTTGTGGTAAACTACGTTCTTCACTCGCAAAGCTACAGTTTCTGGGAATGTAGAAATACCAACGTGCGGATGCGAATAATAAGCTTCCAACTGCCATCATCATCACCATCGTCGCCATGTGCGCAACAGCGAGGAAGAGAAAGGGAATCGGTTATGTTGTGGGCTTATGGAAAGCTTTTCTGGAATCCAAGTAAAAGTTATTTTTAAAGCGAATTTTCTGAACATCTAAAAAAGCATAAAAAAACAAAGACACTTGATTCTAGGTTGTTTTGAATTCGGTAAAGTTTTGACTTCGATTAAACTACAAGGTTTTGACTATCTTGTTTTTCAAAGTTTTCCCAATTTCTCAAAATGACATGGAATTTTCCAACAAACACACTCACCAACAAGTTAAGTCAGTCACAAGTTGAACGCGAAAATGAAAACAAATGACGGCTTACGCGCTTAAGCGTCACAATCGTGGTTCCATCATAGTCAGCTCGTCTCCAGAAGGACGACACAAGTGAAGGCACTTGACGATTCGGATTCTCGGAACGGAATCATCGGCAAGCTCAGAGTGGAGACAGACGGATTATTCCGAGCGTTTCGCGATAATGCTCTCGCATCATTACCATTTCGCAGAGGGAATTTATCAAAAGAACGGAGAACGTGACCTAATCCAACATCCTTAGAAGCGTTTGTTGAATCAAGAAAAATTGTTTGAATCATTTGTTTTAATCGTTTGGAAGTCAAACAATTTGTCAAAACTGTAATCCATTATTTTCAATTAAATAACAAAGATTTCAAAGTGACACCTTGTCAGGACAAACAATTACGGCATAACACTGTTTACGCATTCCAAATTTTATATTTATCCCCATAATTGAGTGCAAACAGCCGGAGCAGCGATCCTTTTGCCTGGCAGGAAGTTCACCCTCCCTTAATTCCTCCAATCCTCCCTCCTGAAAGTACGACTAAAGCCCTCTATGATAGCTGCCAAGACAGCTGCCAAGATTTATAATTCAAAATTTAGCACTCTCGCGCGACTTCAACAGTGATGGGAAAATCCTATTATTTTTTTTGGCTAAAAGGAAAGGACTTTTCACAACGCTGCTAACCCTAAAAATAGCTACAAAGTTTAACTCGCCGGATTGTCTTATGCTGAGTGCGATAATTTTCCTCCCCTTTTGCCGGCAAAAACTTCCTCCCTCGAAAATCCTTATGTTCGTTATCTATTGTGTGAGTGCTATGATTACTAAACTGTCGGAAATTTCGGAGGGGGTGGAAGCCGAGTTGCAGCTCATTTTCGGAATTAAACGTAAATTGACAGTGGGAAGAAATTAGTCGGGCACCCCCAAAATAGTCCAACCAGGGCGGGTGGTTGGGAATGAAACTTTTCTGATTTAATTTTCCTTGACGATCCCGCCGCTGGTGCCGCAGAATTTCCGGGATTAGGATTCCATTCGCACTGTGGTGACTGGAGGGTGAAATTTGGCGACTGTGTGGCGCAGGGATGAAGGTTGGAGGTGATTTGAATTGTGACAGAAAGGTTTTTAAGCGTAAACTTAGATCTTTGGGTCTTCAAATCTACAAGTCTTAA
The DNA here is from genome assembly GCF_016801865.2 of Culex pipiens pallens. NCBI lineage: Eukaryota > Metazoa > Arthropoda > Insecta > Diptera > Culicidae > Culex > Culex pipiens. The sequence continues at coordinate 53,200,591 of NC_068938.1, forward strand.
TCAAATCATCAAATCTTCAAATCTTCAAATCATCAAATCTTCTAATCTTCAATTCTTCAAATCTTCAAATTTTCAAATTTTCAAATTTTCAAATTTTCAAATCTTCAAATCTTTAAATCTTTAAATCTTCAAATCTTCAAATCTTCAAATCTTCAAATCTTCAAATCTTCAAATCTTCAAATCTTCAAATCTTCAAATCTTCAAATCGACGTTGTCGTGCTATCATGTCGCACCGCCATTTCGACGTTTCGAGAAAAACGCGTTTTAATGTTTGACCTTGAATAAACAAAAACGAGAGCACGCAATGTAAACAATAAAAAACAAGTTTTGTTTGCTGACCATTCTGTGCATTGTCCCGAAGTTTGGTTGGAGTTAGTTGCTGGAGTCCCGAGTTATAATTACAAATGCTTACGGTAGTCTAACTTGTACGTGCGTCAAACGCGTTCTGACCTGAAATCCCTTTGGCCAGTTGTCGCACTTACATCAATTTTCAGGGAGTGGCAAGATAGCACGACAAGATTGAAACTTCTTTCATATGAATATGAGTTTTTTTGGTTTTTACTGAATATCTCAGGATTGAGTAGAATTTTGGGGATCTGTGTAGGTCAAAACGTGAGGCATTGTGAGCTGCACAAAATGGCGTTCTTAATTCAATTTGGCCAAAAATGCACGTACAACAAGTTATCACGACGGCGACGAAATCTTCAAATCTTCTAATCTCCAAATCTTCAAATATTCAAATCTACAATTCAACAGTAATAATTTCTAGGTTAATGGGGTATGGGCTATTCTGGCAAATGGCATTCTGGAAAATGGGCTTTTCCAGGGAATTGCTTTCAGAATGTTTTCAGAAAAAAATACAAAAGCAACTATTAAATTTGTTTCCATTGAATTCGCAAATAATGTTTGATACAAGTATAAAAAAAAAATAAATCTAGAGTTTTTTGAGGTCATATAAGTTACGGGATTTACCTTGTTAATAGGACCTTTAAAAAAATCCAATAAAAGACAAGAAAAATCTTATTTAAGACAATCTAATAAAAGAAAAATTGCGGAACTTAAAAAAATCAACTTCGAAAACAAAGATAGAAAAAACCTTTAAAAAAAATAACGTTTATTCAATGTACTTCAATTTGGAATTGTTTTTGTCGATTGTAATGAAAAACCATGTTGTCATACCCTTAAAAATATTGAAACTACGTTGTAATGCGTACCATTTTCCCGGGTTTTGAATATCCCGGAAAACCACACTTTTTGTATGCTGATGTTGTTTATATGAATTTGTCTGCCGCCGCATCAAATCGTTTAAGAGTTGCATTAAATTGCTGTGTACGATACATCTACAATCTGGGATCAAGAGCTCACGTTTCTCATCTCCAACCAAATCTCATTGGATGCCGTTTTGAACATTTCTACAAGCTGAGATGCTGTTTGACGCTGTTTAAGGTGATTTACGGAAGAGACCCCCACTACCTGTACGAGAAGCTGACACCGTTCCAGGGATGCAGATTAGGAAACTTCATCCTACCGTTAAATCGTTCAGCAGCGTATGGAAATTCATTTTTTGTTAGAGGCATAGTTCACTGGAATAGCTTACCAACTGTTTTGAAATTCGAAAGATGTGAAGCAACATTTAAGAAAGGCTGCTTAGAATACTTTAATAGTTTGTAATTTGTTAATCTTAGTATAGTACTTGACTGAACTTGTGATTTATAATGTATATTTGCGTTGGATGGCAATTTAAAAGGTTTACCTTACGTCATCTGGATTAAATAAATAAATAAATAAATAATTTTTTTTTTGAAAACGGGAAAAATATTTTTAAATCCCGGGAATCCCGGGATCCCGGGATGTTAAATGAACCACAATTTTTTATGCAATGTGATTCAAATTACATAAGTCTTTTATGCATATATTTCTTTAATTTTTTTTATATGACATGATTAGAAAAGCTTGTAAAAAATATTTTTAAATGTTCAGAAAAACACGTAGCGACAACGAAACAACTTATAACAATCACTGTTTCATTTTAAAGAAGTTTTGAATTTCATGTTTAATATAAAACTTATTTAACAAATTATCTTTACGTTATTTCCGCCAACTGGAGAAAATTGGGACTACAGTCTGAATAGGTAAAAGGAGATTTAGGGAAGTAAATTTGAAAATTGGTGTACTTTTTATTTTTTACTACTCCTGTTTCGATCGAAGTCAATCAAAACATTATGAACTAATGTGCCTTAAACTTTCTTAATTCCTTTTATCTATCCTGATTTGCCCCAGATGCTAGTGTTTGATGAAAAATAATTTAATATGATTTTTTATTCAAATTTTAAATTATAAATATACATAAATATAATACCCAGTCTTTAAAAAAAATTAAATTAAATAGCACTAAGCATTTTGCGGATCTGCTAACACAAATTTAAGCAATTTTCTCATAGAAGCCAAATTAATGGTGCTATTTGCCGAATAAAAATGTTATTGCTTTAAAATTCTTATCGATTTCTAAGTATTCAACTGTTCATCTTTTTCTACAACCAAATCTGAAATTCCTGACCAAAATTGTTTTTTTTTAATTTCGGGAATTTCCGGGACAAATTATAAAAATTCCCGGGATTTGGGAATTCTCGGTTTTTTTTAAATCCCTGGAATTTTGTTCCAGGAATTCCCGGGATCGATGCACTATTTCGTTCATCAATTGCACATATTTTTTCTCCTTGATTTTGAAAGACATCTTTTAATCTTTAAACATATTTTCAAAATGAAGAACTTGCATTTCTTTCTGATATTCTGAAAAAATACATTTATTTATGGCAACCTTGCTTACTCATTCCTTAAAAAATATTTATTTTATTCACGTTCCTAAAAAAAAGATAAACTTCAATTTAAAGTAAATGTCGTAAAAAAATGATTGAAAATCAAATTTCGTTTTCTTATATTCAATCGTAACTTACAATACGTAAATACATCCCAGATCCCAATGTAATACTCCAACTCCTCCAACATTCGATATGGCGCCAGCATTTGAAACCCCTCGAATGCTCTCCTCTTCACACTCTCTCAAACCCTTGAAAATCTCACCCTCCAGCAACGCTTGAAGTTCCGCCACCGACCGGAAGGGGAAAATTAATTAGAAATAATTTATTGCCATATCTGCGTGTGTGTATGGGTAATTCTCCGCCAACTCACACAGCAGTTGCCCCGACCCCTCTTCGATTTGCGTGAAACTTTGTCATAAGGGATAACTTTTGTCCCTGATCACGAATCCGAGGTTCGTTTTTTGATATCTCGTGACGGAGGGGCGGTACGACCCCTTTCATTTTTGAACATGCGAAAAACGGTGATGAGATAGAGATTTGGTGTCAAAGGGACTTTTATGTAAAATTAGACGCTCGATTTGATGGCGTACTCAGAATTCCGAAAAAACGTATTTTTCATCGAAAAAAACACTAAAAAAGTTTTAAAAATTCTCCCATTTTCCGTTACTTGACTGTACAATTTTTTGGAACATGTCATTTTATGGGAAATTTAATGTACTTTTCGAATCTACATTGAACCAGAAGGGTCATTTTTTCATTTAGAACAAAATTTTCAATTTAAAAATTTCGTGTTTTTTCTAACTTTGCAGGGTTATTTTTTAGAGTGTAACAATGTTCTACAAAGTTGTAGAACAGACAATTACAAAAAAAATGATTTATAGACATAAGGGGTTTGCTTATAAAACATCACGAGTTATCGCGATTTTACGAAAATTTTTTTTGAAAAAGTTGGTCGTCATCGATCATGGCCGTTCATGGTCACCCGCGACAGACACGGACGACGAAGCAAAGAGAAACGCAAAAAGAAACTTTTTCAAAACTTTTTTCGTAGAATCGCGATGACTCGTGATGTTTATAAGCAAACCCCTTATGTCTATATATCAAATTTTTTGTAATTGTCTGTTCTACAACTTTGTACAACATTGTTACACTCTAAAAAATAACCCTGCAAAGTTAGAAAAAACACGAAATTTTAAAATTAAAAATTTTGTTCTAAATGAAAAACTGACCCTTCTGGTTCAATGTAGATTCGAAAAGTACATTAAATTTCCCATAAAATGACATGTTCCAAAAAAATTTACAGTCAAGTAACGGAAAATGGGAGAATTTTTAAAACTTTTTTAGTGTTTTTTTCGATGAAAAATACGTTTTTTCGGAATTCTGAGTACGCCATCAAATCGGGCGTCTAATTTTACATAAAAGTCCCTTTGACACCAAATTTCTATCTCATCACCGTTTCAGGCTGCAAATTATTGAAAAACACCTCTTTTTTCGCATGTTCAAAAATGGAAGGGGTCGTACCGCCCCTCCGTCACGAGATATCAAAAAACGGACCTCGGATTCGTGATCAGGGACAAAAGTTATCCCTTATGACAAAGTTTCACGCAAATCGAAGAGGGGTCGGGGCAACTTTTCCCGATTTCGTGTGAGTTGGTAGAGAATTACCCGTATACGAGTGCGACGCAATTTCAGCAAATATTTCCCCCGTTAATGTTTGTAAACTGACGAATGATTCTGGAGTATTGAGCATACTTTTTTTGATGTGATTACTCAAGTCATGCATCATGAGCACTATAAATATTTCCCCCATGAGGGGAAAGGGAGAGTGGGAATGTTTTTCGGTTAATTAAGGTAAAGCTTTAGAGTGGATTTTCCCCCTCGTTTTCCGGAAAAATAAAATTGTTGAAAGTCGCGAGAGATTTTGAATTTTTATTTTATGACACCGAAATCCACTCTTCCGACAGGGAGGGAATTTTTATTCGACGAAGGGAGTGAGAAACGTTCATAAAAATTTGACCCATCATGGTCTCCCCCTTTCCTCCTCGAAATCCACAGACGTGGCCACATTTTAGAAGGAATTAAGGCGCTGTCAGAAAGCCTGATAGGAAGCTGGATGCCAGGCTGGATAAGATGACGGGGGTCAGTCAGTCATTTTATGGGCGGGCGCGGGATTTGCGGGATATTTCGGGAGTGTGTTTCTTCCGAGTCATGGCACATTGGAGTGGCGGTGGCATTTATGACGGACAGATTTTTCTTTTTTTTTTGTGGAGTAGAGTGGTGGGAGTGGGACACGTGCACAAGTGGTGATTAAAAATTTATTCATTTTTTTTGATTTTTGTGAATCTTGTCCCTGAATTTAATATTTGTCAAACAAAAAATGTTAAAGGTTTTCAAAATGTAAACGATACACTCAAACTGACTCAAATTGATAAATTTAGCCTACAAATCTACCTTAAACGTTGAACCAGTCCAATCAAACTCAAGTCAGCCAATTGATCACGTCCCCAAGGCAGAAGAACTGACTTTGTGGTTTGACACAAAACTAGCAGAAGCGCACGTAGCTTGGTCTTTTTCGAATTGTTGGCACGCAGCCACATCCCCCAAGATATTGTCTTGATGTCGCTCACGGCAAACCAGGAACCAGAACCTCACCGCAAGTTGCAAGCTGCCGAGAGCGAGACGGCATAGTTATTTATTGCAACCCATTAGTAGGGGTTGTCCTCGGGGCAGCTGCCCTCTATCGGCCAGCAGAACTATTATTGAGCCGTTTGATGTCTCCTGGCTAGGAAGCCAGAGGGATTGGAGGTGGTCAAAGTTGCATTATAATATTGCGACAGCAGCTCTCTCCGACATGCTTGCGGAAGTCAAGATCGAAATCGAAGCCTGAGGGCCTGGTCAGCACAGTGCTGGTGCAAGGCAAAAAAGGGATAATGATGATGAAGTTATCCGTTTTCTGGTCCGGCGGACTTCGACTTTCTCTTGACTACGGGATAATGTGGCATTGAAAAACGAAGGCAATCGACGAAGGCTCGGAACCACAGGACAAGAAAGGATCTACGGGCTGGTATTGACGACATCGAACGGGATGTTTTGGAAACGTTTGTCCTCTTGGAAATAATAGAGGAATGGGGAATTATACTGCTGCAGCGACCTCAAATTTAAATCATTAAATTTGTCCATTTTCGAACCTCACCACAGTTCTGACCATGCGCGCTTACGCAAGCATAAATAATTTTACCCGTCGACTCGCGTTGCGCGACAAATAATTAAGCTTATGTACAGTTGTGGATCATGAGTCATCCTCACCTGAAAAGCCCTTTATTAAATTTCGCCAATTGTTAGGCAATCAAAAAAATGGTTAAGTTTTCAATTATGAATGTGCGATGTTATTCACAGGGGAAATTGAGGGTGTGGTTTAACCAAATTCATTGGCATGTTTGTTCAATGGAGAATTCGACCTTCTCATTATTGACATACATTTTTGAGAATGTTTTAGGAACATAATTTTAATATTCCAATAACATAATTTAAAGTTTCACGACAATGGTTCGATCCCATGATTCCGATTTTGAGGTGTACTCACTACACCATACGGAAAGTCATGAAGAATTGCAGAGGTCTGCATAATTTAATTCATGAGGTTCATCGATGCTTCTCATCGAAACGGACCACTTTTAGTAGAACAAAATTTAGTAGAGTTTTCGGGGACTGACTATAAAAACCCCAAAATTCTTGAGGAGGGCAGTTAGTTCCAGTTAGTTCCAGCCAGTTCAAGCCCAGTCCAGTTCCAGATCCTGAAGAAGCCCCAGACCAGCCGGACCCGCCAGCAGCCACCAGTAGCAGAGGCCCCAGTCCAGCCGGACTTAGCGGTGGAGGCCGCAGTCCGCCGGGACTTAGCCGCTGTGAAGAGTCCGCCGGGACTTAGCCGCTGTGAAGAGTCCGCCGGGACTTAGCCGCTGTGAAGAGTCCGCCGGGACTTAGCCGCCGTGAAGAGTCCGCCGGGACTTAGCCGCCGTGAAGAGTCCACCCGGGACTTAGGAGTTCGGGTCTGGCATGGCTCGGCGAAGAGGTCTGGAGGACAAGTCTGGCTTCAACGTAGAGAACTGGCTCGACGAAGATCTTAATGCAAAGTGATGTGATCGTGCGCGTAAAAGTTGAAAGTGTTACCGCAAAAATGTAATCTTCAAAAAGTGTAATATACAGATAAGTGAAGTTTACTGATCTGTTTTGACTCTACGAGTAAATATCACAAAAATCCTGAAAGCCTAAACCGCTCGGGCCGTTCAGGTGGTGACTAGCGGAAAGCAACGCTGTGTGTGTTTGGACACGCCATTTTGATTGGACAAAACCGAGAGTTGAAAATGTGACTATGTGTGAAAATTAATGAACAAAATGATTTCGCGAAGTAACAAACAGTTAAAATAGTGTAAAAAAAAAAAACGTTAAATTGAAGAAAATGTTATATGAGGAGTTCTAAGATGGAAGCAAATATGCAGCAGTACGAGATGGAACCAAAACGGGCTCGACCAATGGCAGAAGCATCGAAAATTTCAAAACCGGCCAACGATGGACAACACTAGGGATTCAACAATGACGAGATCATCTGGATCAACTGGAGACGAAATTCGGCCGCATCGGACACCCAAGAAGACGACCATGGAAATCTGGCAGTTTAGGGTGAGTAAACAAAAGTTATACCGAAATTTGATGTAAATAGTTAAAAACACGCTTAAAAGGGTGCACAGCAACCAAGGAAGTTGTTGTCTTCTTATGCCAAAATTGACAAACTTACGGACCCAATCCTGCACAAATCTGATTGTAAAAACAGGCAAATTTTGTTGTAAATCACTTAGTAGACAGTACTTTAGGGGATGAATAAAACATTATATCGATAGTTCCCGTAGTTTCGAAAATACTAAAATATCTGTAACAAAAATCTTGGTGCAAAAGCTCTTGTTGATGTGCACCGTTAAAGATGGCGAATTTGGAGATGACGGATTTAATCCAGCTTATTCCAGAATTTGATGGGTCATTAGACTCACTGGAGCAATTTTTAATATTAATAGAATATTATGCTGATCAAATTCCTGAAGGCGAAGATCAAAGTAAATTTTTAAATGTTGTTTTTATGAAACTAAAATTTAAAGCAGCAGCACGTATTAACCGAATTTATGCAAGCACTTGGGAAGAAACCAAGGCAAATTTAATTAGAGAGTTTGGTATCAAAACTACTTTTGGTAGTATAATTGAACAAATTGAAACTCTGAAACAAGGACGGGATGAATCATTTAAATCATATGCAGGAAGAGTTCTTGACATAAAATACGAAATCATAAAAATTGATCAAAGTTACAACGAAAATTCATTTACAGCTTATTGCTTAAAAAGCCACTTTATAGTTGGAATTATAAATAATGAAATCAAAGCAATTGCCACTAATAACCGTCATATGAAGTTGGAAAATTTGCTAGAATTTTTAGAAAATGAACGAATTGACAGAGAGTCTTTAAGAACTCTCGAACAAAGGTTACTTGCTAGTACTGAAAATTCAAACCTTAATTTTGACAGAAAATTCAGAAATTTCAGGAACAATAAAAATAAAAAATTTTATCAAAGAAATAATTATCAAGCTAACAAATTTTATGAATGTTATAAAACGAATACTGCAAAGAGCACTTTAAAACGAACTTATACAAATAGTCGACGCAATAAAAATCAAATTCCAAATAATTTTAAACTGCAATTTAACGAATACATTCCACCACATGAAACATTAAAAATCAATTTCAATAATGATTCAATATTTTATGCAAATATTGCTACCTTGGCAAATCCAACAAAATTTCACAAATTTATAATTGACTCCGCATCATGTAACAATTTTGTAAGATGGGATGTGGTTAGTAATATGCGTTTAACTAACATTGATTTCAACGATAGAATTTCCATTAGAGGGGTTCATGGAATAGCAGAAGATACAGTAGGATCTGTAAATATGATTTTATTGATAGGAAATTCAAAATACGAGGAAAAGTTTTACATTTTGAAGCATTTTGCTGATGTTGCAATTCTTGGAGCACATTTTCTAAAGAAATACACCTTATATATTAGTCAAAGTTTCGACAACATAGTTTTACGAACGCCTGACACAAATAATATGCAATATAATAATCATGAAATGACCAATTTATTTAGAATCAATGACATTGAAAATATAAACAAAGTAAATATGACAGGTATTGGAGCAAACAGTTATGACAATTTTAATACAAATTATGATGAAAATAATGGAAATAATTATGATAATGACAATGGCTGCAATGGCAGAATCCAACCGTGCATTGAAGAGTATTATGACGATCAAATTGAAATTGATGATGATAACCAAGATTACCCAAAAGAGATGAATTTAGAAAATGATCGGGATTATGATGTGATTGAAAACATGAAGCATGAGAAACTTACAGGCAATGAAAGAATGAGAAAAATTTATGAATTGGTTAAAACAGACCACTTGAAAGGCGATATCAATCAAGAAATTAATAATATTTTGAATGATTTTAATGAAATATTTTATTTAGAGGGTGACGAGTTGACTTATACCAATTTAACCATGCACGATATAGAGACAACAACTGAAATTCCAATTAATAAAAGACAATATAGATTTCCTGAAGCTACCAAGAAACACGTAGAAGAACAAGTGGAAGAAATGCTAAAATTAGGGATAATACGCCCAAGTAAAAGTCCGTGGAATGCACCGGTATTATGCATCCCAAAGAAAGACTTAGACGCCGAAGGCAACAAACGCTACAGAATTGTAGTGGATTTTCGAGACCTAAATACAATTACTAAACCATTTGTGTACCCTATACCGCTTATTAGCGAAATTTTGGACAGTATTGGAGAAGCTCGATATTTCTCAACCATTGACTTGAAATCAGGATTTTATCAAATCCCAATTAACCCAAAGGATGCTGCGAAAACCGCCTTTTCAACATTTTTAGGACATTATGAATTTTTAAGAATGCCAATGGGACTGAAAAATAGTCCATCAACATTTCAAAAATTTACATTCACACTTATTTATGAAATACAACCAGTTAATGCGTTTGTATACTTGGATGATATTATTGTATTCGGTAGAACTATCGAAGAACACAATGAAAATTTATATAAAGTTTTGAATGCATTACATGAACATAATTTAAAAGTTGAACCATCAAAATGTAAAATTTTACACAAAGAAGTCAGATATTTGGGTCATATTATTAATGAAGAAGGTATTCGACCAACTAGTGAAAATATTGATACAATCAAAAACATGAAAAGGCCGCAGACGATTAAAAATGTGAGATCATTTTTGGGAACTATTAATTTTTATGGAAAATTTATTCCAAACATTGCAGATAAACGTAAGCCACTTAATGCATTATTAAAGAAAAATGTGAAATTTATTTGGACACAAGAATGTGAAAATGCTTTTGAAGAATTAAAGAACTATTTAATTTCAGAACCAGTTTTAGTTAGACCGAACTACAATGACAAATTTGTTTTGACAACTGATGCTAGCGATTATGCTATCGGAGCAGTTCTTACTAATGAGAAATCAAATGATCACCCTATCGCTTACGCAAGTCGTGCGCTTATCGGGGCAGAAAGAAATTATTTTACTATCGAGAAGGAACTACTAGCTATTGTTTGGGCAGTAGACCACTTCAAACATTTTATCTATAACCAAGATTTTATCGTTTACACAGATCATAGACCGTTGGTAGCTCTATGGCATTTGAAGGAAACTTCACCAACTTTGACAAAACTTCGTTTGAAAATCCAAGGCATTGGATGTGAAATTCGTTACAAGCAAGGAAAGGACAATGTGGTTGCAGATTTTCTCTCACGTTTAAATAATGATGAAGATCATGCAGATGATAAACAAGCATCAAAATTAGTAGCAATTACAACTCGTCAACAAGCAAAACAAAATAGACAAAATATTTCAGATAATCAAAACACAACAAATACTTCAAACAGAAAGAATTTATCTAGAAACAACACTAATTGGAATAATAATATGAATGGACTTCAACAAATTGACATAAACTTAGATAATGACGATGATAGCAACGATGAAACATTTACCTACAAGGATTTCCAAGATACAGATATCGATTTTAACGTTTTAAAATTTTCTAAAAATATTATACCATTTGAACAAGCCGAAGCTACTTTTATGATATTAAACAGTGTTACGGTACACAAAGAATTGAGTAAATACATTGACCTTCCACATGGTATTAAGGATTACACCAATGAAAATATATTTGTATTCCCGCAAAAGAAAATTTGGGGTTTAATTTTGAATGGAACATATCGTTCAGCTGTTAAAAATGAAGAATTTTTCGATGGTTTATTTAAAAGTTTTAAAGATTATCCTGATTTTGCTAAAGATGCATCAGTTATACAAATTATTTCTCATAGAATATTTAAAACAGAGTTGGAACTAAACTTATTACGATTTTTTGCAATGAAACTTTCAAAGTCATTTACACTATATGCAACAGAAAATGAACGAATTTATGTAAAGCCAGAAGATAGAGATCAAGTGCTTAAAGATTTTCATGACGCACCGTTGGGTGGTCATGTCGGAGGTAAACGAATGATTAAAAGAATGAGTCCTCTATTTACATGGGAAAATATGCGAAGAGATGTTTTGAATTATGTAAAGCAATGTGATTCTTGTCAAAAGAATAAAATATGGCCAGCAAATAAGATACCAATGAAAATTACGACAACATCGTATGAACCTTTTGATAAAATTTATATGGATGTGGTTATGTTACCAATTTCTAATAATGGAAACAATTGTGGACTTGTGATACAAGATGATTTAACAAGATTTTTGATTGTAGCTCCCATGGAAAACCAAGAAAGTACTACTGTTGCTAGAACTTTTGTCGAAAACTTTGTTTGTAAATTTGGTGCTCCTAAAGAAGTTGTAACCGATCGAGGTACAAACTTTGTAAGCAAATTATTGCAACATACATGCAAAATATTACACATTAAAAAGATCGTTACAAGTGCATATCATCCTCAAGCTAATTTAGTAGAGAGATCAAATAGAGAGTTGAAAGTTTATTTACGAAATTTTATTGGCAAAGATCCACAATGTTGGGATGAATTAATACCATATTTTATGTTTGAATACAACACTACAGAAAATTCATCAACTGGATATTCTCCCTATGAACTTTTGTATGGAAGAAAAGCTACTATACCAAGCACAATTTATAAAATCAATGATTCAGATTTAAATTATGACGACTATATTTGTTCAATGAAAGATATATTCAAGGATGCTCATGAAACTGCTAGAAACAACTTAATATTGTCAAAAGAAAAGAGAAAGGAAATTTATGACAAAAAGACAAATGATTGGGTACCAATGTGGGGAGATAGAGTTTTGGTACAAATGGTACAGACAGGAATTGGTCAAAAGTTACGAAATAAGTGGCGAGGCCCTTACGATATCGTTAAATTTAACAGCGATCAAACGACCACTATTAAAAATGGCAACAAATTTGAAGATGTACATAATAATAGACTAAGAAAATATAATGATTAAAATAACACTAAATGATAGTTCACAATGTACCCGTATTAAAATACATTTAAATTTTTTTTAACAATATACATTTAACATAATATAAATTTAAAATTAAATGCTCCAATACAAGAAAAATATTTTGAAATGACAATTACAGTACAATTAAAATAAAGAAAAAATAAGCGATTTATGCAATGAATTACTTAGTATCATAAACGATTAATATCAAAAGACTACAATGAATGAAAATATTTATTTTAAACACGGGATTATTTATGTATATTGAACAAAAAAATAATAATAAAAAAAAAACTTATTGAATTGATATGATTGATGAATTAGAAAAAAAACGAGTGTTATCAAGAGAATTAAATGAATCAAACAAATGTGTTACAAATACTGATTTTATATAGAAAAATAAACATGAAAAAAATAATATATGATTGATTTGATATGATAAATGAATTAATGTTGAATTAAACAAAATATGAATGATTATTATAAAAAAAATGCGCAAACAAGAATGTTATGAATTGGGGATGAAAGATAATTTTTATAAATGATTAAATTGATAAGGTTTAAACAAGAAACAGATTAAGAAAAATACCAGTACTGAGTTTATACATATTTTTTTTGAAAAACACGTGAAGCGATTATGATCAAATATAAACATAATAATGAAGCAGTGATGAAACACGTTAAAACAATTAAGAAGCTGTTGGGTTGCAATTTTGGGAATATACTTAATTGAGCTAAAATGGGTTAACAGGGTATTAGAAAAACAATGACGCAATTTTTAACAACAAATAAAAACAAATCAAACGGACTGAACAATAATGAAATTTCAGCGAAAGGCAAATGAAGATGGTGTGATTATTAAATGTTTCAAAAACAACATGTATGCAAGTAAGAGTGTGTGTGAGAATAATTGGACAAGGGAAGGCCACCCAGAATGAATGTTGAATGTAAACATGTGTTTTATAATTTACTTAACAATGGATTAAGAATATATTTTCAGACTTTTTATACGCTAATACGAAGGATTTACAGGAAACCATTGGAAGACGATCAAGAAGACAACATTTTCAACAAGAATGAATATGAACTACATAAACTGATAAAGCAACGCCAAAGGGGGAAAAAAAGTAGACAATTATACTCTATGGGGAGAGTTTTTATGTCGAATATAGCTTCAAAACAGTTGTAATCCATGGGGGGATTCAATATGTTAAAACGTTTCAAAACATTTGCACTTTACGGGGATAGTCAAATGAAAATTAAAGGGAATGGATAAATAACGCTTCAAGGGAAAATCAAGGGATAAAATAATGCTTCAAGGGAAAAACACCTTTAAACTGATAAAATTCAGAGGAAAAAAAATCAGAACGATATCATTAGAATGATAAATGAACCAACTAATTATCTTGCAAATTCAGCATTTTATTGCGAATTGCTCAAATAAACAAATTTATTAAATGGGTTTGACAAATTTGAAAACACAAAGTGATGTACAGAAAGGATATTTCAACATGCGCAGTTTTGCAATGATAAGATGATAGGATGTATAGATCAATGAAAAACTTTATAGAGTAATTATTTTTATTCAAGTATAAAAATAATAGTCAATTAGAAATGATTTTTTTTAGTATTAAAAATAATAGAACTGATTTCATATAAAAATATCAACAAGATTTATAAGATTGTAAGTAAATTTGAATTTCAATTTTGCACAGAAATTAAATGATAGATTCCTTAAAATTAATAAAAAATTGTTCATGCGAAGAAAGCAAGTAAGAAACTGAAGCAAAATATGGCAGAGACGGGAGACGAAACACAAGGATGATCGACGCGTTCGTATGCTGAGAAGTTCTACGCGCTCGTATGCAGAAGTTTGTGATGGCAAGATGGTGAGTGGCAAAGTCATGCGGGAAGTTGAACAGGTAACGGTGTTGATGTTGTTGTAAAAGGTCATATCAATGAGGATCAAGTCGAATTAAAACACAATTTTAGTAACGAGACATTCACGTAAAACAAATTACTAAATCGAAATGTGGAATTAAGCGAAGTAAAGATGATTGAAATGCGAAACATCAATTATGGAACAAAAATGCATACTACACGCCTGAAACTATTGGAAAGGAGAAGATCATGATAAACAAATGATACCATCATCCGATGTCATTAATTTACAAAAGCCAAAGTTGCAAATTACACGAAAAGACAATTTTGGACAAACAACATTTCCTAAACATTTGAAAAAAGAATTACATCAACCGATGTCAATATTTTGAGATTGTCAAAGATACAAAGCAACTGGAAAAGTCAATTTTGGACAAAAATACTGGATTTACGAACAATTCACAATACTCAGCAAGTGAGAAGTCAATGCACTCTCAAAATTGACCACAGTCAACTCACAGTTGAGTTATGAAGCATAATTCATGATGGAAACGACAATTGCACTAATCGACGAAATTCAACACCTTAGCCTCGAAAACTGACCAATTGACCAAGTCACTGTGAAATGAATAGCCTCACGATAAGACGATTTTTGATGGAAGACGACGATGATAACATCCAGCCGATCAATAAAGTTCAACAACAACAACAAATTTTGCTTACAGTGGGAAAAATGCAATGATTTTTTTAGGAGAGATAATGAAAATTAATTTCAAATGCAAGTTTATTTAAATCAGTTTCAACGAAAATAATTTTACAAGAGAAGTTCAAAACAGTAATTCAAGTAATTTAACAGGACAGAAGTTCAAAAGAGTAATGAAAATAATTTTACAGTAGAAAAATCAAACGAGCAATTATAATTATAAAGCAATTTACAAGAAAGCACAAGAAGAACAAATTGTAAACCGCACGATCACTACACCCGACAATATTCTTTCCATAGATGATCATTTCTTTCAGACGATCATCTAGCTGATAAGTGTGGGGGAGATTAACCGAACCATTTTTTTTAAATCAGTTTTTTATAGCCAGCCATTTATATTTTTTTATGATTTTTTGCAAAGTATTTTTTTTTCACAAATCAAATTATTAATTTTGGGAATATTCTTCCAACCTACAAATAACTTTCGATAGATGTTCTTAATGCTTTTCAAGAATACAAACATCTAGCTGGTAAGTGTGGGGGAATGCAGCGACCTCAAATTTAAATCATTAAATTTGTCCATTTTCGAACCTCACCACAGTTCTGACCATGCGCGCTTACGCAAGCATAAATAATTTTACCCGTCGACTCGCGTTGCGCGACAAATAATTAAGCTTATGTACAGTTGTGGATCATGAGTCATCCTCACCTGAAAAGCCCTTTATTAAATTTCGCCAATTGTTAGGCAATCAAAAAAATGGTTAAGTTTTCAATTATGAATGTGCGATGTTATTCACAGGGGAAATTGAGGGTGTGGTTTAACCAAATTCATTGGCATGTTTGTTCAATGGAGAATTCGACCTTCTCATTATTGACATACATTTTTGAGAATGTTTTAGGAACATAATTTTAATATTCCAATAACATAATTTAAAGTTTCACGACAATGGTTCGATCCCATGATTCCGATTTTGAGGTGTACTCACTACACCATACGGAAAGTCATGAAGAATTGCAGAGGTCTGCATAATTTAATTCATGAGGTTCATCGATGCTTCTCATCGAAACGGACCACTTTTAGTAGAACAAAATTTAGTAGAGTTTTCGGGGACTGACTATAAAAACCCCAAAATTCTTGAGGAGGGCAGTTAGTTCCAGTCAGTTCCAGCCAGTTCAAGCCCAGTCCAGTTCCAGATCCTGAAGAAGCCCCAGACCAGCCGGACCCGCCAGCAGCCACCAGTAGCAGAGGCCCCAGTCCAGCCGGACTTAGCGGTGGAGGCCGCAGTCCGCCGGGACTTAGCCGCTGTGAAGAGTCCGCCGGGACTTAGCCGCTGTGAAGAGTCCGCCGGGACTTAGCCGCTGTGAAGAGTCCGCCGGGACTTAGCCGCCGTGAAGAGTCCGCCGGGACTTAGCCGCCGTGAAGAGTCCACCCGGGACTTAGGAGTTCGGGTCTGGCATGGCTCGGCGAAGAGGTCTGGAGGACAAGTCTGGCTTCAACGTAGAGAACTGGCTCGACGAAGATCTTAATGCAAAGTGATGTGATCGTGCGCGTAAAAGTTGAAAGTGTTACCGCAAAAATGTAATCTTCAAAAAGTGTAATATACAGATAAGTGAAGTTTACTGATCTGTTTTGACTCTACGAGTAAATATCACAAAAATCCTGAAAGCCTAAACCGCTCGGGCCGTTCACTGCACTGCAGATTGGCTGCCTCTAGTGGAGTAAAGCCGGTTTGTCTATTCTTTGGGAATTGTGAGCAAATTTTAGGGTTGACGAAAAATGTTTTCTTTGTGATTACTTGTTCAAAAGAATTAATTTATATAATGTGATAGAAAGATAACTCTTGTTTGAAGAATAATTTGGTCAGAGATGTCTTACAGGTCTCATTTTCAATATCATCTCAAGCTCATCTCAATCTCAATCTCAATCTCAATCTCAATCTCAATCTCAATCTCAATCTCAATCTCAATCTCAATCTCAATCTCAATCTCAATCTCAATCTCAATCTCAATCTCAATCTCAATCTCAATCTCAATCTCAATCTCAATCTCAATCTCAATCTCAATCTCAATCTCAATCTCAATCTCAATCTCAATCTCAATCTCAATCTCAATCTCAATCTCAATCTCAATCTCAATCTCAATCTCAATCTCAATCTCAATCTCAATCTCAATCTCAATCTCAATCTCAATCTCAATCTCAATCTCAATCTCAATCTCAATCTCAATCTCAATCTCAATCTCAATCTCAATCTCAATCTCAATCTCAATCTCAATCTCAATCTCAATCTCAATCTCAATCTCAATCTCAATCTCAATCTCAATCTCAATCTCAATCTCAATCTCAATCTCAATCTCAATCTCAATCTCAATCTCAATCTCAATCTCAATCTCAATCTCAATCTCAATCTCAATCTCAATCTCAATCTCAATCTCAATCTCAATCTCAATCTCAATCTCAATCTCAATCTCAATCTCAATCTCAATCTCAATCTCAATCTCAATCTCAATCTCAATCTCAATCTCAATCTCAATCTCAATCTCAATCTCAATCTCAATCTCAATCTCAATCTCAATCTCAATCTCAATCTCAATCTCAATCTCAATCTCAATCTGAATCTCAATCTCAATTTCAAGCTCAATCTCAATCTCAATCTCAAGCTCAATCCTGAACCTGAACCTGAACTTGAACCTGAACCTGAACCTGAACCTGAACCTGAACCTGAACCTGAACCTGAACCTGAACCTGAACCTGAACCTGAACCTGAACCTGAACCTGAACCTGAACCTGAACCTGAACCTGAACCTGAACCTGAACCTGAACCTGAACTTGAACCTGAACCTGAACCTGAACCTGAACCTGAACCTGAACCTGAACCTGAACCTGAACCTGAACCTGAACCTGAACCTGAACCTGAACCTGAACCTGAACCTGAACCTGAACCTGAACCTGAACCTGAACCTGAACCTGAACCTGAACCTGAACCTGAACCTGAACCTGAACCTGAACCTAAACCTGAACCTGAACCTAAATCCGAATTTCATCTGATGAAATTTTGAAACAGTTTTTTCAAACAGTTTTTCAAAAAATTTAAACATTTGCTCAACATTCCACAAAATCTACCAAAAAATCGACAAATCCCCTCTAAAATTTGTGACCATCTCCAACTCCCAAGAGATCTAATCAAAGTATCGTCTAATAGATAATTAAACCTTATCCAATTAGTGAGGGGCCTCAGTTTCCAGCTTTCGAAAGCACAGCAAAAAGCGGGCAAAGCCAGGAAATTCCATCAACACCATTAGGAAGCGGAAGAGAGTGAGCTTTCGCTTCCAGAGCTGACTCTGACTTTTTCCGCCTCGGAAAAGCCGCCCGGCACACTTTTCCAGCAAGGCATTTCAACTTTTCACAAGACTGATTTCTTCGTCGGCATTTTGTCTTCCTCTCACACCCTGACGTCCTGCGCGGAGAGATTTTAGGATTCTGGCCCACAAAACTCTCGAGCCTGTCTGCGAGGACTTTTCCGGAAATTTCAACTCTCAGTGAGTCTGTGTGACAGTGTTTGTGTCCACAAATGTCAAGCCAGCCGAGTTCTGGGGTAGGAGGAGGAGATTTTGGTCTGGCTGGCTTTCAACCTCACTACCTCCGACATCAAAAACGTTTGTACGTTGAAAGGAGAGTTCGCCCCCGGAAAGCTCATCCCGTGGCACTCAGGGGTTTGGCCCTGGTAGAACAAACAATTAAAGCGAATAATGTCGTTAAAGCTTTCAAGTTGAGGGATTTCAGCTTGTTGCCAAGGAGGAGGTTTAGTAAAAATTTAAGCTGATGTTGTTTCGAGGAAAAATCTGCGACTGACACTTTTGTTTAATGCTGACCTGATTTCAAAAGAAGCGAAAGAAATTTAATTTTCAAGAGCTGAAAATCATCTTGTGCTTCAAGTTGAAAAGCAAGCTCGAAACGAGCTGGAAACTTTACTGGAATGTTAATACGAGCCTGGAATTGTGAGCTATCATTCCGGACAATATCCGTGTGGTTTCTGGAGGCATTTTAGAGCTGAAGCAAACAATTTTAGAAAGCACAATAAATTCCAACTGTGGAGTAGGTAAACTGCGCAAAGTCTATGTACGTTATGTGTAATGAAGAGAACGTTGGAGAAAATCACATCTTCATTGAAGTAAGAATTTTACAAATGTTAAAATGCCCCATTTTCCCCTAACAATCTCTATAGTCCTTCTCGTAACTAGGATTGTACGACGAAGACAAATTCTTAGTTTTCAGCGTCGATTTGCTTGGTTACATTGCCTTTGTGGAGACTATTTCCATACCTTAGTTTGATAAGGAGGCCCTTTCCTGGTTTGTGGTAAACTATAAATAATCTCCCTGACAGGCCCGGAAAGAGAGCGTTGCTCAATTGATCCCATAAAATTGCAATTACAGTGTGGATGCATTCTGGTTTGCAAGTTGGAGAGTTGTGTAAATGTTTGATTGCAATCGATACCTGATTCATGACAGATGAATGGTTGTAATTGGTTGCAGATTGAAACATACCTGGAAAGGAAAGAGAAAATAAGTGATTAGTTAGGAATCATTCAGAGCTGAATCATTGTGCGAACAACCGTATCTCAGGAATCAAATTAAGTTGTTTATTTATATTTTCATAATGACAGAACATTTGTGGTGCGTTAAAAACCATGTGGTAAAGATTGAAAATCTACCCAAATACTCATTTTGACGTTAGCAAGTTGCCAACATAAACATAAGAGTCAATAATTTCAATTCAAAAAAATACCTTTTAATTCATCCAAAAATAATAAAAGATTCCGAAAATAAATATTTGATTTTCAGAAAACAGCTCAAGTAAAATGTTACTTAAAATCTCATTTTAAAATTTAAATAAAAACCTCAGCTTGTGATAGAAATCCATCAACTCAAATAGTTATGCACAAAATCATTAATATCTTTAAAATGCATGTTCATCCCACGTTTGCATGCATATAACATCAGAAATTTAAATTATATTTTCTCAAATTCCAGAATCAAATGTGTTAATTGTATTTTTGATTCAGGTCTCTTTTCTAGCCAAAATAGTCGCAGTTTTTCATTTTTTTAAATTAGTGCACATGTTTGCCCACCTTTGAAAAAAATGCATTATAATGCCCTTTTAAAATGTTAGTCTTGATTTAAAAATTTTGAAAATATTGTTTTCGAAAAGATCGGAAAATTCCACAAATGTTTCATATTTTAACATTGAAAATCGGACCATTAGTTGCTGAGATATCGACATTAGAAAATGGTGTGTTGTTTGGGTGAGACTTTGAAAACATCAATTTTCCTGTTTTTTAACCTTTGCATTGCAATATCTCAGCAACTAAAGGTCGTATCAACAAAGTCCGAAGAAGCAAAATATAGAGAATTTTCTCAGCTTTTCAAAAATATTTTTTTCAAAGGTGGGCAAACATGTGCACTAATTTTAAAATATGAAAAACTGCGACTATTTCGAAAAAAGTTACATATAAATGGCTATAACTTGAAAACGACGCACTTTATCAAAATTTCACTGGAGTACTTTTTGATTGCAAATTCAATTTTACATCGAAAAATAAAGTTGAAAAATTTTTGCGACCAAAATTTGGATTTTTTGAAAAAATCAGTATTGATTTAAAAATTCATAACTCGGTCAATGATTTTTTGCACAACCTGAAAATTTCTGAAAAGTTGGCATTTTATGTCCTCTAAAACATATCAAAAAAATAAAAAAAATAAAAATAGTGTTTTTTTTGCAAATCAAGTATTAGTGATAAAAAGTTAAATAAAAAGATCACCAATTTTTTTTACCGTGTATCATTTTTTTCCAGTGTAGTCCGTAGACTAGACTTTGCCGAAGACACCAAATCGATCAAAAAATTCCTTCAAAAGATACAGATTTTTGAATTTTCAAACATCATTTTTGTATGGACAGCTGCCAAATTTGTATGGAAAATAATATGGACAAACTAATGGTGCAAAATGGCTTCTTTGGGCATACCGAAGGCACCAAAAAAGTTTCAGTCGGATTAAAAAATACAAAAATTAAAATTGAAGAAAAAAGACCGATTTCGTAGAGAATTGCTCAGCAGGCAAATTCATTTTTTTCAGTTCAACTGCGATTACACTTTTTTAGGATGCGTTTGACAGATGTTACGCTTCGAAAAGCGGGGAGGAGAACGGGGAACGCTTTTGAAAACAAAATGTTTTGAATTTGAGGAAAATGTGTTCGTTCCGTTGTCTGTAGGTAAGTTGAAGGCGGTTCCCAGATATCCAGCTTCTGAAAATACCAAAACCTCGAATTCAATATTCTCATAAACCCAGATTCCTTAAATTATAAAATCATTATAAATCAAATTCCTACATTCCCAAAATTATTTATTCCGAAATTACAAAAAAAAATCCTAACTTCATACATTTTGAATCCTCAAATGTTTGAATCCCAAGATTCTGAAATTTCATAACTTCCAATTTCCCGAATTTCCAACTCCTAATTCCTTGAATCACAAACTCGCAAATTCGCAGATTCTTAAAATCCTAAATTCCTCGAATTGTAAAAATCGCAAATTCCCGAATTCTCAAATTTACAGATTTTAAAAATATCAGTTTTCCCGATTCGCAGATTCTTAGATTTCAAAAATTTCAGTCTTCAAATAATCAGATTAGCAAAATCTAAATATTCTTTATTACCACATTCTTTAACTTTCTCTCTCTAATTTTCAAAATCTATTTTTTTTAATTCTCAGATTTGTAATGTCCTTGTTCCCAAATTCCTAAATCATAAATTCCCCAGATTTCAAGATTCCAAAACTACACAAATCCTTTTTACCTTAATTTACAAAAAAAAATCAAATTCAAATTGGAGAAATCCTAAATCCCAAATACCCTAATTCCTGGATTTGCAAAATCCTTGGTTTTGTGATTCTCAAATTTTGTAATTGCAAAGTTCCTGAATTCTCAAATTTCCCAATTCCAAAATTGCCTGATTCGTAGATTTAAAATTTCAATTCAAAATTCAACAATTTTCGAATTTCCATGCTCTCAATTCCCAAATCCCCAGATTCCCAAATTCCCAAAATCTGAAATCCTCCTTTTCAAAATTTACAGATTCCCATATTTCCTAATTCAACAATTCAAAAAATCCTAGATTCCGAAATTCCCAGATTCACAAATACCGACATCCATGTTTCGGAATCTTCAGATTCCTAAACGCTTTGATAGCTGTTTGTTTTGTGTTTTGAGCCAGGCTTCACCAATCGTCACGATTTCAAATTGGAAACGTTGTTGTAGATTTTGTTGCAAATATTACCTGACTGGTCGAAAACATTCCGATACGAATTTTAAAACGAATCAAAAACAATGTTGTCGATTTTGCGGAAAGGATTTTTTTCTGTGTGCCGACTAAAGAAAACCTTATTTATCAAATCAATCATAAAAAAATTGTCTATATTTTGGACAACCCAATAATTTTAAATAAATTTCAGTAATATGAGCAAACTTAGAGCAGTATTGCTTATTTCTGTGTAATCATATCCAATATTTTTTTAAGTTCATATTTAAAAAGTGTGTATCTTTTCAGAAAATTTAATTATCCAAATTAAGGTTGCAATTAAATAAATAAGTATATTAAAATCTATACCTTGGTAAAAAAAAAATAAAATATTATTCAAGATTATCAACTAACTGTAAAATCAAATCAAGTTGATCTAATGATTACTCGGGTCCTACAACTTATTGCATAACTCAATAAAAAAAAACAATTGAAAACAAAAATTTCATTCGATATTAATCTTCCTATCCCAAAAAGGTTGAACATTTTCTAATAATCAAAAGTGATTACTGTAATTTTGAAGGAGATAAAACTAGATAATGTAAGTTTTTTTCAGTGCCAACATTACAAATTTCCTTGACCTACCGCACTAATCCGTGTTCTGACAACATCAAGCAAACATAAGCTCCATCAGACTCGGAGCCAATCAATCGGCTCCAATGGCTTTCATTAATGACATAATGGCCCAATCGCCTTATTCCTTTCCAGTACAACCTTCCCTCTTCCAGTTTCACCCCGCTATTGCAAACACATCCGGATGACATAATCGTGCCCGATTGTCAACATCATAAATATGAGCTGAGCTGGACTCGAGCGTTGCAAGGGAAAGGGACGAGTCCTGAAGCAGGACTCTTTTTTTCTAGGAGGGGAAACAACCCAGTAACAACCTAACCTCAATCCGGGTGGTTTTTTTTTACGTTCCGTTTTACTTACTCAGCTGATAGTGTTTGTTAGGGTGGTTGTTATTTTTTCTGTCAATTATTTCAAAAGTGTCTTTTATAATTTTGTTTAGATTTTTTCATATAACGAAATTTCAAATTACTCAAGTTGGGAACCAACCTAGTCCACGTCTATCCACCGACTCAGTTCCGACTTATGTTTCACCCGTGAGCATCAACCAGGCTAATAACAAATAAAATCAATCAAATATTGGCACAGTCGTGCCCATAAATATTTAATCAAGGTAAATTGATCCTATTAACCTGCCTCGGGGAAAAAAATCAGACAGGAAGACCAACTAGATAAGTTGCTTTCCCGCGCTGTCACAAGTGAGTGTCTTTTAGGAATAAATGCACTCTTCGTCATTAAGCGTGTGCCGAGATGATAATTCCGGCGTGATCAAAGTGATTTTAACAAAATTTAATGCCTCAAAACAGTTTCAACGAGGCGCGCCCTTAATGTGCACGCAGGGAAATTCCACGATTTTCCTCTTTATGACAAGCACTTGAAGATCAAACAACAGGACTTGAAGTAAAACAGAGAAAAAAAAAAAAAGATAAGAGAGAAAATTCATTTACAGTTAAATTGCATTAATGAAAATGATTCATCCTGAGGACTCTGTCCAAATTGAGTGACGTCGTAACGTTTGGAATCGTTAAATCTGGATGATACTTGAGAACGCTTTTTAAGGAACATCACGCAAAGTCAAAACCGGAAACACTTCCTTCTTTTTTGTTTTTTCGAGGAGACTTTTTACGTTTCTTCTGGATGGATGCTTTTGATCTGTCATTACGTTTCAAAGGGCGTGGAACGATTCAGCGAAGGATACAGCAAAGATTGCTTTGAAAATCTCTTTTTCAAGAGATGTATACTTTTACAGAGCATAGTAAGACATATCATAACTTGCTTGAAGTCAACAAATCCAATACGATTTTCACCCGGTATTGATCATCAATCTGCATTAGAGGGGCAACAAGGTTTCAATCTGGTTGAGTACCCTACTGAGCATCAGCCACGCCATATGTCAATAAAAATTAGTGAAACTTCATCATGATGGATGCTGGCCTCCGTGTAGCAAACCGGCAACATTCCGACAGTCCAGAAGACAGCTGGAGCAAATTACACAGTAAAAATTAGTTAATAAATTAAATATGATTTTTTTCTGTGAATTTTTAAGTCATTTTTGTAAATTTTATCCAAAATTAAAAAGTGAACTTTTTACAGTGTTCCCCATCCAAGTGTTAGAGCATTAGCATCGAGTGAAATAGCTCGTCCTAATATCTGTTATTGAACGTCACGCACACACACACACACCCACGCAGCATCGAACCGAATGTGTCCCTAACCTAAAAGGACCCCCTCCCCCGAAAAGTAAACATCAGGACGAATCAAACATTCGACAGAGCTGTGCGAGCTCTAGGGAAAACCTGGGAAAACAGTAGAGATAGAGAAAGGAAGAAAAAAAGCTCCAGCCCCTCAACATGTGTATGGGAAAAGACAAATAAAAAGTAGACAAACATTCAAGCATTCGAAGTGCAGAAGTGCTTTTTCCCGGTGGAAATCGAACTACACAAGTGGCGCTTCCGGAGCTTCGGATGGAAGGTCCTGTGACGTTTTTGTGAGTGAGAATGATGGGAGATTCGTGGCAATCAAATTGATAGTTTTTGCGGAAGAAAGTTATCTCATCATTGATTTTTGGAAGGGTTTGATAGACTATCTCTTTTTTTTTTTTTTGGGCTTTCAGTTTAAAAAAAATGCTTCAAGTTGTTTGAAACTTTCTTTAAATAATCAAGAACATCTTAAGTAAACATCAATTTGCTCAGACAAAAAAGAGATATTCATGATGAGCTTGAAAACCCATTTTAGCACGATTTCAAAAACAGTTCAAACTCGATTATCCAATGTCTCGATTATCCGAAACTTCGATTATGTATGGGACTACAGATAGTTGAATCTTAAAAAAACATTTTGATTTTTTTTTATTGCAGATACTTTACCAATGCCATTTTTATAATTTTTTTACTTTTAATTAAATTTGAGTTCAGCGACCCAATTTTGGTCAAGTTTGAATAGTTTATTGCCTATTAAATTACAAAATAGTGTTTATCAATATTTCATCACTGCCATTTCTACCCCCACTTTTTTCGTAATTCAATTATTCGGTGTTCGATTAACCAAAGTGAAATTTTTTTAAATCGTGCAATTTTAGAACAATTTTAGAAGCTGGTCGAACATGGTTGAAAAGTTTTTGGTTCACGAAAAATAAATCTCATTTTTTTCTAATTTAAATATTTATTACTCAAATTGAATTCCTTAAATCCCAGAGTGCACCGTTGTGCAAATTCTTGTTCCGGAGGTATCATTTTTTTTTTTTGGAAAAATTAAATAATGTTTTTCGGATTTTTTTTTCATCAAAAATGTTTTTAAGTCAAACTGAAATTGCGATCCAAAAGTATTGACCATCTGTTTGACAAAGTTTATATTTCGATATAATATTATTTTTTTTTTTTTCATTTTAATAATACTTTTTTACAACTTTTTCTATGAGACTTAGACAATTGGACGATTAGTTTGAGATACTGCCTCACAAAAATGTGAACAGATGAAAATAACTTTGTTTTAGTTTTACCTGCAACAAACCTATAATTTTAAACTGACGAGGCTCGAAAACTATTGGATCGATTTTCAATGAAACTTATGTAAGATTTTCTAAACTCTTTAATAAAAATAATGTATTTATGTTTTAAATTAAGCTTAACTTTTGAAAAGGTCTACAAATAGATAATTTTCTTTATTTCATATTTATGATCGAATTTTAAAACTTTTACATTATTTTAAGTGAAAAAATAAAAAAAATCACAAAAGTTTCATAAAAAAAAACAAATCAATTATTATTTCGATACTAATGGTCCAATTTTCATAGTCTCAGAGAGAAAAGTGTAGGAAATTAAGATTTGAAAAAAAAATTTCAGGTGTGCCTTTCCTTCATAACATATTTAATTGAAAAACAAGTTGGTACATTTTCACGATTTTGCGGACAGCGTGAAATTCGTGCGTTTTAAAACACTTTTTTCATTGAAAAGTTGAAACCTTGGAAAGTAACTTCAACATATTTTTTTTTATTTTCTTTATCATCAAACTATTTTTTTTTCAAAAATTATATCTCTGGAACCAGATTTTGCACCATCTGCATGGTGGCTCAGAAGATGTGTTTTGAGTCCAAAAAACATATCGAAAAATTAGGAAAATAAAACAAATCACTTTTTATCACTTATCTGTAAAAAAGAAGCTAAAAAAAAGGAATGGGTAACTTGTTTTTAAGACTTTTCACTTAATGATGTAAATTTGCTTCTTTTGACATAGTGAATGTATAGCAAAGGTTCATTCAAACCAAAAATTACAAATTTAAATAAGTATACCAGAACAAAAATTTACGAAAATCTAGAGAACAACTCCGTCTGAGAAATGGACGACTTTTGCTTAAATAATGTTTTTTTTTGCATCTTAGTGCAGTAATAAATTTTTTTTCGTGGTTTGATTGAAAAAAATATAAAAACCTAATCTACAAGCCATACTTTCAAAATTTGAATAAATAGTGTTGAAATTGCAATCCAATTGATCCAATTGATTGGCAATCGTTGGTTTAAAATATTTCAATACTGTCGACTTTTTTTTCCAGAAATATAAATGTTTCGAGATACTGTACATCGGAATTTGAGAAACATTAAAAATATTTTTAAACGAGCCCAAATTTTCCAAAAATGATTATCAATATTTCAAGGCATTTAATTTGTTTTCAGTTTAAAAAACTGCTCTGTATTTTCATTAAAATTTTATTTTTTTTTTTGTTCACCCTTGAATTTTCCAGACCGGATTTTAAAGGGGGCATCATAAACATTGAACAATATTCGCTACGGTTTAATTAATTTAAAAATTAATCAAAAGTCAAAAACATAATCAACAGTTGCTTCAAATCATTGCTAGGGTGGCCCAAACCAAGTACTCCTACAAATTTATAGAAACAGGATGGTTCAGCGATGGCTTGAAATAATATTGATAATAATGAATAATAATAAATATGAAGTAAGTTTGAAATCTGCTTGTTTAAAACAAAATGTTGAGTCAATAAATTATTTTTTGAAATTTTACAAAAATTATCAAAGATACTTAACACTAACAAATTGAAATACTGCACAGTGAACTACACTCAAAACCCGCTAACAAAATCATCATCAATTCAATACTGAAGCTTACGTGTGTTCGCTGGAATATACGCCAAAATCACCGCTTCAAATGCTCCTCGAACCCTTTCCCGTTCGTCAAAACACTACCGAACTCGATTGCTCTCTTTTCATTCCATCATCATACCAGGCAGCAGCTAACGTCACTCGTCTACGACTATGTCAGACTGGAAGCCAGTTTGCGGCTGGTGATGGTGGCCTCTGATGGCGACGTGCCACTGACGAGCTTTTCATCAACCACGGTCTCAATGACGGAGTGGGGTCTCCTTACTGGTGGAATTCACTGGTTGAAATCGAGGGGTGTCTAATTTTTTTAGTTTGTTTTTGAATAATTTAAAGTTCAAAATGATATAATTTTGAGAAATCAAGTAATTTCAAAATAATATTGTTCAAAATTTATTTAAGTAAATTTGAGCCCCTTGTCATCTTCCCAGCTCATTCAAGGCAGTCGGAGGGCACAACCTTCAGCCTTTACGAAAAAAAAGAAACGAAACCCTACCGTGTTACTACCAAAGAAGAAGAGGTCGGCGGCTCCACAATGTCAATTTGCTGTGGAAAAATCAATATTTACTCTTTCGCTTGCTTTCTTGAGGTTTTCTCCCTTTTCTCGATGACGTTCCTCAGGACGAGAAAATTGTTGGAAAATCTCGCGCGCAGTGTGGTGGGATCGGAAAACTCCTTTCTATATCGCCAATCGTTTCTTGTGTTGCGTCTTTCATTGTGGGTACAGGCAGTGCAAGCTTGCTTATGGCATGCCCAATGAACCGGAGAAAGATGGGAGGGGTGACGGGGATTGGGTTCATGTGGAATTAATCTCCCCACTTCATTGAGCAAACGACGAACTATGCAATGGTGGAGAAAGCTGCAGGAGGGAAGCTTCTTCTGGAATGCAGGAAAGCTCCCGAGTTTTACAATGTAAAAGTTGTATGAATTTTGAGACACTTTTATAGCAGCTCATCTGCTACAAAAAGATGATTTATTCAGCATAAATCGTACCTTTTATCAAGAAGTTTACCGATTAAGAGTTATAGTTACCGTAAACCGGAGTGACATTGATAGGATTTAAATTATTTTTTTAATATTTTCCAACTGGTATGTTTTATATTAAGATTATTATTTTAAAAACATGTACCGGGGTAGTCCACACAAATTCTTATTTTGAATTCCATCACAAAGGTTGCTTGTATAGTTTTTAAGAAAAAAAATGTTTATATTTAGATAACTAAGCTTATAAGCTTTAATAAAATACATATTTATTATTAATACATAGGAAAAATTGTCAAAAAGTAGATTTTGCCTGAAATTCGATGAAATTCGATTCATATAGCATTTTAAACTGAATTTTAATTTTTTTTTCTACTTAAAAATGCCTTTAAATTTGTAGATTTTTTTGAATTATGTTTCAAAGACATGTAATATTAATTGTATACAAATTTATGTTACCTTCTTCTAAAGAAATATTGTCCAAAGAATCCGACAATGCATTCCGTTTTTCGATTCAAATTCATGTTCATGGAGAAAATAATGGCACTTTGAGAATATTAAAACAATACTATTCATCAACATTATTCAAATTATAGTTAACTAACTTTTTAAACTTTTCAAAATTTTATGAAAACTTTTTCTACAGGTACTTTGAACACTTTTTCTCCACTACGGTCAGTACGTTTCCATACATTCCATATGTTTTTAATTTGTACTCTTCTTTTGCGGAAAAATCTTAACCCTATAAAAGTCACCCCGGTTTACGGTACTTTTATGTTATAATATTCGTAAATTTTAACTTTTTTCGTTTTCCTACAAATTTAAATCATAATCTTTGAAATTCGGACAAATTAGATTCTGAGATACAGACTTACAAAAAATTCCAGTCGATGTCAAAAAATTGTTTTAAGTGTTACCTAATTAGCTTATACTTTTCAGCTGACGATATCTTGAAAAATTTTGCTTCGAATTTCAATTTTGAAAAATTAAACTTTTGTAAAAAAAAAATCTGATCTGATCTAAAAATAATTTCAAATTTTGGTCTTTGAATATAATATGATAAAAATATTTATGAATTTCTATACCTTTTTGAAAGTTAGTCTTGATTTTTTAACTATTTCATTGAAAAGTTAAAAAAAATCACAAATTTTTTATTTTCGACATTGAAAATTGGACCAATAGTTTCCGAGATATTGTTGAAAATTTCAGACTTAATAGAAGAAATCTAGTAAAATTCATTTTCATCAATTCGAATTTTTAAGCTTTATCTCTAAACTAATTTTCCATCTTTAAAATCCTCAGAGAAAAAAATTTAGGAAATTTTCTCAGCTTCTGAAAAATGTTTTTTTTTCGGAGGTTATTTTTTTCAAGAAGTATTTTAAATAAAAATATCGAAAATATATGCACAAAAATGGCATTAACTTCAGAACGGCAGATCCTATAAAAAAACGTAAAATACAATTTGATTGTTAATTCGACTTGGTTTTCAAAAGTGATTTTTATTTTTTAATTTTTTCAACAATCTCAATAACAATATTTTTTTAAAAATTTTACATCTAAGGTACTAGATGTGCTACACCATGTACCATGACTCAAACGATGTCTGTTTCAAAAAATTTCAAATATTAAAAAATATTTTACTCAAGAGTTTGATAGAAAATCGGATCAAGCAAGAACAAATCAACTATTGATTTTTGAATAAAATACAATTAATTTGAAAACAATATTCTCTTTTCTGAATCAAAATTCCAGCACAGGAATTAAATAATTGAGGGGTTACATGAAGAAAATTAAAAAAAATCGTAATACTGAAATTTATTAAATCCACTAAAAAGATGGTTTATAATTACTCCTGAAAGTTTCATGAAGATATTTTATGATTAAAATAAGTGAAAAACGATTTAGACTCAAAATTTTGACTTGCGCAAAGCGAACTGTCAAACTTTCTGTTCATTTTACTTTAAACACCGAGTTGATCTTGAGATGGGGTGGACCAAATTGGCTGAAATTAGGGTGACTTGCAAGACATATCCCGTATGCATGACGAAGCTCGATTTTTAAATTTTGCTTTAAAAAAATACAAAAATCAAAAATTTAATATTTTTTGTACGAAAAACACAAAAATATTTTTATCTCTTTTTTTAAATAAACTTTTTGAAAATTGGCCTTCGTCATGCACACATGACTGGTTTAACGAGTCTTCACCGAAATTTTGCGCCAATTTGGTCAAAACAGTGTTGAGATATCGTGGCCCCCGTTTTTTGAAACTGCTAACTTCGAATAGCTATATCTCGGCAATTATACAACCTTCACAATGTTCTTCAAATTTGTTTTGTTAATAGATGAAAATTTATATTTCAATGCACTGAAAATATATTTTAAATAAAATTAAGTGTGTACTCATACCAACCTCTGATTTTTTTTGTAACCCCTTAAGCCTGTACTAAGATCAAATATGGAGAAAGTACAGAAAATGAAGGAATATTTTTTAAACAAATTTATATCTGCAAATCTCCAATAAATTAGGTTTCAGATTTTAGAAAGAGCTTCAAATTTAACAAATTAGTTCAATTTAAATCTTATAACAAAACAAAAATTAGCAAACTTCTGTAACTTTCATTCCCAAGTAACAATTTAAGTTTTGTTCCTTTCCTGAAGAGATATTCAAGTTATCTTAGCCAAAAATGATCATAAAGCTAACTTATCTCCAGAACAACAATAAATCAGCATTAAACCTGAGTTAAGAGCAAAGTGGACTATTTTAGGAGGTTATCAAGAGCTTTTATCAGGAGTTATCTAAAACTAAGCAACTTTAACGTTGATTTTTACAACACTCTGTAAATGGTCTTAATTACCTTTATAAAACTTGTTTGCAAGCTTCTTGAATTTATTAACTAATAGAAGAGCTCTTCATGACTGTAATAAAGTATTCTTAAACTTGTAAGCTCTTGTTGAAGATAAAATAGATTTGTCGAAGTGAAACAGGTTCTTAATTTTATTTCGTAAATTCCATTTATTCTTTATGAATAAAAACACAATTGACAAAAGAACTGTAGCTTAAAATGATAATTATATTATACAAACAAAATTAATATTACTGCGACTTAATGCAGCCGATCTAATGGTAAAATTCATGCCATGGAAATTTCACTGATTGATTTTCTGAGATACCTCGAAAAAATATGGACCGTAGGAGTAAATCATTAAAAAAAACATTGATTTTAATTTTTTTGAGGAATTTTGTTCGCCAATACCAACATGGCTACCATTTTTCGCCGTTATTTTTCATGTTAATATGGCTGATCTTATTAAAACTATTATTTCTTACTTAAAGCTCTTGTGAAACTATTTTTTCTTGAGAAGCTCTTGTCCTAGCCTCTTTAAGAGTCATGTTTCTAGAAAAGCTCTTGTTCAAGATTGAGTAAGAAGTCAAAGGCTGATGTAAGCTTTAAAGAGGTTTTGATCCAGAGCAAAAGGCGTAGTACTGCGACCGTAGTGCATGCATACATTAGTTCGCAGAAGGTAGATCCGACAATAAATCTCTGAATTTCTTTTCCCTAGCTAAATAAAAACAAAGGTTGTGATTTTTTCAATTCAATTTATTTATTTGTTGTAAGTGGGCCAAATCATCGTTTAGCACACATGTTTTTCTTACATGGAAGAATTTGTCATCCATCATAAAATAATTTAGCCAAAACATCGCTGTTTTTTTTTTATTTTTGATAACGAACACAACACCACCAATCCGAGGGACGAGTTTATTATCTTCTCGAAAGGTTTTATCCGACTGGTCCTCGAATGTTCTGTCGCTGCTTCCGTCGAGACGTCGATGAGGAAACGCCAAAAAAAATCCGTACCAGGACAAACGGATAGAAGAGAGGTCCCACTAAGCCGGGCGTTGGTGACTTCTGCAAACAAATCCGGATCGACACGATCTTCAACCAGTTGACCAGCGAACCTGAACTGTGGCCACGGGAGTGGCGGCCATAATGGCGATTCGCGTGCTGCTCGATCACGACGTGTCGGAGTGAAATGTATTGCTGGCTGGACACGCATGCTAACGAATTCGGCTTGCACCCGACCTCGTACACTTTTCCGAAGGTGAAAATCGTAACGTCCACGCGTGATTCGGATTACGAAAAAACGTAATTCTCGGAATTAGCACTTAGACACTAAACCGAACGACAGCGACATCTTGTACGAATGATTTGCGAATGTGAGTGATTTGACAGATCAAATTCAAACAATCTGGAAATATGCTTTCATAAAGCGGAATAGTTTCAATTGAGTTTTAATGCAGTTTTGGGAAGTTAAGTTGTCTTGAAATTAACCTCTTTGGGATAACTTTAAGTAAAAAACCTAGGTGTGGCATAAAACTATGTTCCATATTCCTAAAATACTCTTGAAGATTATTTGAAGATATTGTTAAAATATTCGTATCATAAATCCAGAATGTTTTGTTTAATGTTTGCATAAAACTGAGAAGTAATTTTCAAAGCTTTTATAAAACTTGTTAAGACAAACAAGCATTCTCTTTGTTACTTGGGTTACCTCGAGCAATCCTCCTCATAAGTACTCTGTCTGAAGAAAGGAAGAAAAAAAAAAAACAGAAAGATTGCACGTTCAAGAGCTTTCTCCAGGGCAGCAGAGCAGCGCTGCTGCATTACGAAATTATTTTCCTGTGGTCTGTTTTTGTTTAGTCTCGGGAGTGAATCTTGACTTGATTACAGAGTGCTTTTCCTTGCATGAGAGTTCAATGGTTCGTATTCGAGGGGACTCTCTTGGCTTTTCCCCTCTGTTTCTGCTACTGGATCTTGGATGGAGCACTGAAGTGAAATTGATCGTCGCTCATAATTACTGTTGCTGGATAATGTGTGCTATCGATTCTTTGAAGGGTTGTGTTTCAATTGTTCTCTTCCATAGTTTATTCACTAGCATGCTGCATTTAATCATCGCTTTATTCGTTCCGGACCGGATTCCACGCTCGTGTGTGCGGTTTCCGCTAGAATCCACAAGTCTTTCCTCGGAACCACATTTTGTTCAAAGTTTAAATTTATGAACACGTACGTGTACCTCACCCTTTCCGGTTTCGTGAGCACACAAATTCTCGTTGTAACACTGTGTTTGCTCTTAATTTATTCATTGTGCAAAGTTTAAACTAGCTCTGGTAGATATTTTATCCTCGGCGGCGACGACTATTGCGACGGCAGCGACCTCTTTCGGAGGACCTCCGCAATGCACAACTTTATTCCTATTGTTCCCCCGATTGTACAAATACCCTGTCGGCAGGTTCCAGCCCTCCTCCCAACCAAAAGCTTTCCCACGTAAGGGAACATATGAGAAAAGCTCAACCACCCGGCCAGGGAGCAAGGGAGAATCCAATTACAGATCCCTGGCCTAGAACAATCCTTCCACTTTCTCGTCCTCCACCGGTTAACTTGCAGGGTTTTGAAAATTCCAAGCTTTGAAACTCGTTAGAAAGACAAACAGCCCTTTTCCCCCTCCGCTTGGAGGTGGCTCACAGCCCAAAGTTCTGTCACTCCCCCCGCACCCGGAAAAAGGACAAAGCAAAGGCGAACAAACAGAGTGAAAGCTTCACAGCAACGGATACAAATCATTAGTTTAGCTAAAACATGGGAATTTGCCTCGGCCTGTCCGGCCCTCTCTGGTAGGAACCTGCCTGGAAAAGGTTCACTTCGGGCAGGGCAATGTTTGCTAGAGAGGGAGGGAAGTATAGAGTGAGAGGCTTCTGGGACTGGTAAATGAATGAGTGTTCTTTGTGGGTTAGGGGAGATTTGAAGTTTTACAACAATAAACTGAAAAATAGCTGTGAACATTTGAGCAATTAAATTTAATTATTCCAGGAATATTTAAATCAATTATTTCTAAATATTAATATTTATTTGATACTGTAATTTGTTATCTTTATTAAATATTTTTTTATTATTTAAATAAATGTTTTGCCTTCCTCACTGAGGTAAGGCTATAATCCTGCTCTAAAAATGAACTTTCTATTAAAAGCTCCTAGACCCACCTTCATGTATACATATCGACTCAGAATCGAAAACTGAACAAATGTATGTGTGTGTGTGTATGTGTGTGTGTATGTGTGTGTGTGTATGTGTGTGTGTATGTATGTATATGACCAAAATTCTCACTGAGTTTTCTCAGCACTGGCTGAACCGATTTTGATCGAACCAGTTGCATTCAACTTGGTTTAGGGTCCCATACATCGCTATTGAATTGTTTGAAGTTTCGATAAGTAGTTCAAAAGTTATGTATAGAAATGTGTTTTCACAAATACCCGGATCTCAATTATATGCATGTAAACGATGTCCGGATCCATCATCCGACCCATCGTTGGTTAGGTAATTGAAAGGCCTTTCCAATGAGTCCAAAACATTGAAGATCTGGCAACCCTGTCTCGAGTTATGACCACTTAAGTGATATTTATGTACTTTTTTGAAGCCGGATCTCACTTAAATGTATGTAAACTATGTCCGGATCCATCATCCGACCCATCGTTGGTTAGGTAATTGAAAGACCTTTCCAACGAGTCCAAAACATTGAAGATCTGGCAACCCTGTCTTGAGTTATGACCACTTAAGTGATATATTTGTACTTTTTTGAAGCCGGATCTCACTTAAATGTATGTAAACGATGTCAGGATCCATCAACCGACACATCGTTGGTTAGGTATTTGAAAGACCTTTTCAACGAGTCCAAAACATTGAAGATCTGGCAACCCTGTCTTGAGTTATGACCACTTAAGTGATATTTCTGTACTTTTTTGAAGCCGGATCTCACTTAAATGTATGTAAACGATGTCAGGATCCATCAACCGACACATCGTTGGTTAGGTAATTGAAAGACCTTTTTAACGAGTCCACAACATTGAAGATCTGGCAACCCTGTCTCGAGTTATGACCACTTAAGTGATATTTATGTACTTTTTTGAAGCCGGATCTCACTCAAATGTATGTAAACGATGTCCGGATCCATCATCCAACCCATCGTTGGTTAGGTAATCGAGAGATCTTTCCAACGAGTCCACAACATTGAAGATCTGGCAACCCTGTCTCGAGTTATGACCACTTAAGTGATATTTATGAACTTTTTTGAAGCCGGATCTCACTTAAATGTATGTAAACTATGTCTATATCCATCATCCGACCAATCGTTGGTTAGGTAATTGAAAGGCCTTTCCAATGAGTCCAAAACATTGAAAAACTGACAACCCTGTATCAGGTTATCACCACATTGTGTTCTTTTTTTCTGGATCTCAAAAAAAAACTGAAACCACTCATATTACCCATTTTTGGTAAAAAGTGAGGAAGGCATCAACCACATAGGTGGATTAAGTTAGTTTTTTTTCTATGATTTGAAAGGAATGGAATCCATATAACTAAATTTAGTTAAAGCTATTTAAAATTAATTTAAAATTCAGATTAAAAAAAAAAACAAATTACAAAATGAAAATAGTTAAACTAGACACAATATATTGTCATAAATGACAATATGTTTTACAAAATACTTTTATTATTCATTTCTTTCCATATACTTTCATTCCGAATCAAAATCCGTTATTTTTCAGCACAATGAAAAAGATTGGAAAAATAAACTAGCAACGAAGTCACTCAAAATGTTATTGAATTTTTTTCTCAGCCTCTTCAAATATTTTTTATGGAAATTTTTAATAAACAAATAATTTATAATTTACCTACAAATGATAATTTTTTGTCTAAATATTAAGTATTAAAACTTTTTAATTAAAATTTCCTTATTAAATTATTATTGAACGTTGCTTTTTTTTTAATTTCTGTAGGTTAACATGCTTTTCCCCCTTTAAAATTTAAAAACTTTAATTTATGTAACCTGACTTTTATTTTAAATATTGTAAATAACAATATTTGATTTATTCAATAATGTTTTTACATATTTATTATTTGATTAATTTTATTTAAATAATTTATTTTTATTTATTTTTATTCCTATTGAGTGATAACATTGGTATTTAAACTCAAATAAGTAAATGAATAAATAAAAATAAATGTATTTTATGATCATTATTAAAAATTTTATCTTCAAATTTTAAGAGAAAAAATCTTACATATTGCGAACCATATAAAAATATCAAAATTATGTTATTCTCATTTATTATTTATTTAATGCAATTATCGGAAAAGAACATTTATTTGTATTTTACAAACCATTTAAAGTTTACATAAATGTACAAAAAAATCATTAAACATTCAAACTAAAAAGTAAATATCAGAAGAGTCCGTCAAATATTTATCAAGAAGATATTATTGAATTTTCAGTTGAATGTTGTCAAATTTTTCACCATATTTATGAACAGTGTTACTGGATCATCAAACTTAAGTTACTTGTAGGATTTTTTTAATAAAAATTACCTAACGATATTTTGTAACCTGTTTTGTCAAAATATCCAAGCAACCACCCTTGAAAAATTGTCATCATTCCATTCAAGCTACCAAAAGACAGGGTGCTAGTCTAGATCATTAAACTTTATAATTTCATCAAATACAAACAAAAACTAGGTTTAAAAAGTTGATTTTTAACAAATCATTAATCATTTGTCCTTGAAAATATCTATGAATTACTCTTAAGTGCTAAGAAAATTTTAAAGTATTATTTACTAGAGCTTAAACAAATATTTTAAATAGCATCAATGTTCTCAAAATTAAAATGTTTTTTTTTTTTGTATTTTATGTAAATTATTTTAAGAGCTGTTTAAATTTCAAATAAAATAAACACAAAAAAAATACCCGCAAAATGGCATATTTTTTTTACGTAATTGTCTAAGCAGTGACATTTTTTAGAAACTTCTTATTTTTTTCTGATTTTTGATATCATAAAACAAAACTCATTTTTTTAAGAACATATCTCGAGTTTATTTGCAAAAGATATCAAGCACTATTTATAAACAATGCACTTTTTTATCGAATCTCATTCAATTGACGAATTATTAAAAATGCTTTAAATTGTTGATCTTTACGTCTTAGAATCGCTTTTTGTTGCAAAATGATAAAAATTTGATATGTTTTGACAAAAAAAAAACAAATATGTCAATCTGATTATTTTGAAAATAAAATTCAAAAATGACTTGAAACAAGAAATATTAAATTTTCTCAAGAGCAAATCTGTAAAATTATGAAAACTTTCATTAAAAAAAGTAATCTGCTCAAAGCACCCTACACAAAAACGGATCTGACTAGACCCGCTCTCCCCACCCTCCAGTGTCGTAGGAACAACGTCTAACTACATGTTTCTGTAGTACCACTTGGCCTGGTTTTGACCACGCCGCTGTGCCGGTATCCGTTCCGTGTGACCCCCTCCCTTCCGACCGGGAAACTTTTCCAGCTGGGAGGGGTTGAGACCGTGCCGGAGCAAACCGAGAGAGTTTCATTTGAATTTTACATGACACCGGGCACTGAATTAATTTCGAATGCATTCAGCAGTTTCAGCTAATTAATTTACCATATGAAAAATGAACTTTTGGTGCAAATAAGGCAACGGAGGGGGGTCTTATCATCAAATATGAATATTATCAGAAAGTTTCCACCATTCATAAACACTACAATAATCGGTGTCGGAATGAACCATTAGCAATTCATATGCATATAAGCGGGTTTTGATGAAGGGGGATAGGGACGACCCATATTCTGTACCAAAGTTTAGAGGAGCTTATCATCATGTACGCTGGCAGTTGGAAACTATCCTCCCACCACCCTACAAGCACAGCTAGTTTTTCTAATCCCGAACCATCGTTTGACCCGTGAGGTGGGAAGGAAGCAGAAGGTGGTGGTACTAACTACTGTTTACAGTATAATTTCACAATAATTTAATATTTATAGCGATGACGGCTTGGCACGCATTCCGTTTGTTCGTGGGAAAACGGTGTCAGTTTGGCTTTTGCTCTCTGCACTAGGTACAGTGCTACTACTTTGTGGTGACATGGCAATGAATAAACCAGGGCTGTGATTGTTTGGGATGGGGATGTGAAAGGAGCAAACAGGAAGTGGGCCACAATGGAAATGTTTTGAAGCTTGTGAGCTCGTTAAGCATCATAATAGTACATCCAGGAACACAGTGTGCAAATAAACATGTAATTGATTTATGAGGGGTTTATTCAGGGAAAGTTATTTTTGATTGATTGTGCAGTTGTGGCATATGTCAGGTATAATGGTGTTTTGGAAACAGCTAAAATAACAAAGGAGAGAGATATCTTATACCATTCCTGAGTGAAATTAGAACATATACACCGTAAATAAAATCATGGTAATATTACATCTGGGAAGGGGTACATCTATTATGTCAGAAACAAAGTTTAATTTTACCTCTTCTCTGGTTTAATGTCTCTTTTTCAGTCTAAATTGAGGTAAAATTACATCATAAAGAGGTAATATTCAACCTTTAAGAATTACACCTTCCAAATCTTAGGTCCATTCTTGATATCTCGTGATGGTAGGAGGTACGACCATTTTAATTTATTTGAATTTTTATAGATCAGCATGTCCAAAAATTAAAATTAGACTGAATTTGCTCAGCTTTTCATATATATTTTTTATGAGAAATGGATAAGGATGGACACAATTTTTAAGGATTAAAAAAAGGACTTATTTTTAGAAAATTATAACCTACAAATGACTTTTACTAAAAAAACAAGGCATTTTATAATACATTCACTTACGTACTTCTTGATTCCAAATAAAATTTTACATCCAAGAATTAGTTTTTAGTCATACCTAAGGCTACTAACTTTTGCTGAGCACATAGCCGATATGACTGTACACATAAAAAAAACTGATGAGGAATTAATTAGCAATTTTTTTAAAAGACTAAATAATAAAACTAAGGTCAAAACAAATTATTACCTACATGCATTGAAAACATTTAATAAAACTACGATTTGTTAAATCATCCAAACTTTTTTTAAACAAATTTAATAATAACAGTAAATTTATCAGTAGTTAAAATTTTAATCAACAAATTCCGCAAAAAAATTACGTACAAAAATCTGGCCGGCTTAAAATCCGCGCAAAGGGAAAAAATCCGTACAGTACAGCATTAAACATATTATTCAGCTCAAAAGTATGCTTATTTTGTTTACTAATGAATCGATTTTTGAATCTGTTCTTGATTTTGAACCAAAGTGTCAAAATATTGATTTTGCGTTCCTCACTGAGGTAAGGCTATAATCCTGCTCTAAAAATGAACTTTGTATAAAAACGTCGTAGACCCACCTTCATGTATACATATCGACTCAGAATCGAAAACTGAACAAATGTCTGTGTGTATGTGTGTGTGTATGTGTGTGTGTATGTATGTATGTGACCAACAAACTAGCTCATGTTTCTCGGCACTGGCTGAACCGATTTGACCCGAACCTGTTGCATTCGACTTGGTTTAGGGTCCCATAGATCGAGTTTTATACAGATTGAAGTTTCGATAAGTAGTTCAAAAGTTATGTATAAAAATGTGTTTTCACATATATCCGGATCTCACTTAAATGTATGTAAACTATGTCCGGGTCCATCATCCGACCCATCGTTGGTTAGGTTATCAAAAGACCTTTCCAACGAGCCTAAAACATTGAAGATCTGGCAACCCTGTCTCGAGATATGGCCGCTTAAGTGATATTGATGTACTTTTTGGAAGCCGGATCTCACTTAAATGTATGTAAACTATGTTCGGATCCACCATCCGACCCATCATTGGTTAGGTTATCAAAAAATCTTTATAATGAGTCCAAAACATTGAAGATCTGGCAACTCTGTTTCGCTTGAGTGATATTGATGTACTTTTTGGAAGCCAGATCTCACTTAAATGTTTGTAAACTATGTCCGGATCCACCATCCGACCCATCGTTGGTTAGGTTATCAAAAACCTTTCAAACATTGAAGATCTGGCAACCCTGTCTCGAGATATGGCCACTTAAGTGATATTTATGTACTTTTTTGTTTTTTATTCCGGATCTTAAAAATAGATGAAATTTGTGTACAGCCATAGTTGGTAATGAGTGAGGAAGGCTCCAAACACATAGGTGGATTAAGTTAGTTTTTGGTCATATTTTTGGATTCTATGAGTTAATTTGTTTATTTCACATAGCAACTCAAAATATGATCAAAAGTAGATATTTTGAAACTTTGGGTCAACTCTAAGGGCATACTCAGATTCAGCGGGCAAAATTACATAAAAAAAAAACAAAAAGCTGGACGATTTTGGATTTTTCCAGAGTTTGTTGTCAAATGCAGCATGGTGCTTAAATTTTGCTTGACGTTGTTTTGAGATAATTGCAATTGCATTTTTTTAACCATAAAATTACTGTAACAAATGACCCTTTAATCCGAATTACCTTAAAAAAATAGAATTTGTTTGATTTTCAAAGTTCTGAATTGCACCGAATATCACCTGTCTCTAAAATTCTAAAGAATAACAAAAAACTGATCTTTGTAGATTTTCTCAGAGGATTTTTTTTTTATTTGGACGTGGATGACGTTGATTACGAGATAAAATTTAGGTGTCTTTGACAAAGTTGCTTGAATTTCAAAAAACGCCCTAATCCTGAACCACCTTAATTTTCAATCAAACGAAAAGTTGCCCCTTCCCATTAGCAACAAATCTTCTGAAGACACCAAAGTTCCAAAATGGCACTTAATTTTATGATCTGAACCTCTGTGGAATGATGCAAAATGGTTTTTACGACCTAAGTAAGTTTCATCAGAATAAAAGTTTTAATGATGTTTTTTCGGAAATTTGTCAAGATCACTCAATTTTTATTAATTTGAAAAAAATAGAGGACTTATTAAACTTTAAAAGATAAGTAAAAAGCTCTTGAAATAATTGACTGTAACTGTAAAACTAAGTTTCACAGAACATCTCAATGAAAATAATGCTCAGAAACTCCCATAGTCAAATATTTTAAAATAGTAGCTACACCCAGAACTGGGCAACGGCATACGAGAGGATAAAGAGCACGATTCGGTAGTAAAATGGTACTGTGTGCGGAAGGAGAGGATAAATCCCGAAATTACCGAGAGTACTTTACTCATGGGTTCATTTTCCAAAAAAGTTTATCTATCAAAAAAAAATGTACCGGTACCGAGACTCGAACCCAAGACCTTTGGCTTATTGAACCGTGCCTTTGCCGTATAGGTTCGGTGACTAAGTGGCGGTCATATGTCCATATAAGCCTCTCAATAGGATGAACTGTTCCAGCGAACGAATGAACACGCAAGAGGACTATACTCTCGCAAAATAGAACTTTCCTCACGTTTCTTTTAGTGAGGACTATCCCCTCGTTCTTTAACTTTGGGTGTACAAGCTAGTTTACTTACTCTGATTAAAAAACTTATTTAATCCACAAATTTACCAATTTGAAGAATAACAGAAACTCATCTAAAAACTGAGTAGCTCACAAATTTTATTATTCAAACCACAATTAATGGTAACTTTTTGAAAACTTCAATCTCGATTATAAATGATTGAAATATCAGTAAAATATAGAGTAAATTTTCAAAACAACCTATGAGTCATGGGTTTCCTATGCAGATAGATTCTTTTTGAATATTTAATCTAGAAATAAGCATTAATATAAAAACATAATATAATAAATCTTTGAACCTACAACTGGAGCATGTAATAAATAAGTATTGTAAACCTGGGTGCTGCCTTTCTCACGTTTACTTGAAGACACACGTAGTTTTTTGCATCATTGCATAAGTAAATTTTCTTTGTTTTTCTTTCCCTCACACAAAGAAGCAAACATTTGCAGAAACAAACTCCCCTGCCAAATTTACTTAACTTGCCACCTTCTATACTACCCAGTGCGAAGAAACCAGTCCAATCCAATTTCTTCTTGTTTTTTTCGTTTGCCTTCTAGCATTACTTGCCAACTTCCACATCTTGGCCGCTTCTCTCTACCAGCTCGGCTCGCATTGGTCAGGATGGCCAAGCGCCGTGTTTCCGAGAGCATGAAATTAGCTTTACAACTTTTGTGTCGTTGTAACGTCGTTGGAAAACGTGCCCCGTCACGACATCTCGAGCTCGCGTGCCAACCCATACAATGGTGTGTGTGACACGTGGTAACTGGGTGGACAAAGGCCACAGAGTGAAGGAAACAAAAAAGTACGAAATTTTCTTGCATTTGGTGGTACGAGAGGCCATTTGGGTGGGATTTTGGTTTTATCGGAGGTTACAAGACAGTTTCGAATCTTTATTCAAGCAGTTGCGAAGCAAGTTGGTTTGGATTTCCCGGAGGATTTTCCACTAGACCAAAACCAATGAGATGTTACACCTGTCAGTTGTCGGAGTAATAAAACGTTAATAAAGTGGAACATCGAGTTGGTTGGCTGGCAAGTTAGCTGACGTCGAACGGAATATTGAGCTAAATTTAAAAGTGAATTTTAATCGGTGCCCTAAAAGTCACTTAATTTTTGTGCAATATGTTAATGTTTTATGCTTTATTTGTTGATCACAAAATCGATTTTATTCTTTTTGCTCCATTTTAACCGTGACTGTATTTGCTACCCTCAATCGAATGGAGTAAATCGTCAGCGTCAGGTGAATCAATCTCTTCAATTTTCCTCATCGTCCCCCACTTCCTCAAACGTTCTGTACCGAGGTTGTCAAACCAAGTGAATTTCCCAGTTCGTTATGTTACCCTGAAACGTTTGTTTCACAAACCCACACACACATTAGGTTGTGTTATCCAATGGCTCCATAATAAGGGGAAATGTGAGCATAAAAATCACTACCCCCTTCCGTAATACAGTGAGAAGAACAACAATTCAGACATGATTATGAGTGTGTCCATGGGGTAGTGCGAATAAATAGTGCTGGGGTATCGTTTGTTTGATATTGAGAGTTTGCTACGGAAATCCAGTGCGAGTAGCAAAGTTTAAAAAAAAATCCTCGGTAATAGTCTAAATGTAAAAGTTTTTATCAGGCCAATGCAAATTTTATTTAATGTTTCTTTTTATCCCGTCGCTTTAAAAATCTCCCCAAAAAAAATCAATTGACAAACATATTTTTGCTGAAAATTTTAATTTCACCACAGTAGTACTATTTATTGCAAACTACTTAGAATTATGTAGTACTTATTTTTGTATTTTTTTGTAAATTTAATATTTAAGGGCTTTTTACAAATTGAAAATTTTGGGACAGATGAAAAAAGATCACATTTTTACAGAAACTAATTGATATTTTGTAATTTTTTTACGGACAATGGTTACATCATTTTATGATACTTTTTGGCTTGGATTTTTGGTTCGAAATTCGAAAAAATATGCGCTTCCTTGACCTCCGCCGTTGCCTTTTTAAATGCCTCTTTAGATTTTTAAAGTGTCTGTTTGAGAAAGTTTCCTCAATAATCATTTCAAATTAGTGTAAATAATTTACAAATAAATATGATGAAATTAATAAATTCTTTAAAGAAAAAATGTACCTAAAAATTAATACAGAAAAGAAAGAAGATATCGAAAATTAACTTTATAAGTTTTGATGCAAATTAAACTTCAAATATAATTTTTAATTAGATTTGAACTAATTTTGAAGTATTGAAATCATGATAAACAAGTCAATAAGTTGACAAAGTATCAAAAATCTAATCAAATCTAATCAAA
Organism: Culex pipiens pallens; assembly: GCF_016801865.2. Classification (NCBI taxonomy): domain Eukaryota; kingdom Metazoa; phylum Arthropoda; class Insecta; order Diptera; family Culicidae; genus Culex; species Culex pipiens. The sequence continues at coordinate 53,244,779 of NC_068938.1, forward strand.
TCTAATCAAATCTAATCAAATCTAATCAAATCTAATCAAATCTAATCAAATCTAATCAAATCTAATCAAATCTAATCAAATCTAATCAAATCTAATTAAATCTAATCAAATCTAATCAAATCTAATCAAATCTTATCAAATCTAATCAAATCTAATCAAATCTAATCAAATCTAATCAAATCTAATCAAATCTAATCAAATCTAATCAAATCTTATCTAATAATTTTGAAAAAGAAAACTTTCTTAATTTTGATGCTTTTCTTTTTAAGTTTAATAAACTCTGAAGCTCAACTAATAATAAAAAATGAGGTAATTTTTTTAATACGAGTCACTATTCAACATTTGAATGAAAAAATGTGTTTTAAATGCAAAATAATCCTGTCCAGTTATTATGAAGTTATCAGTTTCCAAAATATCTTTGATTTTTTCATTTTATTATTTTTATTATTATTTTTTTTTTTGAGAGGAAAAATGTTTTTGCATTGGAATTCCATAAAAAAAATTTTTTAAGAGAGCACTAACATGCATTTAAAAAAAAATCCATTAAGATTGTTTTCAGTTGAAAAAAATGTTTTTTTTTAAAAAAATTTTCTCTTATTTTTTGGACCAGTTTTGAAGAGGAGTTTTTGCGGTGCTTTTCATTGGAATTGCATACAAATTTAAAAAATCTTGGTCGAGCCCAAGCAAATTAAATATGATTCATTTAAAAATGCAATTCAGATCGTTTGTAGTTGATTAGATTCTATTTTTCATGGAAATTTCAAAGTTTTTAAAATATTGTTTGACCCCTGATATGTTGGACGAATGTTAAAGGGTAGAAGAGGAGGAGGTGACTTAACTTTTGAAAATTATTTGCAACGGCCTTAAAATGTAAAATATAAAACTACATGTTTAAAATTCAACCAAAAAATCTAACAGCAATAAACAAAGCAAGAGTATCCTCCAAATGTTTAAAATTAAAAATAGGGAGAAAAAAAAATAAAAAAGTGGAAAAATATTTAAATTGATAAAATATTTATGCTTTAGATGAAATAAAACCTAAAAAAACAATCCTTCGGTTTTGTTTCCAACAGTAAAATTATAAAAATAAAGAAAAATATGATGTATGTCTTATAAGACATAAAAATTCATATCAGCTTGGTTCTCCATTTACCCACAATTACCGCAATTTGACATGGAACACCTCCACTCCCCCTAACAAAAACATCCCACATTCCTTATCCCTATTGACCAACTCCAGCAATGAGCCCACAAAAAAGCAGTCTGCCTTCCATAAACAGACGCATATTATTGCCATTACGAACCCATTGTGTAACAAAAGCACAGACACAAACCTCCCCAGGAATCGCTCTAACGACACGTTAGAACTCCCTAGAAAAAAGAACGCTCAACTCCACCGGAACTCGGTCAGGGATAAAATATGTGCGAATCGATTCACCTCCCCTCCAGGAGTTCTCCGGTCTACCCGACTTCCGATCGGGCTCGTTTTCACCGCCATATTGTTGCGCTTTTAGCCAAACGAAGACTTCCCAGCTGGAGGTCGCCCATAATTTGGAGTAGCTCCCGCCGAGTTATCCCGATACGTGTCCTGCGGAGTTCCTGTAGACTTTTCAATTTGGTGTGCCCTCGGTAGGTGTTCTGGAAGTCGTTCTTTGGAAGCCAAGTGGGGACCGAAAGTCACGTTGGGGCGTCACGTGGAGTTTGAGGTGGGAGCAGGGGGGTTGGCTAATAAATCTGACGACTAACGACTGTTCGACATACGAAAGGGCAATAACAATAACTTTAATTGAGTGACTATTTACCGGTTGGCATTTTTCGACTGTTTTCGTTTCGGTAGGCAGGACTTTTCCTCTCGTTAGTAGTTTTTTCTCTTCGTTGTGGTGGAAAATCGAGCTTTTGTGTTTTGGTGGCTTGTCTGGCCCGAATGAATCACTTTGGAGGTTTTGTTCTCTTTTTGTTTCTGTTACGGAATGAATCTGCATGAATATGTAACTGGAACAGAAGAATTTTATATTGAAAGTTATACTATTCAATTTAATGGCTGAATAATGATGAGAGTTTCAGCGGTTTCGGATTCTAATCATGATTGGCATTAATTTATTTTAATAAAAAGTTGTTAAAAGTTTAACTACATGAATGGCTCAGGTGGATCCCAAAACATTCGTTACCAAATTCAAATTCACCAAGCCAAGTCAAAATAAATAAAAAGTAGCTTCCAGAGCGTTTAGCCTAAGTGGATGTCTCGAGTATCTAAATGGATCTGAATTTCCAATTCGTTTATCACCCCTCTCAAACCTTCCAAGGCTAAGCCAGCCACGGTGCCAGGATGGTGAATACGACCTCTTAGGTGGCACTCTCGAGTTGATGTGGCACCAAACCCCAACAAACAGAATCCAAAAAAAGTGCACAAGTAGCGAAATAAACTTCGAAACGAACCGTGAGAGAGCGAGGAAAAAACTCATAACACAAACATTTTCACATTTATAAACTCTAGAGTGGTTCCAGCAAACTCGCAAAGCACTTTCTTCGCATGCACACCGGAAAAACTTCCCCACGAGCGGCACTCGGAAAGAAGCTGAACAGAATGCGAATGTTTTGTATTCCCGCCCCGTATTGTGAAGTGGATTGCTACTTTTGCTCTCCTCGCATTGCTACCATTGGTTCAGGAGGATGCAGTTTTATTCTCCAGCAGCAGCAGTCACAAGAAGCAAGGAGAAAAACTGAGTCAACATTTTCCAGAAACGATTGAGAGCTTCGCCAGAGGAAACTACAACTGAAGGACGAAGGAAAATATATCGATTCCTGATGCTGCCATTGTTGGTTCCTCGGACGGATCTGGTTGCTCTGGCTCTGGCTCTCCAGCTGATGGCAGGATTTGACGAAGGTACAAGGGAGCATAAGTGGAAATGAAATATTTAGACAAGTTATATATTTTATTTCCTGAGCTGAACAGAGTGGGAGCAGGTGGAAAGCGATGTGGAGAGCCTTTTGTGGGTGCAACTTTGGAGAGCTTTTTGGCCAATTTGCAGCTAGATTGTTGTTTTTTTGTTGGTATCATTTTAAAATCAAACTTCTTGAATCAATTTTGAATAAAACCATTGATTTTGTAACATACTTCAATAATGTTGGTTAAACAAAATGTATGAGTTTGTTTGGTTTGTATTTTTATCCTTTTATACCAACCACCACCAAAACCGGAAATAAAACGCCCATTTGATATGTTAGTCTTGAGATCTAAATTTAAAAAATGCAAAGGATCATAAAATTTCACAATTGTTTCATACTTCAACATTGAAAATTGGACTATAAGTTGCTTCAATTTTGTTGTTTCTTTATCTTTAATTCGGGTTATTTCAAACCAGAGATCCAATCTTTAATGTATCTTAAATATTTTTTTTGTAAATTTAATAAAAAAATATTTTCATAATTGGTAAAAATATTGTCCATAATATCTCTAAGACTAAAAAGTTGCGGTTGTTGTCCCCTAAAAGATTAAAAAAAATAAAAAAAATTTAAAAAAAATAAAATTACTGATATTTTGAGATTTCTTTTTGCGCAAAAAAAAAATAAAATTAGCAAAAAACGTATGCCTATTTTTTAGAGTTCTTTTCAATATCAACAGCTTTACCGAAGACACCGAATCGATCAGACAATATGTTCAAAAGTAACACCTTTTCAAATATTTACGTACAATTTTTAGCTTCTTTGGTCGTAGGGAATGCCTCCACGAAGCTTGTTTAAATAAAAAAAATACAAAAAAAGGTCAAAGACGGCCAATTTCGTAAAGAATGGCCCCATAACAAATTAAATGTAACTTTGATTCAAGAAAAAAAAAATCCCGTTTGCGTTAAAATGTCATGATCTTTCAAAAGATATTTTTTGTAAAGTTTTCTAAAAAATATAACCATTCTCGGCCCAATTATATTATCGTTTTATCAGAACATAATAGCTTTCATCAAGTGTTTTTGACTATTTCAAAGTAACAAATAGCTCAAATAAATGCGACCAATGTGTTTGAAAATGTTGATTGCATAGAGACAAACTGCAAAAATAACGAGGACAGGTCGAAAGACTAAGACTTATTGACCCAACCTGGAGTTTTTTTAATAATCTTTTTATTAAAATTGTTCAATGAACCAAATTCATAAATTATGCTTTTTGAGTATTTTTCAAAACGCAAAAAGTAAAAAAGTTATTTATTTTTTAATAAGTGCAGACATCTACAAATTCATTTCAAGCTGATTGTATTATGGTATTTTCAGAACAAGGAAATCTCATACACATTTTGTGTGAAGAAGAACAATTTTCATTCTTTTCAATGTTTAAGTAATGCTTTTCTTTGAGGCCTAACTTCATTTTATTGAATCTTAGTTTTTTTTATTTTTTAATCAATTGTTCAAATAAAAATCTCTATTTGGAATTTAAAAGCTTAAATTCCAAGTATTTTTGGTAATCGATTGAAGGAAAATGTTATTCAACCATTTCATAAAAAAAAATCATGAACAAAACAATCTGTAAATCAGAGAAAGGCAATTCAGAAAGTCACATTTTCAAGCAATCATGAATGAATTTGATCTAAATGATCAATTAGATATTATAATAACTTCAAATTATCTGAATAGAAGTTTAAGAAAGCACTTAGTTGAAAAAAAAGCAGGAACAGAAACTTCATTGAACAATAACTCAACAGATTTTACATACTTTTAACAACTCAAACATACCTAAATATGATTTATAAAAAAAATGCTTAAATCCATATTTTACATTTAAAGCCCTACTTTTTCTTCCAAATACATTTGCAATCTTAAGGGTATACAATTGACACAATTAATAAATAAAATGTAATGTAAAAATCAGACATTACATTTTTTTAAATGTGGCAAGCAATTATGAGAAATTTAAACAAGTGTTTCTCTTTGTTTCATCGAGAATAAAACATTATTCATCTTTTAAAATGTTTGTGTTGATTGATTTAGACAATAATTGGGTCATCCATAAAACACATACTTTTATCTGTTTACTTTTTACTTTTTTGTTAATTTCAGACACCCGCTCTTACTCCTTGTTCATACAAAAAAAATCAAGACGATTTATTAATTTGACTTTCTATCCCAAAACATTGAGTTCCTAAAAAACGTATTGTTCACCTCCTTAACCTGAGTAGAAGTTGTAAACTAACAAGATTTCGTTGCAAATAAACAATTACAAGTTAAAAATAATATTGTTATAAGCTTTAGGAGACTAAAAAAGGCATCTTTTACACCAGTGTTTAGGTTGGTGAAAAATGTGGTACTGGAGATATGCTTTTAAAAAAGATAGATTTTTGCTCTAACAAGTTGTCAAACATTATTTCATTAATCATTTTAGATTTTAAATCAAATTTGCAATTGAAAAATACCTTACACATAATTTTATATATGAGTTCAATTTTTTAAACATTGATAACCGAACCAAAGGCTTCCGTAGTAAGAATTAACTCTCATTTTCACAAAATTCTAATTTTTAAAAGCTGTATCTCAGCAAACAACAGTCCAATAAACATAGTCGAAAAGAATAGTGGTAGGAAATTTTCTATGTCTTTCGATATTGATTTTTTTTACAAACAAAACACAACATTTTTCAAAAATTTCACCTTAAAATTTCAGTTTAAAATCTGTTTGTGAATTTTGATTACCAGTATGTTAGAATCTTTCCGTAATTTTTTATTTTGAAATAAATCCGTTACCACAATTTGCACCATCCTAAACATAAGCGCAAGCGATATATTTTCAGTCCGCTGCAGAGTGTTAAGTGTTGAAATAAAAAAAATCCTCAAGATAGCAAGAAATTGACCAAGAATTCGTAATCAGGGATTGATAGCATTATTAGGAAAGAGTTTCAAGAAAATAGAACAATATTCGTGCCAAAACTGTGTGAATGTTTCATCACAATCCTTGTTTTTTTAGAGAACATTCTTGAAATTGGTATGTTCTACACAACAACTACATACGCAGTTTTTTTTAACGTTTTTAAAAACTTGAACTATACTTTTTGATATTTTATTGAAAAAAAAATGAGGCCAACCCTTTCTTTGCCATGAGTCAGCATCGCTTCAATTCCACAAAAGGGAAATCGCCTGACAAAGTTGACAGCCAGCAGGCAGCTTCCAGGAGAGTGCCATTTATGTGTGAATTATTTGTGTTTTCTCATCCTAGTTTTCCACTTTTCACTTGGCAGAATGCATCCGCATGCCGGTGGACATCAAGAGGGGAAAGAGCTATAAAAAGTAGCTTTTCCTTTGTCCAATTGAAAACTTATTAGGACGATATCTGAGAGAGAAAACGACTTGGGGAAGCTGCCTGGCCGGTGTCACAGAATGTGACACGTGAAGATGGGAAAGAAATAAAGCTTATTTTTTTCCACTTGGAGCTGATGTGGACCATTCTCGATTGGATTGGAAAGTTGGAAATAAATTGTAGTCTATTTGTGGCACAAGGTTGCGGGTTAACCCTCGAATGTGGAGCTGAAATTTATTAAAGATTGTTACTCTTTAGGCAACTGGACACTCAAGGGTTAACGTCAAATGTGGTGTACTCGAGCAGTAAATACATTTCCCGTCAAGAAAAGCTCGACTTTCCAACTCCTGCAGCGGAGCACACAATCCCATCACGGTTTGTCACAGAATTGAAAAATAAATCGAGAAAAATGACCGTCCTCTTCCCCCGCAAACTCCCGTTGGGAAGAAAAGTCACCTACCTTGCCCAGTCCACCAAACTCCCGGTTGGCCATCCGTCGGGCTAATCCGGCCGGCACGGGTGGGGCCGTCCGCTGGATGGCACCACAGAAACCACCCACGGTGGCCTCACTCATCTTGCTGTTGCTGTTGCTGTGTTGCTGCAATTGTTGTTGTTGTTGGTGAAGGTTCTGCTGCGATTGTTGCTGGATCACAGTGCCCGAAGCTAGACGTTGCGCGGCTCTGCAAAAAGAGATGCAAAAAAACGGAAACGGATGTGAGAAATTTAAAAATTGTTATTTAATGTTTACGCTGAAAATATTAAGATTGGTTTTTTATTTTATTTCATTCGCTGGTTTTTTACGATTGTTTTTTCCACCCTGCGGGATGGAAATTGTCTGCCTGCCAATAGAATGAGTTCTGCTACGAAATAAATCAATTAGCATTTTTTTTTGGTTCTACACACGTTTAATGGAAATTGATACTCGCTGCTGGTGGAAACGAAGGATGGTTATTTGAAGTGTGATCTTGTTCAATTTAATTTTCATGCGGGTATTATTGGTTTCGAGTCAAATTGAAGTTGTCAGTGTGAGCAGTTCGGAAATTCAAAAATGCAATCTATAAATTCAGCATGACTTGCAAAATAACGAAAACAACAAATTTTGTAACATTGAAATATTGTTTATGTTTCCTCGCATTTTTTTTAAATTTACAGTTTGTGCAAATTTTGTTACTTAACCATATTTGGAATATTTTTTTTCTAAGTTTATTTAAAATCATGGGGCAAAAAATATTTGTTCTTTTACAAATAACTTCCAAATTTTAATAACAACAGAAGTCTCAAAAACTAAAAAATATCGGTGAAGCATTTTCTTGCGTTGAAAAATCGATTGTTTATAAAATTACCGTTAAACAAATTTATTAAGTCATTTTTCCAATTGGACAAGTGTAAAATGCATTTTAAAACACTTTTTTCATTCACATGTTAGCACCGTGACTTGTAATTTCATTTCCCCCCTTTCCCTCCTCTCTCAACTTTAAATTATTTTTGCAACGGCCTTATTATGTATTGTGAACAGCCTGAATAATATTTATTTACTCATTTTAAAACAAATGAAAAGTGGAAAAAACATTAAAAATAATATTAAAAAGTTAATAGTAAGCCAAATCAGATTTAAATACAAAATTCAGTAAACAAATGAGAAAACTCGTTTTAAAAATTAATCTTTCAAAAAAGTGGTCAAATACAGTCTTAAAATATACACAAAATTGCAAAAACTATTTTAAATGTTCTTATTTATTAACTGAACTGTGTATTTTAATCTGATTTATTTTAAATAGTTTAATTATCTTTGTTTTTCTTGTAGAAACTCATCCACAAACTAAAAAAGAAATACGCAAAAGATGTTTGGAATACGTTTTGGAAAAAGAATGAAAAAGACAATTTATGCATTTTTTTTTTGAGACTTAAAGTTATTGTTAGTTGAGTTTGTAAGATTTTTAACATACAAAAAAGATCGATTAAATTTATTTAGATATACACTTTTTATATTTGGTTTCTTTGAAAAAGCTAATTAAATTATCAAAATATATAAATCAAATAAACATATTAATATTGTATTAAAATGAATAAACTATACACAAATTAATATAAAGATCATATTTGACTTAAAATTAATATTTTTTTTATCTGTTACCAAAACGTCAACGAATACAATTTTAACAAAAATTCGTTGAAACATAATTTTTTTCATAGGAAAAATTTCAACATTGTACAACTTATAAAAATAGCAAAATTTAATATTACAGGTAATTTTTTAAAAAGATAGCAAATTAAAACTAACTTTTTTTTTGATTTTTTATAAAATCCATTAAGTTAATTTTTAACTATTTTTTCAATAAAGAAACAGCGCCTGGTTTTATAATTGGGAAAAAACTATTCTTTTGTTTTGAACGAACAAAAACATTTTTTATTTGTTTTTTATTGAATTTGGAAAAAGGAAAAAGAGTTAGTTTCTTTAAATGTTGACAAGTGCAGCTGAATATTTGATTAGGATTAACATGAATTCTTTTTTCTTTTCAAAAAATGATTGGTTATTACATTTTAAACTACGAATTAGAATAAGGAATGTAATAAATTTTTGTTTATGTACTTTTATCGCCATTTTTACAACCCGAACAGACGGTAAAAACTAAATTCATGCCATTTCAATAACAAGAACTGTTTAAATAACAAAAAGTGTTATCGAATATTCTTGCAAAATCCATTTTTGCATAAGAGTTTAATAACAGTTTATTTTATCATAACAAAATTTGTTATTGGTCTGATATTGATTGAAAGCCAAAACAACTTTGGAATAACATTTTTTTATGGAAGAATACTCCCAAATTTTATTGGGATGATCGGATTAGTTGTTAAAATAACTAAAAATAATAACAAAGATTTGTTCGAAGAATTATTAAAAATGTTATTTGTCTGTTATTACAATAACAATCCAATAACAAAAAATTCATAACGACGAATAACAAATCTTGTTATAAAAAAACATAAAATGTTATTGGCCTTGTATTTTCAAATAACAAAAAATGTTATTCCCAAGTTATTTTTGTCTGCTCGGGAATTTACAGTATTTAAAAATTATGCCAAATGATGTTTTTTTTTTCATGACAGATTTCAATTTCAAACCAATTTTTTTTCGTTTTTTTTTTCACCTGTCAGGACGACATTTTGAACAGTTTTTGTATTTTTTCGAATGTTTTTAGTTCTTATTTTATGGTTTTCTAGTTTCATCTTAAAGTATTGTTATTTGAATTTATTTTGTTTAAAATATGTTTTTTTCTGATAATATTTGGCTTTTCTACCACCTACCTTTTGTCTTTGTAGTTTTTTCAAGATTTTAAAGCCACTTTTGAATGTTTTGCATGTTTTTCACTTTTTCTACTTTAGAATAAAACATAATCAACTAAATTGTAAAAAAAAAATCATAGCGGCATAGTTAAGGCCAATATAAAACATCCTGCATACTGATTTAAACAAAAAAGTAGAAAATGTTGTGAAAAACACAGCCAAAGTTGACCCCAGAAAAAAAATATTTTTTTAAACATTTGCAAAGTCATGTAAAATAAGTCAAACTTCCAACCCCTAATATTTTCTTATGTATCTTCTAAAGTTGATCTATTCAAATCTTTTTAAAGATCAAAAATTGGCTGAAACTCTGATTTTTTACAATTGTTTAGATCGAAGCTGATTGTGCCTAAATGTGTGTGAAAAACCTTTATAAAATTGTGTATTCTCTGGTTTCAAAATACATTCACTATAGGTCAAAATCTAAGGTCTTAATTTACGCTTTGAAAATTTTGAGGATATCTGAAAATCAACCAAAGAATGCAAAAATCCAACAAAATTGGTTGTAAACGTATCTGTTGAAGTAATTCACACAAATTTAATTACAAATTTCACAAATTAATGATAATGATCCGGATCACAAATTTAATGATAGTGATCTGGACAAAATGGAACAAACACAAACCAGTTCCGAGAAAATCGAGTGACAAAAATGTCCATCCCCACACACAGATATTTGCTTAGAATTTGATTCTGAGTCGCTAAGTATACGTGAAGGTAAGTCTTGAAGGAATATTTAAGGGTTCTTTTATCGAATAATTTTATAGCCATTCTTCAGTGGAGTTACTTTGTTCGAAAACATCTTTTCAAAAAAAAATGATCGCTCAATCTTTGACAACAGCAGCAACATATTTTCACATTTTTCAAAGAATCTTGTTGAACTCACAAAGTTCAGCCCCATTTACATATCAGCCAACAGCTTGTTGAAGCAACTCTCGACAATCACGGAAACTTCAAACTCGACAAGTAGCTAACACTCACCATCACATTCACGCTCTCACACACATTTTTCGCGAGTCTGCAACAGTAATTCAAGCTCTGGAGAGTGCCACACTTTTTTTCTTGAAGTTTTCCAACATTCAAACGCACGCACACACACACACACTTGACAAGAGTCTCCGGCAGGAAAAGCTTTCGTCGAGAGGGTGCAAAAAGTTCACGAAATGACAACCGACAACCGCGGTGCTTCCGGGGGAAACTTTTTCTCGGGGTGCTTCGCGAAGAAGAAGAAAGGGGGTTGAAGAACTTTTTCAAGCAGCTTGGGCAAACTTTTTTCCGCGCTTGTAGCATTGCTTAAAGGGGGTGGAGATGTGGAGTAATTTGGTAATTATTGTACAAATTTAAACTTATATTATATTTTCAGGGTTTTCAATAACTTTTTTTTTAGATAAAAAATAATACATATACAATTTTAACAAAAACTCAACATTTGAGGTGTTATTACTCCAGACAAGGATGATAAGACATTATGTTCTTGTCAGATGTTTCATATTTTTTTTCCTTGCCAGTATATTCCAGCACGACAACGCCAAAATGACGAGACGACACTGTCTTTTCTAAGGATTTGTGCTGCGGGGTGCAAGTTTTGTATCTTTCCAAGCACCAGAACAGGCAGTAGAGCCTTAAAGGCTCATCTTAACCTAGAAAAAAAAAGTGAAGCAAACATTTTTCTGTCGGACAAAGGCTTATCAAACAAAGGACAAGCCGGACGTCAAGCAAACTAAAAATAGTCGGTTTATTTCAAGAACATATATTTGTTCTCTGTAAAAGTGATGTTGGGCAAAATTACGTCAATTTTCGAATGAATAAATGTGCTCAACTTTGATAGTAAACTATAATTTTATTTTTAAAATTTCTGCAACTCGCATAGTTTTATTAAAATATGAAAATGTATATTGACACTAAAATGTGAACCAAATTTAATTTCATTGCATTGAAGAATAAACAGGAACAGAACTAATTATTGTACGAATGAATTTACCAAATAGAAATGAAAATCGTTTCACGCCAAGAAAAAACAAATATTTGAAAAAAATCAGATAATCCATCTTGTTGGTGGCTGTCCTCGCTGTCCAGCCGGAAGTCTTTGGTGGTGACCACGCGAAAATCTTGACAGGTTGGATTTGTGCCAGGAAAACTTTTTATCACTCCCAAACGGAAAAAAAAGAAAAACAAGAAACAGAGTCATTGTGTTCCGGCTGGCACCCTTGGCCCCGTTGGCGAAGTTTTTCTTTTTTCAATGAAAATACGACCAAAATGTGTTCAAAGGGGCGAAAATGATGAAAAATACATTTGACACCAGGACCATTTGGTTGGCCAGCATGTTTTGCAGCAAAGTTGGGTGGCTGTTGCTTTGAAAGGGAATTTTCGGTTTTGGTTGGAAAAGAAGGAAAAAACTTTTATAATTAAACTGTCGCTGCTGCGGTCACCGACAACGACGCCAGTTGGCTGAATGTGTCCAAATGGAGAAACATGGAAGTTTTGCTTGCTGTTTTGGGTTATTACAAGAACAAAATTAAGGCATTGTGTAAAAATTCCTGAATAATTGATATAAATACAATTTTCTATTTATTGTCGCCCTGCAAAATTATGTTTCAAATTCAAATTAAATTTGTCAAAAATTACTAAGAAATAAAATTTTTAGAATATTAGAATATTGAAAGATTTACTGGTCATTCAGTCGGAACGATTTTTTTTATCAAAACGTTTATTATTACGTAATAAAATTCCCTCTCAAATGAGTTCAAAACATTAATACTTACAGTCATTTTTGAATTTATTGTGAGATTTGTGAATTTCTTTAATAACATTCAACAACTTTTTTCTTGAACTTCATCATTAAAAGTGTTTGGTGAAATAACACACAAACTTCCAATTTTTGTAAAATTTTCAGATTACTTGCATTTTTAAATTTTTTAGCCATAGTTTGACAAAAAAAAACTGTACTTTTTTTATTCATCCCTTTCTGGCCTAATCATATGCGACCCAAAAATCAAATTTTTCTAAAGAACCCTATAATTTTTGTATGGTCCTCAGGATCATTCCCCTATCATCAACTAAATTTTTTTTTTTTTGATAATTCATGCTTGAAAGGTTAAACCAAGCTGTTCTTAATTTTGTTAAAATATAATTCATGTGAGTTTTCCAGTTCTTTCAAACAAGCATATTTCTTGAAAATAAGCATAGATTGTAAAAGAATTTCCTTCAGTTTTGAGCAGTTTTTAATTTGAGTTTTTCATTAGATTTTTTGTGATTTTTGTTAGTTTTAGTTTTTTTTAAAGGCTTTTGAATATTGAATAAATTTTGAACACTAAAATGTCAAACATTATCTAACGTGACTCACGATTCGTGAGATTGGATTTTCGTCAAACAAGAAAACAGAAATTGATTTCTTATTTGATTCAGTATTTGAAAAAAAAAGATTAGGATTGACTTCTATGCCGTTTTGCTGATTTCGAATTAAATATAAAACAATAATAGTTTAATTAAGTAAGTTTGCATGAAGGTAATAAAAACTTATTGAAAATTTGTTTAAGTATTTTTTGCGTTGTTAAAAATTTACACATTCAACAAAAAACCATTAAGTTTAAAATTGAAGGAGGGATTGTTTTTTTTTTTTTTTTGAAAACTTTCCAAAGTGAGGAAATATATAAATATAACAAGTTTTGAGATCCACTGCTGTAGAATTACAGTAAAATTAAGTTTTTTCATACGGAACTTTATGAAAGTGTTGAAAAAATCTCAATGCACTAATACCAATATTAAAAAGTTGTACTTTTCAGTACATGTATAAAAATACTATTTTTTGCAATTCCGTCGTAAAACTACTTATTTTTCCTGTCATTCTTGAACGATGAAATAGCCTACTTTTCTGTACCGAAAATAACAGAATCGAATAGCAGCACTTTTCAAAATAAATGCTGAAAAGTTCTACTTTTCAGCACTCAAATGGGTGCTGAAAAGTTGAACTTTTCAGCACTTGTTTTGAAAAGTAACACTTTTCAACATTTTTTTGATTTAAACGATTTATTGACAAAATACATGAAAATTTGACATAAAATTTCACTCAGTGTGTTTTTTTTGGAATTGCAAAAAATGTTGTATGGAACTCGTTGCAAAACTTGATTTTTTCAGCACTCTTCGTATTTATCCAACTCGGTGAACCTCGTTGGATAAATGTACGACTCGTGCTAAAAAAATCCTCTTTTTGCAACTTGTTGCATAAACTACTATTTTAGTAAATTTAGTGAATTTTATGTATTTTGAAATTTTGTGATATTCTACATCTATGGCACCCCTTAAGTCATATGTCCATGTGTTTAGTCAATTCAACGATAAAATCAAAACAATATTGAAAAGTATAACTTTTCGACACAAGTGCTGAAACGTTCAAATTTTCAGCACCCATTTCAGTATCTTGTATCGAAAAGTATTACTTTTCGATTTCATTTATTTTTAGTAGAGAAAAGAAGGCCTTTTTGTCATGCGAGAATGACAAAAAAGTTATTATTTTCACAACGGAATTGCAAAAATGTAGTTTGCAGCTCGTTTTTTAAATGTTTATAATTATTAATTTTAAGAACTTTTATGCCTTTAATTTTTTTTAGTTCATTATAGATAAAAATTAAATTAATTTTTTAAAAAATAATAAAAACTCAAATAGTTGGGCGAAAGTTATCAAAAGTTTTCATTTTTTTTTTTGGTTTTTGTAAATGAGCAGTTCTCTACGGAATCGGTCTTTTTTCTTTAACTATAATTTTTGTATTTTTTAATCCGGCTGAAACTTTTTTGGTGCTTTCGGTATGCCCAAAGGAGCCATTTTGCATCATTGGTTTGTCCATATAATTTTCCATACAAATTTGGCAGCTGTCCATACAAAAATGATATGTAAAAATTCAAAAATCTGTATCTTTTGAAGGATTTTTTTGCTCGATTTGGTGTCTTCGACAAAGTTGTAGGTATGGATATGGACTACACTGAAAAAAAATGATACACGGTTAAAAATAATTTGGTGATTTTTAATTTAATTTTTTGTCACTAAAACTTGATCTGCAAAAAACACTACTTTTAATTTTTTTTTAATATATATTTTAGAGGACATACATGCCATCTTTTCAGAAATTTCCAGAATGGGCAAAAAATCTTTGACCGAGTTATGATTTTTTGAATCAATACAGAATTTGCAATCAAAAAGTACTTTAGTGAATTTTTGATAAAGTGCACCGTTTTCAAGTTATAACCATTTTTAGGTGACTTTTTTGAGAAAAGTCGCAGTTTTTCATTTTTCAAAAATAGTGCCCATGCGTAATATTGAATGTTTGGCCCGTTTGAAATATGAGTCTTGATTTTAAATTTTTGAAAATACTTTTATCGAAAAGTTCGGAAAATTTCACGAATGTTTCATATTTTGACATTGTAAATTGGACCTATAGTTGCTGAGATACAGGGTTGATTGATATGCACGGTGTCGTGCTTGAATCATAGGAGACGGGTATCAAGTCGTCACCAAGCACGCATGTTTTTCAGAGCCTATGGTGATGCACGTCACTTTTTTCTTTTCTCGTGCTTACTTTTCTGGTAAGCACGTCACTTGACAAGCACATAACTGCACGTGTGCTTATTTCAAGCGGACTTTTTTGAAACTTCAATAAATAAGGTTTGTAAAATAATAATTTTTAACATTAAAAAGCTCTTTTATGTTTTAGATTGAGAATAAAACACATTAATTAATGGAAAATTCGACGGCAAATCAAATCGATTTGCCGGTTCTGATGCCTGATGTTGGTTGCGATAATCCTGTCTTAAGTTGCCGGATGCAGTTTTCATAGCTGATTTCCGCGGATGGTTTCTTTTTTGAACTTCATGCCGGTTCCGGGTTTATGGATGACCAGCGGACTTTAATAGTTCCAACAGGTAGGCGTCTTGGCTATTCGTCATCGCTCAGTGGCGGCCCCAGCACTTGCTTATGCGAGTAACCCTACTTTGAAGGTAAGGCCTGAGGGTGGTCGACCACTAAACTACGGGTTGTAGTCCTTTTACTGATTCATGCTACTTAGTCCGACAAATCAGTGGCAAGGTGGATGCTCTGTGACTGGCCTCTTGGTTCCAACGATGGCAAAGCGATAGCTTTTTTATAATCTGCGCTCTACAAATTTAACCGAAAACATGTTTCATGTTTTTGAAGTACTCGGATTTTGAGATCCGTTTACTAATAAGGTCATTTTATCACACCAGTTTGAGCTTGGACCAACTCTCATCGAGTTCGTTGATTAAAAAGGATGTGGCTGTGTTTAAAACTGTAATTTAAATATAAGCACGCGAAAACATAAGCACTGCGTGCTTAACATAAGCACGCGCACTGCTCAGCAATTTGTCATGTGCAGAGCCAAATCAAAGTACACTTAGAAAATTCATGTGTGTCTATTCATCGACATTAGAAAATTGTGGGTTGTTTGGGTGAGACTTAGAAAACATAAATTTTCCTGTTTTTTATCCTTTTGCATGGCAATATCTCAGCAACTAAGGGTCTTATCAACAAAGTCCTTGGGCATGAGTAAGGACCTCGACGCCGTTAGCAATGTTGGCTTTAAAATAAAATTTCGTGATAATATCACTTCCCCCCAGCCAACATTTTTGCCATGCGAAGCGGGCCTCGACGCTGTGTCTAGGTTTAATTCCTAGCTAGGAGCCATCAGTGTCTTAAGAGGTGGTCCCAAGGCCGAGTAGGAGTTCATGAAGCAAATTAGTCGTCTCCCACCCCTTTTAAATTGAAAAATGAACTCTGAAACCAGCGCTTACTCACAACAGTCACAACAGAAACAGAGGCCTCTTCTAGGCATTGTAGGATAGAATAGATTTTGAAATTTATTCAAAAAAAAATATTATTACGTAGCATTTTGATATGTCAAAATTTCCATAGAGTCTCGGTCAATCAATAGTGCGATGATATCGGACAAAATTCGTTAATCTGTTGAACTAACGGTTTTCGGATTATGGTTGTATCGACCATTGTTGCGAATCGAGGGTCTACTGGAGCCTTGACGATCAAATGGAGCCTAACATTTCAAAAGGGCGCATGGGTTTTGTGAACAGGAGTGTGTCTCCTCCACTCAAATGACAGTTTACATAAGGTATAATAGAGATGCACTCTTGTTTGCAAAGCTCTATGCCCTAATGAAATGAATGGCATGAAATAGTCGTCTTAATTACTAGTGTTCAACTTATGAACTGTTCATTTATGTTTATTGGTTTTTGGAAGCGGCAAGACTGGTTTAAAAACAAGATCCTTTACCTTATTTGGCGTTATAATAAAACATTCGGGGATTTGAGATTAAATTTACTTTCAGACAGTTTAGTTTAGGTTGTTGATTAAAGTTAGATAGTTTTCCGTAGATGAATAATTGGACTTAAATGATTAGTTGATTTGAACGAAGTGTAACATTTCATTGGCAGATCTGTTTCTAGTTGTAATGTACGACAAGACTATTGACGGACGTGACAGGTCGGCAGTTAGTTTTCATCTTTTTTTCTCTAGTATTTTTTATTTCCTTTGAATTTGGAATACATCATAGGTTTCTTTTGTATAGATCTTCGATTAGTTACATTTTCTTATTTAATTAACTAATAATTTAATTTATTCCGGGCCTTCTTACTATGAATCACAATTTCAGATTTTCTTTATTCAGTGTTAAACTTAGATTACCGTGACTGCTCAAATCATCCAAGTTCTTACTACTCACATCAACACTAATTTTCTTTCACCTCCCCCCTCCCGATCCCCTATATCTTCCGGTGGTGTTCATTTGGTATGCAATACTAGTTCGGCCACTACCCTATTTTCCACAAGAAACCGGACTTGGACTGACTTGAGGCCGCGTCCCCCACCTTGCTCCGTAAAACGAAAACGAAAACGAAACTAAGGGTCTTATCAACAAAGTCCCAAAAAGCAAAATATAGAGAATTTTCTCAGCTTTTCAAAAATATTTTTTTCAAAAGTGGGAAAACATGGGCACTATTTTTAAAAAATGAAAAACTGCGACTTTTCTCAAAAAAGTTACCTAAAAATGGTTATAACTTGAAAACGGTGCACTTTATCAAAAATTCACTAAAGTACTTTTTGATTGCAAATTCTGTATTGATTCAAAAAATCATAACTCGGTCAAAGATTTTTTGCCCATTCTGGAAATTTCTGAAAAGATGGCATTTTATGTCCTCTTAAACATATAAAAAAAATAAAAATAGTAAATAAAAGTTTAGTGACAAAAAGTTAAACTAAAAATCACCAAATTTTTTTTACCGTGTATCATTTTTTTGCAGTGTAGTCCATATCCATACCTACAACTTTGTCGAAGACACCAAATCGATCAAAAAATTTCTTCAAAAGACACAGATTTTTGAATTTTTACATAACATTTTTGTATGGACAGCTACCAAATTTGTATGGAAAATTATATGGACAAACCAATGATGCAAAATGGCTTCTTTGGGCATACCGAAGGCACCAAAAAAGTTTCAGACGGATTAAAAAACACAAAAAAAAAAATAGAATGACCGAAATCTCAGAGAATTACTCAAATGTCTTACTTTTCCATAATATTTTTTTATTTGTAAAACTGCAACAAAAAAAACAAATCAAAAAATCTATGTTTTGCAGTGACAAGAATATCTGCAGATTAAAACCAGATTTTTCCCATAATTAAGTTTTATTTCTGAAAATGAAATAAAATACTGTTTTGCCATGACAATTATTCTTGATGTTTGAAACCAGTGTTTATGGTGTTTTAGAATTTAAATATTCACAAAGACAGAACAGAACAAATTAACCAGATCGATCGAAAATGATTTTTTTTTATTATTCGCATGATATTGAAACGATTTTAAATTATTTTTAACCTTTACTTGTTTTAAATTATCCCAACCATAGTCATGCGAGGCCTTGTTGCTCCATTGGAATACTGAGAGAAAACTTTACACCTATCCAGATAAAGATTGTCAAAAAACTAGTTTTGAATAAATTTTGAATCAAATACAAAATTAAATCAATGCATAGATGTGTATAATTACAAGAAAATATAATGATGATTTTTGAATTAGTTTTCAATATATCTTCAAGATTTAGATTTAAAATTCCAAAATCTTGGATTATCTTGTATGATGAAAGAATAAAAATTAACAGTTAACAATTCATATTGTTATATTAAGTTTCTATTGATATTTTTTTATTTGTCGGTGGGTCTCGTGGCGCAGGGGTAGCGGCTTCGGCTGCCGATCCCGATGATGCTATGAGACGCGGGTTCGATTCCCGCCTTATCCACTGAGCTTCTATCGGATGGTGAAGTAAAACGTCGGTCCCGGTTTCTCCTGTCTCGTCAGAGGCGCTGGAGCAGAAATCCCACGTTAGAGGAAGGCCATGCCCCGGGGGGCGAAGTGCCAATAGTTTCGTTTTGATATTTTTTTCAAAAAGACTTGGGAAACTTTAAATTTCACCGCAGAAACACAACGGATCGGATTCACATTCTCAACTGCTAGAATGTATTATCCTCCTTCAATTTTCAACTGAAAGAAAACAAGATTTCCATCATAAAAATCCCCAAAACTCACACACAAGCACACCAGCAAATCCGTTAAAAGATTTATCCCTTTTCTATGAAAGTTCCTCCAAGCAGCACCCTGCTACCATCTCACTCTTTATATTTCTAGTTCTAGACTAGACCTGCTTGGTAGCAGGTGCGCCCCAATGATTGAATTCAAGCATAGTAAAGCATCCTTAACGGTTCGTCCTGACGATGCCGTGACTCTGTTGATATATTATATCGTACGAAAATACAATCAGGGAGGAGGGGGATAAAAAATGAAGAAAATGTCATTGCGAAAGCTTCACTTTTCAGAAAACGAGGGAAAACCAGTTTTGAAGATTTTCCCTTTTTTTTGCTCCCCCACAAAAAAAGGGCAGGATCTCGGAAATAAAGAGTTTATAAGAGTACAAGTGAAAGATTATTTCTTATGGTTTAAGGTGAGGCAGCACAAAAAAGAGACCCTGTTTGTCGCAATGATACAAAAGGGATAACGACTTTTGTGCTGGGTTTATGTGTGGGTACGAACCTCCCAATGGCATAATCCCTTGTTTTTATGGGATTCCGAAAACAAGGGATCCGAGCCCAAGCCCGTGGAGCATTTTGCAGCACCCAGGGATGAAGATGTGCTGACTTTAACCACTTTTACGCTAACTGCTTTATTGACACAGTGGTGGCTGTTCCCTCGCCGAGTAAAGACCATTTCCATGCTTGCAAAGTTGTGCTGTGTTTGCTTAAGGAATCAACTCGGGGTATGATAAATGACACACGATACACAAGCAATTCGTTTCATCAACACATGTGCCAAAGTGCTGGGTAAAAATGTAAACAGTGGGAAAAATGAGCTGAATCGAGTAAGAATTTTGTTTTTAATGCCATCGAAAATTGTGTTTTGGATTTTTTGGCAAAACAAATCAATTTCCTTAAAATGGCGAACTATTTTAAAATTTAAATGTTGTTGAAAATCATAGTTAAATTTGACCTAAAATTTGTCAAAGTTTCTTCAAAATTGAAGTAACTTGCAATGAAATCGTCAACCAAATCAGTTAATAATATATTTCAAACTTCAATTTTCAACCAGTGATTTCTCAAACTTTCCCACTGTTGCTCAACTGGCACCCAATCCATTTAAAAGCTAATAACATTTTAAGGACACACGGTGCAAAAATCGTCGCTTCATCAATCAAGCACTTAAAAATCAATAACTTTCCAGTTTTCACAACTTCACTGATGCCCCCTTTGGTTATATTTTTTGTTCTCTCTCGCCCACCCGTCACTCATCAAACTCTTTTCCACAACCAGCTTAAAAATGCCCTGCCAATTGCTATGTTTCCCCCCTCTCCCAGTTTCACTTGTTCGGGAAAATTATTACCCTTGTGACAACAGACAAATTGGTTTTTCCCCTTGCTCCTCGAAAAATTTCCATCTGCCTGCGCTAACCATCATCGCAAGGAAAAGTGCCGACAGAATCACTCCGTTTTGACTCTTCGATTTCGATCGTCTTTCAGCGCGGAAAAGAAAGTGAAAATGAGTGATGATTTTCCTGACTTGCTCACCCTCTTCTTTAGAAAACAAATGAGACTAAATTTAATCAAATGTATGATTGGCCATAAAATTAATTATGTTTTGAAAAGCACTGGCCCCACTTTTAAGTGCCGCCTGCTTGGAGCACATGTTTTCCCGGAAAAATCAACACGTTTTCCCCCCACCCAACTTTGGGGGGTTTTCCGTCTCCCCGAAAAAAAAAAAACTCTCATCCGTCTTTCACGAGAGAGTTGTTCAACATAATGGAAACACTTGTACGATCGCGACTCGCGCACTCTGACCCCCCTCCCACCACCCTCCTGTTTTTCTTGTTTTTGGACGCATTTTCTTCTCCTGTTCTCAAAAACAATGTTGCAGTGTGATGGTTGTGGAGCTCATTTGCAGTAATTTTTCATGCGGCTGCCACTGATGGGCGTCTTTTTCACGAGTTGTGGGGTGCCCCCCGCGCGCCGTTCTCATTAAGTACACGTACTTTAAAATGTACTTTTTTTTGTTTTCTTTGTTTTGCGTTGACGCGAAAACGATTTGTTTTGGCTAGGAATGCTTGTTGGGTTTTTTTAACATAACCAACAAATTGAAATCATGTTGGGTGTTAGAATTTGCCCCGATAACTTTGGAACCTAGCAAAACTAACAATAATTCAAGAATTTAACAAATTTCACATCCATCTGGATGTAAGATAAGTGGCCACAAATTCCCGCATTTAAGACATCTTTTGATATTTATACAATTTAAAGAAAAGTGATATGAGCTGGACAGTATGTCTAAAGTTAAAACTACTGATGTCTAAAGGGCCAAACATTCAATATAACGTCCTTTTGAAATGTAGGTGTTTACGACGATCGGAAAATTTCATGAATGTTTCATATTTTCAATTCAATTCAATTAGTGTTTATTAGAATTTAACAGTTCTGCTCCAGGATGTTACATTTGCAATTCAGAGATTTGGAGAACCTTTCAACTGAGATCATGTTTCTAAGTTTAGATTTTGCTAGCTGAGTGCTCTTTTAGGGAAAATAAATTTTGTTTCATATTTTAATATTGAAAATCAGACCATTAGTTGCTGAGATATCGACATTAAAAAATGGTGGGTTGTTTGGGTGTTTCCTGGCAATATCTCCAATTTTCCTGGCAATATCTCAGCAACTAAGGGTCATATGAACAAAGTTCAAACAGGCAAAATACAGAGAATTTTCTCAGCTTTTCAAAAATATTTTTTTTCTAAATTGTTGCACATGAATAACTACGATTATTATCAAAAAAGTTACCTAAATATGGCTATAACTTGAAAACGGTGCACTTTATCAAAATTTCACTAAAGTACTTTTTGATTCAAATTCAATTTTACACCGAAAAATTAAGTTTGAAATTTTTTTGCGACCAATATTTTGATTTTTTGAAATCATCATTGATTTCTATCTCGGTCAAAGATTTTTTGTTCAGTTTGGAAATTTCTGAAAAGTTGGCATGTCCCATTAAAACATTTAAAAAAATAAAAATAGTGTTTTTTTTTGCAAATCAAGTTTAAGTGACAAAAAAAATAAGAGAAAATAAAAATCACAAAAAAATTACCGTATATCATTTTTTTAGTGTAGTCTTTATCCATACCTACAACTTTACCCAAGAAACCAAATCGATCAAAAAATTCCTTCAAAAGATACAGACTTTAGAATTTTCATACATCATTTTTGTATGGACAGCTGCCAAATTTGTATGTAAAATTATATGGATAAACTAATGATGCAAAATGGCTTCTTTGGTCATACCGAAAGCACCAACAAAGTTTCAGCCGGATTAAAAATTACAAAAATTAAAATAAAAAAAAAACGATTTCGTAGAAAATTGCGCCAGTCCAGTTTTGCAATCATTAGTTTTAATATATGTAAATTTTGAGAAAACAATTTTTTTTCTTGCAAAAAAAAATCATTTTTCTTTGTTAATTGAAGTTTTACAAACTATCTTAAATGATCTTAAACACCTAAAAAATGATTATTAAGGCAGGAACACCATTTAAAAATGTATTAAGTCAAATAGGCTACTATTTCTGTAATTTCGTTGAAAGATTTTCAAAAACATTTTTTTTGCTGATTTTGAGGACGACAGAAACATTTTTTAGTTTATGTTAAAATATTTTTTTTTGCGTTTCAGACTTTTTGTAAGATAGATCTAAAAAACAAATAAACAACGTTTGTAGTTGTTGTTTCGAGTTGATTTCATGTTTTAAATAATAAAAATAACTTTTTTGTTTTTGTCAATAATTATTTTTAATATCGCTTAGTATATCATCTTTATAAAAAATGAATAAAAATATTCACACTTATATTCTTAAGAAAGCTACACAGTATAAACAATATTGGTAATTTACATCTGGTATAGGAACATCTTTTATGTCAGAAAAAACGTGTAATTTCACATGTGAAATTGTGTAATTTAACCACTTTTCTAGTGTATTGTCACTTTTTCAGTCCAAATTGAGGTAAAATTACATCATAAAAGAGGCAACATTCATTCTTCCAAAATTACACAATTTTTCACTGTGTAAAATAAAATTTGGGCATTTTTTCCGTAATTCTAGAATTGGATTTTAAAAATATTTTTAAGTTTGGCTCAAACTGTTAAGAGGCTTATCTAGGACCAAAGAAGCCATTTTGTGTCACTGGTTAACCCATACAAGTTTCCATTTAAATTTGTCAGCTGTCCATACAAAAATGGTACGGAAATATTCAAAAATCTGTTATTTTTGAAAGAATTTTGTGATTGGTTCAGTGTTTTCAGCCAAGTGTTTAGTATTGATTTTTATTTAAAAAAAATCACAAGAAATCAGTTTTGTGCAATTCGTTATTAGTTTTTTTTTAATTTGAAGTATTTTATATGTGTTTTGAGGGACAAAACATGCAAATTTTGGGCCATAGCGTAGTACCGCCAAAAAATTCGTCGCTTGGTTATGATTTTTTGAAGAAATTGAGTTTTTGAAAAAAATTATAGCCAACCCAAAATTAATCAATGACCAAAGTTTTTAATGTAAAATCAAATTTGCAATCGAAAAGTTCTTTACGTAGAAATTGATTGAGTGCACCGTTTCCTAGGTACCTAGATATGATCACTTTAAATTTTATCTTGAATTTTCAAATCTTTAAGTACTTTTTGATTATTATTTCGATTTTGCATTAAAAGCTCTAATCAAAAAACACTTTGGGTAAGATATCTTTTTTTCTCTTCCAAAAACTAACTCGGTGGCATTTTTTTGCAATACTTCTCAAATGTTGCGGGCTTTTGTCTCCTGAAAAATATCGAAAAAATCTAAAATAAAAGGATTTTGAGAATTTGATATTCTTTGTGTGTTTTCGGAGGAACCTGCGAACTTCTGAGACTCTTGAAAAAGGACCCAAAAGGGGTAACCCCCATCCCCTCGGATGAACCCAGGAATATGAACTGGAGAATCCAACGAGGTAACCATTTTTACCAAGAAAACGCCATCAACGATGAATGCAAGCCAGAAAAAGTGGATTTAAAAAAAAACAAGTTTTTTTTTTAATCTAGGTTATCAATTCACTATTGACAAACCTAGTTTTTTTTTTTGTTATTTAGGGTAAAATATTTACTCTTATTTTAAAAATATAATCAAAAATAAACGAATTTGTATTCATTTTAAAAAGAGTGAATTATAAAATCTGATTTTTCTCTGTATACCTTTTTTTCTTAAAAGTCCTCATCAATATCTACAACTTTGCTGAAGACAACAAATCAATGAAAAAACCTTGTCTTATGATATTTTTAATTTGATTAAATGGGATTACCGTGTAGAAAGGACACAAAAATGTAAAAAAGGACATCTAAATAACAAAATCATGAAATATAAAAATCAGGATGAAATTTTTTTTTATATATATCCAAAATAAAACATAATTTACCAGAAATGATCAAAATGTTGTTGCGTACCTTTTTCATTGATATCATTTTTAACAAGACAGGAAATGTATGGCCTGAAAATCGCCTTGAATGCCATCAACACCAGTTTTTCCCCAAAAATTCAAAAACTCGTCACCACCTCCTGTTTGCCTTTCGATACTATCTCCGAAATTGAGATCTAACCGGAGAATTATCGCTTTTTTATTCAAATTCATTGCCCCGGTTCACCCGATTAGCCTAAATTTATTGTCGTTCCTGCTGCTAGGAATCACTGCTTCCTTCTGCTCTGTAACGTGCTTCCTTTAAGAAATGTCGCTTCGAGTGCGCCACTTTTATCCTGTCGCTGTTACTGGGGGGTAAGCTAAGACTTGTCCCACCAAAAGCAAAGGATAAATTCGCGCACTTTCACACAGAAAGGGCCCAAAAGCTCATTCCGCCACCCGGCAGCTGCTGCTGCGGTTGCTTATCGACTGCCAAAAAGGATTTCCGCCACCAACCCTTCACTCTATTGTGTATTCAGCAGCAGCAGCATAAGCCACCCCCTTTCCACCCACAACCAATCTCAACAACCCCTTTGTTGTTGTTGTTGTTGCGACGCGTATGGGCGAATTTGAATATTTTTCGCATTACTTTCAGCATAAAACGATTATGTATATATGGTGAAAATATGTTATTTTCTGCTGCTGCTCCTTTTTTTTTTTTGCTCGTTGAAAAAAAAGAGCCCAGAAGCTGTCTGTTGCTTCAGCGGCGCGAGAGTGTGTGTGTTGCCTGACTCGGTCTAATCAAACGCCATGCGACATTTTCACCCTCGAGTGAACTTTTGGCAGCACACATACGCGTAAATTTAGGTTGAGGCTTTCTTTTTTGTGCCTTCCTGGAGGAAAAGCAGCTTTACGTGACAATCTGGGGAGGTGAGTGGGTGGAATGGGAAAAGTTGTTATTTCTAGGTGGGTGGCAGACGAGTGATGCGAATAACAATGTGGGTTTCTTGGGCTTGTTAAAGCTGGAGAAGTTCAACTATGTGTTTTTTTATGGTTGCAAATATATTTTCGATCTTGAACTATTTCATCAAATATTTTTCAGTTCTATCTTTCATGACCCAACACATAAACTCAAAATCACTCGTCCTTTTCTCAAGATCTTTTGATACGGACGGAATTTCCGTCCCAACTTGTCACACAATTCCAACCGCACACCGCACTCTCAGACACCGTTTCCGTTGTTTTCATTACAATGTGTACGAGCTTGTCAGCAGGGCATTTCCTCCCTCCGACTCCGGAACCAATTTCCACCACCCTCCCAAAAAAAAAAACACCAACGCACATCAGCCGGAAAACCAACAAAAAGTTCGTTTCCCCCAGCAGGGTGGAGAGCCTTCAAATCGGAAAGCAGGACAGCAGCACAATGTGGCTTAGCTCCTTGCCCGAAAAAAGAAGCGCAGCACACCGGAAACCAAACGAACGAACCAACCAACCAACTTTTGGTGGTGGCGCATAATAAACGAATGAAATTATTTTTTTCTCATTTGCCAAAAACTGGAGGAGGAAAAAATGCAAACGAGGAGCTCGAAGAGGTGGGTAGAGGAAATGGAACCAGCCATGCAAAACCGTCGCCGTCGTCGTGCTCTGGGCAAGGAAAATCGACTTTTACTTCGAGGGTTTGCGATTTGGTGAAATTAGTTAAAGAGGAAATGCATTGAATTCATGATCATGAATTCCAAATCTCAATTCAACTCAATAGTTCAACTTTCCAGTAAGAGTGTGAAATTTTATGGTTTTTTTATTACCTCATTTAATAATTCAAATTCACATTATATTGTAAAGGAGGAAATACTCATTATTTCAGGTAAAATTACATATATGTTACATCACCATGTTTTTTTACTGTGTCATGTGAAAGATTTGTCTTGTGTTGTTATAGTTTTTCAACATTTAAAAAAGTATTGTTTAAAAAAGTATTGGGCAAGTCTTTTGTTGCTTTATTTTTATAGAAAATGGAATCATAACTCAAACCTTCAAAATTCGATTTTTCTTTTTAAATATGGCAATTTTTGACCATTTTTGATGTCTGCTGTAAAAAGATAGGACCTGTCAGAGAAGCAAACAAGCGAAGAATTGTTGACAGTGATTCATCTCCCGTCCATGGTTATTGTCAAAGTATGTTATGAAACAAAATTAATTTACAAATTATAAAATAATAATAATAATCTACAATTCCATTTGTAATTGAAATATATTTGAAGAGCTAAGAAAATTCTTTTTTAGTTTCTTTTCTGCACATTGTTGATCGAACCTTTGGTTGCTGAAATATGGCCTTGCAAGGAATCAAAATTACGAAAAATGAGTTTTTCTAAGTAGTACTCATTCAGCTCATAAAGTTCAATCAAATATTTCATGTAAAATATTGATCCGATTTTTTATATAAAAGGATAAAATCTTGTGAAGCAACATTTTTCGATTGAAGCCCTATTGAAATGTATGTTGGACAAAGTTTTATCCATATCATCAAATACAAAAAAAATAGATTTATTTTGCGAGATTCTAGACAACTGCTCTTTTTTAAATGTCACTTTTCATTACAAAAAAATGCGCATTATCTCCCCTTATAAAAAGTGAAACATAAATTGAAAAAAAAAATCATTTCATCTAAGAGATCACATTGAAAATCGAACCATTTCTGCCGTTTCCGTTTCTGAGATATCAGCATTTAAATTTTAGCGCTATTTGGGTTACACTCAGAAATCCTTATTTTCCAATTTGTTTTTTTTTTTCAGAGACTTTCTGCAAATATCTTTGCTATCATTTCATCTGTGGTCCACGGAGCAATGTTTGGGGGTCCTGGTCAATAACTAAGTAGAAGCTACGGGTAGACACCAATGCTATGCTATGCTATATCTTTGCAATCATTTATGTACTAAATTATACGAAATTTTCTGATCTCTTGGAATCGAATATTTCCATAATTGGTGGAAAACTGTTGTTGACTGTTGGAAATGGTTGAAAAATTATTTTTTTCGAGAAAATTTATATAAATATATACGACTAGAATTTGAAGAGCATGCCATTTTTGAAAAACAACACTGCTTTTCGAATGCTAATTTGATTTTAATTTTTAGTCGACCATAGTTATAACATTTTGGAAAAAAACTAGTTTTTCAAAAAATCATAACTCACATTTTCATCACTCTGTAGCTCAAAGGATGGATTTTTGTTTTCATTGGAACACATACAAAAACATTTATGCTCTAGAGAATTGCTCCACATGATAATTCAATACGATCCAGACACGATTATCCGAAGGCCTCAAAAATTTTTTTTTTGGATCTTCGGATAATCGAATCACGAAAAAATATTTTTTCTGTGTCTTATTTCTGATTGTTGAGCATCGGTATGACCCCCAGACTTCTCTAAAGTGATTTAGATTTTTTTAAATCCAAGATGGCGGAAAAAATGGCGGTTACAAAATACTGATGAATTACATTTGGTAATTTTTAATGCAATCAATCATTAAAATATCACTAAAATGAGGTCGAAACTTCGGATATTCGAGTCTGGACTGTACAAATGAAAATGCATACACATTTCAGGAGAGATAAATCATTTCAACATAGGTTTAATTTTTTTTTTATGATTCTCCAGAAAGCAACATTGTATATATAGCCTTCAGATTAAAATCATCGAAAAGTTGGTTTAAATTGTCCTTTTTCGTGTACTCTGTCTTTATTCTAATAAGCTTGTTTATAAATCAGTAGTACCCACATTGCTACACACAATTCTACGAAAAAAACAATTCCATCATTGTCATATAAAACACTAAATTTTAAACTTATAAATTAAGACTTGGTTTTTGTTGATTCAAAAAGTAGATTTAATTTTCTATAATTTGAGATGCCTTACTCTTTTCACAGTTTAAAAACAAAAATGGCAGATGCTTTTAAATCATTTTATACTTGTTGGATAAAACATAAGTTTATACGAAAGTACGTCGTCTAATCGGGCATGCAATTTTACATAAATGATTTTTTGACAGAAAATTTATATCTTACAGTCCATTCCACATAAATTGTCAATAGGATGCAAAATGCAACTTTTTTTTTCTACCCCTTCTATTTTTAAAACCATGTTTTGTCAATTCTCTTGTTAAAACTAGTTCTTTTTTAAGCGAATTACTGCAGTTCCCTGTTCCATAATTATTAGATTTTATTGTACCACCAAAAATACTAGAATACTTGAGTATAACTGATAATTTCATTGGTTTTAGCGCTTTAAGTAATTATTTTGCAAATAATATGTACTCCTAGATTGAACCAATGTTTGTTTACATCCGTAAGAAAAAAGTGTGCAAAATTTGGATTTCAAGGGTCAAATTTTTTTCTTCAAAAACATGAAATCAAACGTTAAAATTTGCAGTTAGCTAGCGAAATTAAGCTTAAATCGAATCACTATGTTCAACTATCGATTTTCTATGATTTTTCAAAGAAAAGCCGATCCGTTATCTGTTCCGAATATGTGGTTTGACTGAATCATGGTTTTGTGTAAAAAATGACGGAATGAAGGAAGGTGCTAAACTGTTCTCTCGAGATACTGAAAAAGGAATAAAGATTCGTGATCAGCGTCCAAAATAACCTCCCTCACCATTTTCAAGAAAATTGAAAAGGGGTTGACTCGAGAGTTTTTTCCTGTGAGAGTTTAAAGAAAAATCCTTTAATCTAAAATTTTATGCATATATATTATTCCAAACAAAGAAAAAACATTTTTCACATTATATCGTTTACAAAATGAAAACATAAAAATTCTTCTAGTTGAATGAATCTCGCATTCCCGAACCCATCGCTCCCCATTAGTTAGGGAGGTCACAGACTAGTGAAAATTACATTTACATGGAAAATCACGACACATTTTCCAAAACTCCAACCCAGTATGGTACCGCCGTCGGGTGTGATAATCGCGAGTAAAACTCGCAACGGGCGGAATGTTTATTTTATGTGAATCTTGAGACGTCCCGCCTCTAGAACGAAATATGGTTTGAATATAAATGATAATTTTAACACAGTTCCATCCGGAGGCTTCCCGGATTTTTGTTTACTTGGGCGGGCCAACCCATATGGACGCGAACCTACCTGGATTTTCGGATTTTCCCGCGGAGGGGAAAAAACCGCAATGTGACCCCGGAATGAGGGGGGAGAGTTTTTATTACTTTTATTGTACAAGATCCATCCGTTTTCCGGGATGGAAATGAAAATGTTGCTTTTGAATGAAATTTATGCCGCCACCTCGTTTTTTTTCGAAAGCGGGAAGAAAGGGTTGGAAACGCGTCAATGAGAGCTTAGAGAGGGCACGTGACCACCACGGTGGGGAGCTTTTGAAGTGGGCTTTCGCGGGTTAAACAGAACAGGGAGAGAGGAAAATTAAACATAAATAATTCTGGAGGGTTTTCCGCCGAAGGGCTCGCACCAGAGCACAATTTATGGCGCGGAAAATTCGTCCTGAAACCAGATTTGGGGAGGATGGATGGAAGTGTTATTTTCAAGGGGGTTTGCAAAATAGCACCGCAATTATATGAAAATATTGCAATCGATATTTGAATGCTGATCGTGGACAATTTAGAATTGATTTTTTTAAATACTTAATTCAGCATTGAAAAAAGCAATCCATTAATCTAGAACAAACCCAAAACATACCCACGATTATAAAACTGAAAAACAACTCCCTACATTTCACCAAACCAAACCAGAATGGGGGTGGGTAGTCCTGTTGCAAGAAGAAGGAGCAATTCGAGGAACATAATATGACTTGCCATTTTCCCATGATCCTGTCCCTTTTGTAAACGTTGTAAAGTCTGCTCCCCTTGCTCCCAATTCCAAACCTGTGCACCAACAAAAACATACACTTCTGCCCGGAAATAGATGCTGAGCCGAGCAGAAGCATATTACGGAGGAATTTAAAAGGATAATAGGATCCTATTATGTTTCCGTCTGAGGTTATTGTGTATTATTATTTGAATTTTTCGCCCCACCACGGGGTCCACTCCATCTTGGGTTGGGCAACCTTCCCGTATTGCTCACATCCCAGAAAGAAGGCACAAAATATGCTGAGACTTCATTTTTCCAGCACGGAATGCTTCGGAAGCTTATTTTTGCCGCTGAATCCTGATGCCTTTGGACGGTACAACACCAGCTGCTGCTGCTGCCATGTGTGTGCTTTATGACTTTTGGCAACACAACAGAGCTGAGAGGAGAACGATGATGTACACATTTTATTGGGAAATAATTTGCTTCTGTCAGTTTTGAGAAGGCTCTCGGGCTTTGTTGGCTGGGTGCCTTTTTGAGGTTTATCCATTTCAAACGTGGTGGAGAAAAATGAGCTTTATTTATTGACAGATGTTGATATCATTTTCTTTGATAAAGTAGAGAAAAGATTTACAAGCGGCATTAATGACTATTTTTCTGCCATATTTCTTGAAATTGCTTTAGCACGATGATAAGCTTTGTAATATTAATTATTTTAGAAATATATTGGAACGATTATTTTGTTTGATTCATCAATAAAAAGATTAACAAATAATAAAGAAGCGATTTTTTGTTAACTTTATCCTTGAGAAATATTAAAAAAAAATTGCCAAACCTTTTTTTTTTATCTCAAACTAACTTAATCCACCTATGTGGTTGATGCCTTCCTTACTTATAGATGGGTCGGACGATTGATACCGTTACGTAGTGCGTCCATCCCGGGAATTCCTGGGACAAAATTCCCGGGATTTTTCCAAAACTGGGAATTTCCAAACCAAAGCTTTTATATTTTGTCCCGGGAATCCCCGAAATTGAGAAAAAAAAAACAATTTTTGGTGTTGAAATTCAGATTTTGATGTGAAAATAAATTTTTAGTTAAATATTTAGAAATCCATAAAAAGAAAAAAGATTTAAAAAAACAATTACCGTAAAACGGGGTGACTTTGATAGCCGGGGTGACTTTGATAGGTTTGCGATTTTTCCGCAAAATGAAGAATACAATTAAATTACGTAAGGAATGGTTTAGAAACATACTGACCGTGGTAGAGAAGTGTTCAAAGTACCTCAAAAAGAACTTTTCATAAAATTTTGACAAGCTTGAAAAGCTAGTTAACTATAGTTAAGAAAATGTTAATGAAAGTCATTATTTTAAACTTCTCAAAGTGTCATTATTTTCTCAATGAACATAATTTTGAATCGGAAAATGGAATACATTTTCGGATTCTTTGGGCAATTTCCACTAGGAGAAGATTAATTTTTTTTTAAAATAATATGTGTTTTTGAAACACAATTAAAAAAATCTCCAAATTTATAGGCAATTTCAGTTGAACAAATTTCATGTAAAATGTGAAAACTTGCAATTCGTGCCTTGAATTCAATATAAAATGCAATATAAATCGATAATTTTATAAACAAAACTAGTTTTAACAAATTTCAGGCAAAATTCCGACCTTTTAAAAATTTTACCTAAAATTTATATGTATTTTGCTAAAAAGCTTATACACTTTGTTAACTAAATATAGACATTGATTGTTTTTCTTAAAAACTATATCAGCTACTTTAGTGATGGCACATTTAGCGTACAAATAAAGTTTGAACATCTTAAATATGATTTTAACCTGGCCATGGTCTTCGTTTCGTACATACACTTATGGTACTCGGGTCTATATGACCCAGAAATGTATTTGGCTGCCAAAATTCGGAATCTTGACCGATTTTGGATGTCTTGGCCGCAAATGAAAGGTTAGAATGTCTACTTTGCGATTCCGACTGGCAGAACCGGTTTTGGGCACTGTGGCCACCGGGAACCTGCTACAACCGAAAAAAGTCCTTTTTGAGGCCCCGACTTTGAGGACCTGTATCTCCGGAACGATAACACATAGCGGGTTGCTTCCAGTTGCATTTGACGGGTAATAACCTCAACTTTAAGCTCCCGTAGAGATGATTTGTCAAAAGTGGACACCGGTTCCGTTAACCCGGAACATCCGAAAAACATGATTTTTTCAGCTTTTGTTATAAAATCAACACATTAGTCAATTTTTTCAACCGGATTTTTTGTAAATCATTACATACGCACACTACATACTACCTCTGACTGTTTGGGATCGTTCCGGCCAACTGTGGCCAATCCGGAACCGGTTCCAGGGTACCACCAAAACGGTTCCAATAATGGTATCGCTAGAAACCCGTCATGTTGCATATCAAACTTCATGAAATTGAAAATTATGACCATCTGAGGTCATGCCGATATCCTCTGACCCAACCTGGTCACTCCGGAACCAGTTACCGATGGCCACTGGGGGACACTTCCGGAGTATGCAGGAAAGCATATCATGCGACATATCAAACGTCATGAAATTGAAAATTATGACCATCTGAAGTCATTCCGATGTCCTATGACTCACCCTGGTCACTCCGGAACCGGTTACCGGTGGCCACTGGGGAACACTGCCGGAGTATGCAAAGAACCCTACCATGCGACGTATCAAACTTCATGAAATTGAAAATTATGACCATCTGAGGTCATGCCGATATCCTATGACCCAACCTGGTCACGCCGGAATCGGTTACCGGTGGACACGGGGGGACACTTACGGAGTATGCAAGGAAGCATATCATGCGACATATCAAACTTCATGAAATAGAAAATTATGACCATCTAAGGTCATGCCAATATCCTATGACCCAACCTGGTCACGCCGGAACCGGTTACCGGTGGCCACTGGGGGACACTTCCGGAGTATGCAGGGAAGCATATCATGCGACATATCAAACGTCATGAAATTGAAAATTATGACCATCTGAGGTCATGCCAATATCCTCTGACTCACCCTGGTCACGCCGGAACCGGTTACCGGTGGCCACTGGGGGACAATTCCGGAGTATGCAAGGAAGCATATCATGCGACATATCAAACGTCATGAAATTGAAAATTATGACCATCTGAGGTCATGCCAATATCCTCTGACTCACCCTGGTCACGCCGGAACCGGTTACCGGTGGCCACTGGGGGACAATTCCGGAGTATGCAAGGAAGCATATCATGAGACATATCAAACCTCATGAAATTGCAAATTATGACCACCAAAGGTCTTGCCCACGTTTTTTAATCCAACCTGGCCACTGGGAGACAATTTCTGGTGGCGATGTCCTCCGGCCCATCCTGATTAATTTGGAACCGAAAATGGGTTGGGAATGGAGGAAATTTGTGAAACATGCAAAAAACCAAGTTTGAAGTTTCTTCTCGAACCTAAGATTTAAAAGGTTTTAATGGGGAAAGCACCAAATCCTTTTCATTTTCCAAGGAACCTTCCATCCCAGAGTTCGGACTGACGACCTTTGGATTGGGAGTCCAACCGCCGCCAGCGACTCCACCGGAGCAGGCTTGGTTTGGAGTGTTGATTGTAATTATAGCAGGGAGAAAACTGGAATGATCAAATGACCGTACAACAACTGAGGCTGGAACCGACGTTCTACTTCCCCATCCGATAGAAGGCGTGATGACACATTACTCGTCACAAGAAATGTGGACGCAATCACACTAGCAGCTACACAACCGAGCCCGATTACCATTCCGGAACCATTTAATTGATGGCGGTTTGAATTTTCTGTAGTAGATAAATTTAGTTGAACCTTCCAAAATTACCTAACTTACAGACCCTCCGGAAGTGTCCCCCAGTGGCAACCCGTATCCGGTTCCGGAGTGACCAAGTTGGGTCATAGGATATCGGCATGACCTTAGATGATGATAATTTTTAATTTCATGATGTTTGATACGTCGCGTGATATATTTCCTTGAATTCTCCGAAAGTATCCCCCACTGGCACCGGTAACCGGCTTAGAAATTGTCACCAATTATACATAATCAATTGAAAAAAAAACAACATTCTTCATAAATTTTTCTCATCATATTTCATGTTTTAAAATATAAATGTTGTACAATTCGACAATATTTCACTTTAAAAAAAATATTTTTTTGTTATATTTATATTAACTTTTTTTTGTTTATAATTATTTTCTTGGTTTTGCGAACACATTTGGTTTGATTGTTCTATTTAAGCTTTGAATGTTTTGAACATTTTTTCAATGATTTTTTGAGTGAATTTTGAAGAAACAGTAATAAGTTTTGAATTATCCGTATGTTATAGGAAAAAAACATATTTATTGAAATTTAGAAGTTTATTTTGGTTCGAAAAATTTGTATTATTGAACAAGATAAAAAAGTGTTTTTTCAATGATTTTGAAATTTTTTAAGATCTTTTCGTACGAAGTACAATCTTCTCGTTTCATTTTGAATCAAAGATTCGGGCACAAAAAAAAAGATCAAAAATATAATCAAATAGAATTTTTATGTTCTGTCGATTTTTTAGGATAACAAAATTGAACCAAAAAATATTAGCTCGGAATTCATATTTTATTATTTCCTTATTCAATATTTCTAACAAGTTTTAGTCAGAAAGTGATCTGATGTTTAGAACTGTTGGATATTTATTTATTCTTAGTATTTTTAGCAACGTGATTCCCAGATAATACAAAGTTTTTGTCACACTATCACATTCATAATTTTATATTTTTAAAGGAATGAATGTTTCATATTCATTATTTCCAAATTTAGAAATTTAATCGCTTTATAAATTCTACAGGAAAATAAGGCACCACTAGTTTAATACTTCCCATGACCTTATAAATATTGTAGAAATCAGAAATCAATTATGGTTATTTCGTCAAAAAAAACATATTTTTTCTTTTTAAAGAAACTTAGTTCATGATTTCTCTAGCGAACTTCATATGAGAACGCAAAGTGGGCCGGATTCCAAAATAATTTCAAAACCATCCCGAAGGCCGTACAGAAGACCTCGGTTAGCCACATACGGCCCGCAGGCCGCATTTTGGTGACCACCGCCTTAGATGGTTATAATTTTCAAATTCATGAAGTTTGATACGTCGCATGATATGCTTCTCTGCATACTCCGGAAGTGTCCCCCAGTGGCCTCCGGTTCCGGCGTGACCAGGTTGGGTCAGAGGATATTGGCATGACCTTAGATGGTCATAATTTTCTATTTCATGAAGTTTGATATGTCGCATGATATGCTTCCTTGCATACTCCGTAAGTGTCCCCCCGTGTCCACCGGTAACCGATTCCGGCGTGACCAGGTTGGGTCATAGGATATTGGCATGTCCTTAGATGGTCATAATTTTCTATTTCATGAAGTTTGATACGTCGCATGGTAGGGTTCTTTGCATACTCCGGCAGTGTTCCCCAGTGGCCACCGGTAACCGGTTCCGGAGTGACCAGGTTGGGTCAGAGGATATCGGCATGACCTCAGATGGTCATAATTTTCAATTTCATGAAGTTTGATATGTCGCATGATATGCTTCCCTGCATACTCCGGAAGTGTCCCCCAGTGGCCACCGGTAACCGGTTCCGGAGTGACCAGGGTGAGTCAGAGGATATCGGAATGACTTCAGATGGTCATAATTTTCAATTTCATGAAGTTTGATATGCAACATGACGGGTTTCTAGCGATACCATTATTGGAACCGTTTTGGTGGTACCCTAGAACCGGTTCCGGATTGGCCACAGTTGGCCGGAACGAGCCCAAACAGTCAGGGGTAGTATATAGTATACGAATGTAATGATTTACAAAAAATCCGGATGAAAAAATTGACTAATGTGTTGATTTTATAACAAAAGCTGAAAAAATCATGTTTTTCGGATGTTCCGGGTTAACGGAACCGGTGTCCACTTTTGACAAATCATCTCTACGGGAGCTTAAAGTTGAGGTTATTACTCGTCAAATGCAACTGGAAGCAACCCGCTATGTGTTATCGTTCCGGAGATACAGGTCCTCAAAGTCGGGGCCTCAAAAAGGACTTTTTTCGGTTGTAGCAGGTTCCCGGTGGCCACAGTGCCCAAAACCGGTTCTGCCAGTCGGAATCGCAAAGTAGACATTCTAACCTTTCATTTGCGGCCAAGACATCCAAAATCGGTCAAGGTTCCGAATTTTGGCAGCCAAAAACATTTCTGGGTCATATAGACCCGAGTACCATAAGTGTGACTTTTTTTCTGGGGGGCACTTCCGGTGGCCACCGGAAGTCCATTTTTGGCTCAAATGTGTGTCTTGGTAAGATGCACAAAGTCATAAAATTTCAGATCTGTAAGTGAGAAAGGTCAAAAGTTACGATAACTTTTATCATGCTCTTGGGTCATATAGACCCGAAGACCATGCCCGGGTTAACAAGAAAAACTATGACTATCAAAGTCACCCCGGAATTAATACTAAGAATTTTTAACGTAACTATTTTTCTAAACATTATTGAAAAAACTTTTTTTCTGAAATAGTGCATGGACTTTGTGTGGCCTACCCCAGTACATGTTTTTATAAATAATAATCTTGAGAAAAACCTGACTTGTTGGAAAATATTCTAAAAACAAATTGAAATCCTATCAAAGTCACCCCGGTTTACGGTATCCAAATTTCAATCAATTTGCTATTATTATTACATGAAAAATTTCACAAAAGTACGTTGTTTCCTGTATTTTGAAAATGCAATTTTCTCTCGATTTTTTTTTATTATTGAGTATAATGATCGGGATTTTTTCATACATTTGGAAAGTAATAACACATTTTTTAGAAAATACTAAAAAATTTCACAAAACTACGTATTTTTCGAAAAATTACTCCAAATTTCAGTATTTTACAATATGGGTACCGTAAACCGGGGTGACTTTGATAGGATTTCAATTTGTTTTTGTAAGATTTTCCAACAGGTAAGGTTTTTCTCAAGATTATTATTTTTAAAACATGTACTGGGGTAGGCCACACAAAGTCTATGCACTATTTTGGAAAAAAAAAGTTTTTGCAATAGTGTTTAGAAAAATAGTTACGTTAAAAATTCTTAGTTCAAATTCCGGGGTGACTTTGATAGTCATAGTTTTTCTTGTCAAAATCATATTTAAGATGTTCAAACTTTATTTGTACGCTAAATGTACCATCACTAAAGTAGCTGATATAGTTTTTAAGCAAAAAAATCAATGTTTATATTTAGTTAACTAAGTGTATAAGCTTTTTAGCAAACTACATATAAATTTTAGGTAAAATTGTTAAAAAGTCGGAATTTTACTTGAAATTTGTTAAAACTAGTTTTGTTTATAAAATTATCGATTTATATTGCATTGTATACTGAATTCGAAGCACAAATCACAAGTTTTCACATTTTACATGAAATTTGTTCAACTGAGATTGCCTATAAATCTGGAGATTTTTTTAATTGTGTTTTAAAAACACATATTATTTATTATTTACAATTTTTTTTAACCTTCTCCTAGTGGAAAATTGTCCAAAGAATCCGAAAATGCATTCCGTTTTCCGATTCAAAATCATGTTCATTGAGAAAATCATGACACTTTGAGTAGTTTAAAATAATGACTTTTATCAACATTTTCTTAACTATAGTTACCTAACTTTTTAAACTTTTCAAAATTTTATGAAAAGTTCTTCTCGTGGTACTTTGAACACTTCTCTACCACAGTCAGTATGATTCTAAACCATTCCTTACGTATTTTAATTGTACTCTTCATTTTGCGGAAAAATCGCAAACCTATCAAAATCACCCCGGCTATCAAAGTCACCCCGTTTTACGGTATCAAAAGATCAGGAATTTTGCATACTTTTTGAAAATTATAACTTTTTTAGATACTCAAAATTTTTACAAACTGCGTATTTTCGAAAAAAAAATCTAAATATTTCAGTTTTTTACAATATGGGTATAAAATGATAGGGTTTTGTCATACATTTCGAAAGTACTAACAAAAAAAATTAAATTAATTTATAAAAAAAAATCTCGAAATTTAGGTTTTTATAATACATATGGGTATGAAATGACATTTCGAAAGTAATAACGAAAATATTGGAAAATACTTAAAAAATATCTCAAAACTACGTATTTTTGAAAAAATACTCAAAATATCGGTTTTTGTTATAATATGGTTATCAAATAATCAAGATTTTTTCATACATTACGAAGTTTATAACACATTTTTAATACTTTCAAAATGTATGAAAAAATTCCGATTATTTGATACTCATATTGTAAAAACTGAGATTTTGAGTATTTTTTTCTCGAAAATACGTAGTTTTGCGATTTTTTTTTGTATTTTAAGAAATTGGTGTTATTACTTCCGAAATGTATCAAAACTCCCGATCATTTGATACTTATATTGTAAAAACATAAATCTTGAGTATTCTTAAAAAAAGTAGTTTTGTGAATTTTTTCAGAATTTTTAAAAAAAATGTGTTATGACTTCGAAAGAAATGAAAAATTCCGATCGATTGAAAACTGAAATTTTGAGTATTTTTTTGAAAATACGTAGATTTGAGAAAATTCTGATAATTTAAAAAAAAAGTTATTATTTTCAAAGTGTATGAACAAATCCCGATCATTTGATACCCGTATTGTGAAAAACTGAGATTTTGAGTATTGATTTTTTTCAAAAATACGTAGTTTTGTGAAAATTTTAGTATTTTATAAACTTTTTCTATAACATTAGAAATGTATGGAAAAATCCCAATCATTTGATAATTTTTTTTAATTTTGAATATTTTTTTTACAAACATTTCATTTTTAAAATACTGGAAAAATACATATTTTTGTGAAAATTTTCATGTGACCATAATTTTACAATTTCCAAATTTACATTTTTTTGCTGTGCAGTCAAGTCATATATCAAATTAAAAAATATATTTATAAGAAACTTATTTATTTTGAACAACACTGGATTTGAAATTTTGGTGCATTCAAAATCCAAAGCACAACAAAGAACAAAACAAAATCTTCTAAAAACTGCTATTCTTGTTTAGATTGAAGTGTAGATAAGCACTGAGCTAATTCTATTATTTTTAGCTTGAAAAACATAACGAATGTAATGAACATATTTTAATGACTGTTTTAGGAATTTTGATTACCACTCGTCATATTTATTAAACTTGGCAGAGCTTCATTGCATAAATTGTACTACTTGTACTGAAAAATAACCTTCATTTTCCAACTTGTTGTATAAACTTATATTCAGGATCCGAATCCAAATAGTGATCCATCTAGATTAGAAGTAACTGTTATCGAGATTCACCTGACTCCGTATTAATTTTCACAGTTGGAAAACTATTGAGCATTCGCTCCCGTAGCTTTCAACATTTTCCAATACCATTGTGATGTGCGATTTTTGTGCTCTGCTCTACCGCAGCACGCATGCTGTGCAAAAGAATTCCGACAAAAACATATGAACAAGTTGTGATTTTTTATTTTTTCCTCCCCTGCCGACATTCCAATCGAAACAAGTGAGTGGAATTTAGCTTTAGGCCGTTTATTATATCGTGGCTTATTTTTTTGCTGCCCACATGAAGCCAACTTTGCATATCATGGGGTTTCGTTTTATAAAAAATGAAACTATTGTTTAACAGATGAAAATGTGCGCAATTTTTTCAGTTGAGGTATTTTCCACATTCCTGTGGTAGGGTTTTGCAAATTTGTGGAAAACAGAAGAATGCATTACGGGATTGCAAATGTGCGTTCGAGCATGAAAGAGGATTATGTTGCGATCTGGCAGCAAATGGAGCATATTTGAAACGAACTTTTTTTGATGAGAATAC
The DNA here is from genome assembly GCF_016801865.2 of Culex pipiens pallens. Taxonomy (NCBI): domain Eukaryota; kingdom Metazoa; phylum Arthropoda; class Insecta; order Diptera; family Culicidae; genus Culex; species Culex pipiens. Next base: position 53,285,079 of record NC_068938.1, read on the forward strand.
CTGCCAATCAAAATTTACTGATATACCTATATTTTCTGTTTAAATATTTCTTCCAGCTCAAATCTAGGACAAAAATCACGCAAAATTCAAACAAAAGTGAGATTATTATTGCACTCTTGTACAAATAAGCACAATTTTCCCAACACGTGGAAACGTGTAAGGTGATGCAATAACATAACGAGCCAAAAGAAACATCAAATCACTAGCACATTCTTACTCATACAGAAAACCCAACTCTGGATGTTGGATGGCTGGAGATGGTGTTTGGATTTGCATGATGGTGTACACATGGTGGAACACTTGTTTTCACCACGGACATGTGAGCACGTAAAACACGTTTCGTGAAAGATGAGAACCTCAGCACCGGGCTCTTTGAAGAAAGACACGCTGCTCGTGCAATTTTTTTCTAAAGATGGTGTGTTTTGTCATGTCTTGCAAACAGAATGGTTCAACTCCAGCAAAATATTTTTAACATTTTTCAATATTGAGCAATAAATTGATAAAAACTTAACATAGCTTTCGACTTTTTTTGTCCTGTAAAGAAAGTTAGATAATACAAAAATAGCAGTCCAAAATGAAGGAAAACTATCAAATAATAATAAAAAAACAAATAAAAAAAACTTGTAAATAATTGTCGATTAAAAAACAATAAAGTGATCACAACTACCCCCCTAGTCGTAAACACACCACTATCGGAGGTCAGTTTGGAAAACCAAACAAAACTCCAGTAAAACAACACAGCACAAACACGGTTCAGCACCCAGACAATAACGTAATCCTTCATCCAACATTTATTTCCATTTAAATGATAAATTTTTATTGCCATCTCCACACCGCGGTGACAGCGTAAACAAAAAACAAAAACAACGACTAAACGACCCGAAACACACAGACTCACACACGGACGAAAATATTTAGACCAATTTCGAGCAAACAATTCATGCAAATCGCCCGGATCTCGTTTCGCGGGTGGAATTTTCGTTCGATACACATCAATTTGTGCAAATTTACCGATTTGGGACCTGGGTGGTGGATTAAATGCTCCGGTGTTGGGAACATTAACCCTTGAGAGTTGCATTTTAGATATTAAAATTTTTATACTAACAAGTAAATGATAATGGTTATTCAATCATATTAATGCCATCAATAACTAACTCAATACTCTTGTATGTAAATGTAAATGGTTCTCAACATCCAAACAGGTTTTTTGTTTTAAATATAAAATTTAAAGTAACTCTTTGAATTGAACTTTATTTTTTTGGGGCTACCAATAAAGATCACCCTGAAGTTTTGACTTTAATTTGCTTATTAATCTTAGCTTTATAATTAATTTAAAGAAAAGGGAGGAACCATATCATTTAACTAAATAATAAGAGGTTTAAAGAAGAACCAAATCTATACTAATTTATTGTCATAACATAAGAAAATTATGTCAAACTGATAAACAATAACTTTGTGTTGCAAGTTTTACCGTTTTTCTCAAATCGACTGATTTGTTTTTAATTGAGATGTAACTTTGCCCGTCGCCCCACAAAAACATTTTAACAAACATAACCCTATAAATGACAAATAGTGCCAACTTTTGAGAATCTGGTAGATGTTTTATTATTATTTTTTTGCAAAATAAGAAATCAAGACAAACCCAGAGATTTTTTTAAATGTTCCTATAAGCTATGAAGGTCCTTTTGTTTATAGGAACTTCAAAAAACTACAGAAATATTTTTTTATAGTATCGAAAATTCCACCTAAAAAGTAATTCCAAAATCATTTTTGAATGTGAAATTGAATTCGGAATCAAAACTACTTTTGAAGTCTTATATAATGTACCGGTTTCTGGATAAAAGCTTTTAAAGGTAAACAATTTCAAATGATTTTTTTTTTAAATTGCTGTCTATCCTCGTCCACTTCTCAAAAAACAAATGGTAAGCTGGGAAAAATCTGCTACAATTATCTTTTCCCATTGATTGCTGAAAATCAAAATTACAAAATGATTTTGTCCAAATGCTATCCATGTGGTTTTAGAATTAAAAAAAAAACAATTTGAAATGATTTTTTTTTTGCATTGGAGGAAAAATTAACACAGGAAATAGGATCAATAGAATCAATAGGTTCCAATACATCATCGATTAAAATTTCAGAGCCGAATGGGTAGCTCTTGATAGCACTAAGATAATTCATTTTATGTATTTTTAATTATTAAGACAATCAAACCAAAAACCAAAGGTCAGAACAAAAATGTTCAAAACAAATAATTGTAGAGAATATTCCCCGCTTTTTTGATAAATATAATCTACAACTCTAGCCTAAAGTTATAATCAAAAAATATTTTTTCTAACAGTGAACTAAATTAACTAGCAAATTCTTTATGTAATTATTTGTGGTCATGCAATTTTTAACATTCATTAAAAATATTTTAAAATCATTGCATTGTTGTTCTTGTTCATACCCTCTAAAAAATAGTGATAACAAAGAAATTAATTTAGAAATTTCAAAAAAAAAATTAGCGAATTCAGTTCAAAAAATTTATTTTGACATGCAACAGCTGCATGATGTAATTTATTAAAATATTTTGAAAAAAAAAAAACATTAAAAAATTTTCTCAGAACAAAATTGAAAGTCTTCAAAAGGCATGTTAATTTTCTTGTTCGCACTTATGTTCTGTCGATTGTGAGATTCGTACCAAAATAGAGTCCATTTATATAATAAAAGAATCCCACCTGAAAAATCTTAAAGAAATGAAAAATGCAATATATATAAAATATAACTTACTAACAAAATGCAATAAATTTTGATGATAAATACTTTTATACAGTCCAGACTCGATTATCCGATGGTCTTGGAAAAAAATCACTTCGGAAAGTCGATTGAAAAAAATAATATTTTCGAATTATTGAAACTTTGGATAAGCGAGTCCGGATTGTATAAAAACTGTAAATTAAATAATTTTTAAGCAAAATTAACTAGATAAATCATAAAAATCCGGCAGGTTCTAATATTCTACAATAATAGGTGAAAAGACAAATGATGTGAAATTTACCGTAAACCGGGGTGACATTGATAGAATTCCAATATGTTTTTGAAATATTTTCCTACTGGTAAGGTTTGTCTTATTACTACTTTTTTGTATTTTTTAATCCAGCTGAAACTTTTTTGGTGCCTTCGGAATGCCCAAAGAAGCCATTTTGCATCATTAATTTGTCCATATAATTTTCCATACACATTTGGCAGCTGTCCATACAAAAATGATGTATGAAAATTCAAGAATCTGTATCTTTTGAAGGAATTTTTTTATCGATTTGGTGTCTTCGGCAAAGTTGTAGGTATGGATACGGACTACACTGGAAAAAAATAATACACGGTAAAAAAAATTTGGTGATTTTTTTATTTCACTTTTTGTCACTAAAACTTGATTTGCAAAAAAAACACTATTTTGAATTTTTTTTATTTTTTGATATGTTTTAGAGGACATAAATTGCCAACTTTTCAGAAATTTCCAGGTTGTGCAAAAAATCATTGACCGAGTTATGAATTTTTTAATCAATACTATTTTTTTCAAAAAACGAAATTTTGGTCGCAAACATTTTTCAACTTCATTTTTCGATGTAAAATCAAATTTGCAATCAAACACAATATTTTCAAAATTTTCAAATCAAGACTAACATTTTAAAAGGGCGTAATATTGAAAGTTAGGCCTTTTTGAAATGTTAGTTTTGATTTGAAAATTTTGAAAATATTGTTTTTGAAAAGATCGGAAAATTTCACAACTGTTTCATATTTTAACATTGAAAATCGGACCATTAGTTGCTGAGATATCGACATTGAAAAATGGTGGGCTGTTTGGGTGAGACTTAGAAAACATCAATTTTCCTGTTTTTAAACCTTTGCATTGCAATATCTCAGCAACTAAATGTCGTATCAACAAAGTCCGAAGAAGCAAAATATAGAGAATTTTCTCAGATTTTCTTAAATATTTTTTTCAAAAGTGGGCAAACATGTGCACTTATTTTAAAAAATGAAAAACTACGACTATTTTCAAAAAATTCACTTAAATATGGCTATAACTTTAAAACGGTGCACTTTATCAAAATTTCACTAAAGTACTTTTTGATTGCAAATTTAATTTTACATCAAAAAAAGAAGTTGAAAAAATTTTGCGACCAAAATTTCGATTTTTTGAAAAAATCATGATTGATTAAAAAATTCATAACTCGATCAATGATTTTTTGCACAACCTGGAAATTTCTGAAAAGTTGGCATTTTATGTCCTCTAAAAAATATCAAAAAATAAAAAAAATTAAAAATAGTGTTTTTTTGCAAATCAAATTTTAGTGTTAAAAAGTGAAATAAAAAAATCACCAATTTTTTTTTACCGTGTATTATTTTTTTCCAGTGTAGTCCGTATCTATACCTACAACTTTGCCGAAGACACCAAATCGATCAAAAAATTCCTTCAAAAGATACAGATTTTTGAATTTTCATACATCATTTTTGTATGGACAGCTGCCAAATTTGTATGGAAAATTATATGGACAAAATAATGATGCAAAATGGCTTCTTTGGGCATACCGAAGGCACCAAAAAAGTTTCAGCCGGATTAAAAAATACAAAAAAAATCGAATGACCGAAATCTCAGAGAATTGCTCTACTTTTAAAACATGTACTAGGGTAGGCCACACAAGGTGCATGCACTATTTTTGGTAAACAGTTTTTTCAATTGCGTTTAAAAAAATAGTTGCATTGTAAATTCTTTTTAACAAAAAAACATATAAATTTTAGGTAAAATTGCTAAAAAGTCAAAATTTTGCCAAAAATTCATTAAAACTAGTTTTGTTTGTAAAATTATCGAATCATATTACACTATGAACTGAACTCGAAGCAAGAATCAAAAGTTTTCAAATTTTATAAGACATTTGTTCTACTGAAAATGCCTATAAATTGGGAGATTTTTATGAATTATGTTTTAAAAAACACATAATATCAATTATTTACAAACTTATTTTACATTCTCCAAGTGGAAAATTGTCCAAAGAATCCGAAAATGCATTCCGTTTTCCGATTAGAAATCATGTTCATTGATAAAATCATGACACTTTCAGAATATTAAAAAAATGCTTTTTATCAACATTTTCTTAATCTTAAGTTAACTCACTTTTTAAACTTTAAATTTTTTATGAAAACTTCTTCTAAGAGTACTTTGAACACTTCTCTACCACGGTCAGAATGATTCCATACCATTCCGTACGTATTTAATTTGTACTCTTCATTTTGCGGAAAAATCTCAAACCTATCAAAGTCACCCCGGTTATCAAAGTCACCCCGTTTTACGGTAGGTACATGAAATGTTTTCAAACCTAAAATTTCGTTTTTTCAGCATGATATATTAGGACATGCATTTGGGACCATCTATTGATAAGACTTATTTGAGAAACTATTAAATATGGCATTTGGGCTTACTTTTTGAACCTTAAAACTGGAATACAATAACGCACCTTTATTTGAAATTCCAAACTACAAACCCACAAAGGGTTACCAAAGTCAAAGGTCGCTGGACAATGCCGCGGTTAGTGGAAACTTGGGGTTAAAACAGAGTAGCGATGTAGTTTTGTGGTCAGCGTTTTTTCCATGGAAAATCCCGTTTAGTTGCTGTCCGGCCGGGCTCCCACCGGGTGAAAAACGATTTTCCAACTGACCAGCCACACAAAACGGGTTATCCATCGAATTGGGGCCATCCCCATTTGCCCCGGGAAGAGGGGGTGGTAGGTGGGTCGGCGAAAAAACAACAACACATCACATATCACACAGCGAGTGTGGTGCGATGTGAGTGTTTTATCGCTTCCGGAAGTTTTTGGTAGGGGAGTTAGTTTTGCTTTTTTGGGGAGGTGGAAAACGGTGGAAATTTTAGGCAGATTTTTTTTTTTGCTTTGCACACAAAACATGCAAACATTCAAAGTGGAAATAGTTTGAGTGGTTGAGGCAAGGTGAGGTAGGTATTTTTGCGTGTGGTTTTTGAAATTGATTTGCATAGACAAATTGAGTTTGGAGGCGATGACGGACCGGCACACTAATATCGTTTCGGGGCGGCGCCACGTAATGGCCCACCCGTGAAATGTGTGGAATTTGAAACTGTTTACAAGTTCAGCCGAGCTTGGAGGGCAGAGTTGGGATGGGAGTGTTTCATTGTGTCCAGCTGGGAACCGGACATGATTTGAAATAGTGGTTTATTTGCCGGTTCATGGAAACCGGAAATTATCTGGAGCATGTTAATCGATGCAGTTTTGCTTTGAACTGGTGTTGAAACAGTGGAATTTGTTTAATTAAATTGCATAAAATCTTTTAAAAAATGCTCTAAACTTTCCAATTTTCTCAGTGTGGAAGGCAATACAAAAAATATATAATATCCAACCATTTTTCGAATTCCCTCTCCCCACAAATATCGAGATACTATCACCGGAAAACTTTTCCCATTCAAGTCCCATTTCCATCCAGCAATGACTTCATAATTGATCCAACAGTTTAATCAATTCATAACGAATAATGCCACTTTTAATGGGTCAAAACCTTACCCAAACCACCCTTTGATCCTCTTATCTGCCGGCCCATCGTCCCAAAACAAAACTTTATAGCATTTCTAGAACCCTTCCCCGCCTTCTTCCTCTTCCAGAACCAAGATAAGACACCTTTCCCTCGACGAAAATATGACCCCCTCGGAAGCAACAATTCTCCATGGTTTATAGAATCAAATATGCTCCGTAAACGAAAAAGGACGTCCAGAATTAGACACCAAAACTAACTTCCGGACTCAAAAACAAAGAGAATGAGAGGAAGTGGATAAAGCTTATCAAAAGTAGCATCGCATGATTAGTGCCTCTCCCTCTGAAAAGGACAACAGTTTACAACAGAAGGTTGCCATTTTAATTACGGTGAAAATCCTATCCCCCTTTCCCCGCGTAGGTCACAGAGCTGTTCTCCAAAATCTTGAACACGTTTCACCCCACTCTCCTTGGAAATTCGCCAGGAAGTGGAAAATTTTAATGTCAATGTTGTAGCTTTCGTCGGAGCCAGCAATTGCTTGTGCCTTCCCGCTGTCGTCCCGAGATGGGAAAAACTTTTGACGTAAAGCTTCGGGTAAAACTCCGAAAGGTGGCGTCGTCGTGCGCTCATAATGCGTACAGTAATTATTCTGCCCTTTATTATGTTTATTAAATAGATGAAGGGTTCTCAGCAGGCAGGAAGGAGGGTTGGAAAATTTGGGAAGGTGTTTTTCCGGCAAATTTCCCGCGCCGCAGCGGAGCGAAAGCGTGATCCTGGCAGGCAAAAAGGAGCGTAACGACGAACAGAGACGACGTTTTTGAGGGAAACAGAACAGAGGTTGCCAGGGCACGGGAAAGGGCGAAAGTCTCGTGATTATGACTTGGAAGCACATGCTGTCGTCGTGGATTAAGCAAGCTATAAAATAATTGTAAGGAAAAACAATTTTGCGGTGTGCAGTTTTTTGCTTGGGGAAAGCAAAGGGGATCAAAGGTTGTAAGCAGGTTAAATGGAAGGGAAATTATGGTAAGTGTTTTGAAGATTTTTTCTGTTTCTGATCAAGGTGGAAAGATTTTAAAAAATTAACTAAAAAGGAAAATTAAACAAGTGCATTTGAAATTCGCAATTCGCAATTCGCAATTTTCAGTGTAAGAACGGGCCTTGACCGATCTTATGCACCAGGTTCCCGACGAACACGCACTGCCCTTACACCTACATCTCACCCTTGCTCTGAGTCAGTACGAGCAACACGCTAGAACACGCTTTGAGTGTTCGTGCCAGGCATGCACACCTTCTTTTCCGGTTACGCATTTTAACTCGGCCGGGGGTGGTACATTACGTAGGGTTTGATGTAAGTATAAGCGCCTAACCATTTATAGTGTGCCTATCAATTTTCAGTAAAGCAAAAAACTGTTTAATTTTTAGTTTGAATTCAAAAACTAATTGTTATTTTACTGTGTATTGTTTTCTCCTGAAATCTTTCCTAGTGTTGAGTCGTGTTTATCTGTTGCTATTTCTTCTGTCGCGGTGTTTTGTTACAATGTTTTGAACCTAAGCATGTTATTAAAAAGTTTACCAAAAGTACAATAACGTTGTGTGTGACTTTGATCATTCAATATATTGAGTAAGGACTCAAACCTTACTTGTTTGAAGAAAAGGGCGTAGATTAAAACAATAGACAATAAAGGAAAGCAAACTACATAAAGTTCGATACTGAAAGAATAAGTGTATGTTGAAGGAAAGAAGAGTAAAAGCTGTATGAAGTAGATTAAAAATATAGGCAATAATTTATGAAAAAAGCTATCTGATAAAGGATAAATAATATCATATAAGCTTAGATAGCATTAATGACAACTTCAGGAGCCGATTGGGGATGTTAGGGAAAACACATAGCAGTTAAAACTGGCAAATAAAGTAGAGGAGACTTGACAGATAAGTGAAACCGGACTAAAGTAGTTGGAGATAAGAAGAAGAGATACTCCGAGTTGCGATGTTCTAGGTACATCCACAACAGTTCGTTCAACATGCTGTGGATCAAAACAATACCTTCTACAATCACAAATTACTTCCCTTTCCCACATTGCCGCTTTATGATGTAGTCCATGCTCTGCAAAGAAAGGGATGTTAGTAAAATATAAACACTATAAAATATCGATACAGTTACTTTCGTGAACCTGAGTGACATCAGGGTTTCTTATGTTGTTGCTGTTGTCTCCAGTGTGATAATATCACTCCAAAGTGGTTGTCGTGGTGCAATCGTTCTCCAACAGCTATCGTTGTCTGCAAACGTTCCCTGCTGGCGTGGCTTCTTCGCTTGGCTAGGCGTCCCAAAGTTGGTCACTTCGGTGGCCGTCACCGCTGGCAGCACCACCGCAGCCGTTACCTCTTTGTCCGCCGGACGTTTGTGCCCTCCTCGATCGGAACCACCACTATCGTATCGCCGCTTAGCTCCAGCACATGTTTGGCCTTGAACTGGAAATAAGTGCATTTGAAATTGAAAAAAAAATGATTCTTGTTGATTTTCCAAACAATGATTCTGAGAATGCCAACAAATCTGAAATAGTAGTTTAAAAGTTAATAGAAGTTTGCAACAAGTTGCAACATGAAAAGACGAGTATCACAGTCAGCAGAGTGGCGTAGAAAAAAAATATCATTATAATTTATATAAAATATATATTCATGTGAACAAAGTATTATTATAACATAAAACTCATAAAAAAGCTAATTTGATTCAAAAGTTAGTTAGTAAATTGTAAACTTAGAATTTAACAAATATTTATTATAATTATTCAGATGAAATGCACTTAATGACTTAATTGTCCCACGTTAAATTTTTATTTTTTTCTGATCAAATAGTTGTCAAATAATCAGAATAAAATTACTTTGTTTCACTGATTTGAAAAATTATTGAGGTTTCGAGAATGCGATCAAGCTAAAATTAAGAAATATATTTGAATTCCTTGAGTGAGTCTTCTTTCAAAATGACTCATTCGGGGTGTCTAGTTTCCAAACAAATGTGACTTCGGCAATGGTTTTGTTATGAATAAGGAATAAAATAATATACACGCATTAAAAAATAAATTCAGGCTAATTTTTCTAAGTTTTGAAGCAAAAAGTGTCGCAAAATGCTTTATACATTTTAACAGTTATGCTTCTACCGATAATTAGTAAAATATAAATGAATTTTTGAAAAAAAAAAAGTTTTAACAATCATTTGAACCCAGTTTTTTTATTTAAATTTAAATTATCTTCAATAAATATTATTATAATTTCAAATAATTTGAAACAAAATTTGCACTGGCCTTAAAAATCCGATTTAAAATACAAAATGCAGCAAAAATTAAAAAAAAACTTTTGTTTTTTTTTCAAGAGATTTTTGAGATTTAAAAAAAAGACAACACTGTTACATATGGTTTCTAAATTACTTAAAAAAAACCAATGTGCCATGGGTTTCCTATGTACATAGGACCCTTTGAAAAAGTAAGCAAGATTTGTCCTTGCTGGGTCTGTTTGATCTTCTGAATCAGTTCGTGCTAACTTGTCGTACGTGCATTTTGGGCCAATTTGAGTTAAGAACGCCATTTTGTGCAGCTCACAATGCCTCACCTTTTAAACTTCACAGATCCTCAAAATTCGAAAATTTGCCGTAGAATTGCAGGCCGCATGTGGAACACAAATAAAAACTACTGTAAAATGCTAAACTTGATTAGTTTGATAGTTGAATTTTGATTACAGTTGTCCAACTTTTTAATTTGATTTTCAAATGTAATGAAATGATATCCAAATTTCAAACTTTCACAAAATTCACTTTCATTTAAATTATTTTTAATTGATATCCTAAGGAAAAAAAATTCTAGCGCAAAAAATAAATTTTGATTAAAACCGATATTTTAACCTTTTAAATTTTCACTTTACCAAATTTAAACATTTTCGGAATATAATTGTAAATTTTGAGTTACGAGCAATTCCAGCTCAAATTGGGATTTTTTTTCTGGTACTTTTGTACCTGACCCTCTCCGATTTCAATGAAACTTTTTAGACATGTTATCCTAGGTTTATATAAGCCATTTTTGTAAATATGGAGCCAATAATACTCGAAAATGACATTTGAGAAGGGCGTAAGTTATTTAAATATTTTTGTATTTTGTAATTTAAAAATTACTGTATCTTGAAGCCGTTGCATCGTATCAAAAAGTGGTCAAAGACAAACTTGTAGGAAATTTGATGGGCTTTCTGAAAAAATACACTGAAAGAAATATACAGGCCAATGTTATGAGAATTTTCAATTTTTAAGTTCAAAAGTTAAATTTTAAGGTGATGCCACGATTTTTTTTCTTTCAAAATTTTTGTAAAAATAGCCTAAAATGTGCCAAAAAGACTCACGAAAAATGCAGGATGTGGTCTAAACGTAAAACTTTTCAAAAACCGATAGTGAGAATCGATTCCCCAGACAAGTCTCCATAGTGACCATTGTCCTATGTCCAATCCTTGTGAAGATACAGCGGTTTTAAAAATAAAAATGTTGAAAAAATAGGGTTTTTTTTGCTGTTTTTGACGATTGCTATATGACAGACTTGATTTTTCAGTCTCGTAAATATTTTTACCGGAAAGCTCGTCCAATTTCCCATAAGTTTGCTTTTGACAGTGTTTTTATTGGATGTATGAGTCGGGTACAAAAGTACCAGAAAAAATCCCGATTTGAGCTGGAATTGCTCTTACAAATATACTTGGATCAACCTTCATTTTAGCATTTTGAATATGATTTTTTCATGGACATTTTTTTTAATTTTATGTGAATTCATAAAAGAAACTAAAAGTTTGGCTAAATAATAACAAATCAATTCAGTTTTATTGAATTGATCAATTGAAAATGTTAAATAATGCATAATCAAAAGCAAAAAAAAAGTAATTTGAAGTGACAGTTAATCAAACTTATTTTAATCAGATTTCTGATTTTGTTGTGTCAAATTTTACCTTTTCGAAATTCTCGATTATTGTTTAGAATACAAGTTTTAAAGAAATATAATATTTTCATCAAACTGATATAAAAGTACTTGATTTAAAAACCATATTTACCGACCGTTTTAAACCCATTTTCTCTATGAAATTAAACAAAAATCATCAATTCAAAACAAGTGCGTGAGTTTTTTGGGCCACTTGGGATCAAATATAAAATTTCAAAATCGTGCTAACCTTAATTTCAGTTCAGTTCTATAACTTCAGTTTAAATTTATTGAGAAAAAAATAAGTTAATCGACTTTGCGGAATAATAATTATTTGAAATTATAATAAATTGATTTGTTATTTCTTTAAGTATTTAAATTGAAAAAATACATCCCTGAGTAACAATAATAATTTTCGAAACGAAATTTGGCAAACACACAAATCTGAACTTAAACATATTAAATCTCCTGCTTCTATATGGACAAATTATGGTTTGAAATTTTTGCTTATTATGAATATAATTTATATCTCCAGAAAGATAATATTGATTCGAGCTATTATTTACACAACAAAGGATAAAAAAAAATCAATGGTTGTAATCTACAGAATATAGTAGGATTCTGTGGATCACTTCGACAGCTAATTTAAAAATGTCTGTTTAGAACTTTTGGATTTTTTTCTCTGATGCTAAACGGTATTCAAAGCATCGTGGATTTAGAAAAATGTTATTTTTCGGAACACAGTTGTATTGAAGCAAGGAATTTTCTCAATGGATTGATAGTCTTTCATTATTTTTCATTAATCCAACTTTTAGCATTTCATCCTTTAAAAACAACCATTCATCTCATTTATTTAATACTTCCCAAATCTTTATGAATATTGTGCAAATATAAATTGAGTTAAAAATATCATTTTTTTGATTTTTTTCTAAGTTCCATAATATTTTCAAAACCAGCTCAAACTGCAACAGGTGACCATTGTTTAAAATTATATTTTCATTTCAAATATTTAAAAAATAGTTAGGAAAAATTCTCGTATTTTTGGCAGGTTAAGCACTCGCTCCTAACTCCATCCAATTTGCTGATTTTCACTATTTAAACAACTAATTTTGCAAAACTTTTGATAGAAACTTGCTTGCTCACTTCTCATTTGTAATATCTCAAACGTTCGACAGTGCGAGGCGTAAGAACCGCGGGGAAACCTGCAGGGACTTTCTTTGCATTAAGAGCTATCCAAGGTGTGGTAGACTGCGAGGAGCAGTAACCAGCTCGGAGCTCGAAATAAAGTAGACAAGTCGCCTTGATGTTCCAGCCGAAAAGACTGATTTTTGTTTATTTGAACTCGGGTATTTATACTAGTCAAACTTGTTGCATCACATGTAATTTGAGTGGTGACACTCACGTGCTACAGTATAGACTTCTGGAGTTGGCTTGTACTGGGTTGAACCCTTGCGCTGGCTCAGCAGGAGTCAGCGTCCCGGCCAATTGTCGATGAACCGAAATATGGTTCGAAAAAGGCTATACGCAAGCATCAGCAATTATGCTTGCGCCAAGTGGTTCTAACTGTGTGTGGGCTCTACAGCCAGGCAGGGTTTGTGTTTTGAAAGACAAAACCTGGTCTTGTTGTGCGAGGTCCGGGCATGGTAATAAAAATGGAAATTAAGTGTGAATGGGTATGTTGGGAATGCAGTGGTGTTCAGACTATTACACATTGAGCTATTTATCACTCGATTTCAGTTGAAAACGCTTTTAATTAGCTTTAATTGAATGTCAAAGTTCTGACCTGCCAACATTAGAGGCACGCTGGAATTAGATGCTTTTCCTCTATTTTGGCATATTTACATTTTTGAGGGATTTTTTTATTTTTCAAAAGTGTATTTTTCCGAATTGCATTTGCTTACACCTTTAACTTTGTTGAATACACCAAATTGGTGAGCAGATTTTCGAACATTTTGATATCTTTTTTTTTTAAGCCGAATCAACTATGGAAAATGACTGCTTAGGTTATAGGTTCCTCACAATATTTCGGCCAAATAAAAAAAAAATACACTGATCAAATTCTGATGATGAGTTAAGTTAAGAAAATACCCGAAACATACTTGAAATTTTCCCAAATAAGCTGTAACTCTTACCAGCCCAGTTCTCATGAAAAATTCACCAACCCACACAAATCCAATCCCTCTCATCTCTCACGACTCAATTCCGTTTCGGTTTTCCGTTTTCGTACGACGGATGCGCCCAGATTTATACTAATTCACCATCATGGTCGCTCTCTCTACTATCCACCGAGACGCAAACACAATGTCGGCCTCATCGCCGTCCTACTCAAAATTGAATGGGACGCTTGTTGATTTTATAATGCTCTTCACTGGCTGGCCTGGCTGGCACTGTGACAATGTGATTCTCGTGAGGATAAGGCTCGCCACCGCCACCGACCGCCGACATGCTCACACAATTTAATGGTGGTTGGCAAATTATGGCCAGGATCTGGTCGACGAGATTACTTCACTTTGTAGTAGTCTTCTGTGCACTGTGACAATGACTATATCTGGTAGGTGCACAGTTATAAAATTAGAGTTTAAAAAAAATAAAATAAAATAATGCATAAATTAATGTTAAAAAGTTGTAGATAAAATTAAACCAAAAATAACATTTTCACAATTTTTTATGAGTTAAATTGTGATCTCTTTTCTGACAACGAGCTGCAAATATGTGCGTCCTGCATAAAGGCCCCTTCCCCTCTTCTTTTTCGGGGACCCTCCCCCCTTACGACTATGTCGACTGGTGCTTCCTTGCAGGAATAGGGTAGGGTAATAATAGGCGCGTTGCCTCTCGAAAATATCGATTTTAATTTATGAGAGAGGCTTTCCGGGTTTTTGTCGAAAGTCACTGCGTGTGCGTGTCTGTGTGTGTGTGTGCCTTTGCAACATAACTGCAAGGCTTATTTCCCTAACAATGTATGAGGCCACGCACACACACACACACTAGAAAAGGGGGAAAGAGCCGAGATATGATCGTCACCAGCTGCATTGTGATTTATGAGGGTATTATTTTTGTCGCCAGAAGGCTAATTATGGCAAACGGACGTCCTCGGGTGGATGGGATGAGGGAGGATTCGCACAGTTCGACACATGCAGGTCGGTTTCTTTATTGGGTGCCATTATTTGATCAGGGTGGGAGGGCTTCGTGTGTGTAGCGAAATGTCGACAAGGAAAATTGCACTTGATAAAACGGTCGGCCTGTGGTATTGTGGTTGCGGTTTGTGCGGAGTTAGTGATCCCTCACATAATCGTATTAATGTTTTGTCAGCTTACACGAATGTTATCTAGTTAGGACGGGGGGCTGTCAAAAGTGTTTGTCAATTGTGCTAATTGAGTTTAAATTTTGCATGGTGGAACTAGAGATTAAAGAGTGGTTTCTAAAATATAGACACATAGAAACAGTTTTTGAGGAAACTAATCATCAAATTTTCTGTATTTTATAAGGATCACAGACATTTTCATTAATTTTTAAAGTAACTATTTTTATTAATTAAATGCAACCTTTGTACCTTCACTGATGACTCATTAACCCCATGATGACCCATTGGGGTTTACCCAACCCCGCCTCTAGGCAGGCTTCAATCTCAAAATTCGCCAAAAATCCATTTTCAACCAATTTTTGATCTTTAAAAAGCATTGGAAGGAAGAACTCTTATAATTTAAGAAAATTGACTGTTTAGAAGTTTTACTTTTTCTATGTGACATTTCCAATGTTTTAAAAAATGACATTTTTTCTGGGGTCAACTTTGGCTAAGACTATCAACTGTACGGATTTTCTCCTTACCGTACGGATTTTCGACCTACTCCGCGGATTTTAAACAGGCTGGAATTTGTGTAAGGAATTTTTCGCATAATATGGATTTGTACGGAATTTTAACATCTTCTTATTTTTTTTTTTTGCTTTTTTGATTGGGTCAAAGCTTTTGCTAACTAGACATTTTAATTTAACTGTCAGGATTTTAAAGGGATAACTTGCATAATTTTCCGGGTTTTCGTCAGTTCAGACTTGATTGTCAATAATTGTTTTCAAATTCCTTACAAAACATATTTATCAAAAAAAAATACAAAAGCTTTCTAAATCTTGTGAAAACCATTTGTTGTGCTTGTGTTAATAGGACCTTTCCAATAAAAACTCTAGAAATGTTTTCATGAAAACACTGACAACGATATTACGATAAACATAAACTAAACAAGATAAATGAAAAAAAATAAAATAAAATTAAACAATAAAAACATGAAACAAGGGATTTTTTTTCGTAGAACAAAAGTTTCTCAAAATGTCCTCCTGAATACGAGAAAAATAAAAAAAATCGAGAAAGGGAGGGTTAAAAGTGATTCTCAAAAAACCGGCATTTTTTCAAAGATTTCTAAATGTATTCTTTTTATTTGAGTGAACATTATTAATGCATTCGTTATGTCAAAATAAGCCATTTTGCATCAGTGGCTTTTCCATACCATACCACGAAATGGGCATGTGAATCCTCGAAAATCTGTATATTGAGAATAAATTTCTATCGATTTGGTGTTTTGGGCGAAGTTGTAGGTTATTAGGAATTAAAAAAAAAATACACGGAAAACAAGTTCCCAATATTTTTCACTAGACTTTTTACTTCTATAAGTTGAATTCAATTAAAAAAAATGCATCAAGAGATAATTTTTGAAACATTATTTGACCACATTTTCGATTTATCCTTGAATTAAATTCTCTGGTGTCGGATTATGCACTACCCTATAGCGTAAAAAATGCATTTTCTAGTCATATAAAAAAATCCATTTATCTTTTTTTCAGGGGTAGAATAAAAATAAATATCAAAATCAATAATTTTTTGAATTTTTTCATAAGCCTGTGGTTTTTAACGATCTGGTTCTTCAAAAATCAAAATTAACTAAATAAAACTAATTGTGCCATAATTGAATATAATATAAAAACAAACGTCAAACAAGGTAATTTGTTTACAATCGATTGTACTTTTTTTTTCAATATAAATTTAAATTTTTACTATAATTTTAATTGTGCTCTTTTCGAGGAAATTTACACAGAAAAATAATATATGGTAATATTCATCAAGTAATAATGACAGATTTTCTGTCAAAAAAAGTGGAATATTACATCAAGAACTGGTGAATTTTCATCAGTTTCTGTTGAATGAAACATCAGGTTCACACTTTGACACATTTATGAAATTTAAGGTTAAATTACAATAAAAAAGAGGTAATATTTTCAGCTACATAGAAAACATAAATGAAAATAAAAATAAACAGGCAGATTTTGTGTCAAAAAAAGTGTAATATTACACCAGGAATTGGTGAATTTTCATTAGTTTCTGATTAATATTCATAAAGTTCACATTTTTACACATTTTTTAATATTACTCAAAAATAGGTAATATTTATCCAACCAAATTTTCAACATTCCAAAAATCAACTTTGTTTTGCTGAGTAACCAAATTTTGAACCATACAAAATTAAACTTTTTTTCTGTATAGAAGCGGGTACAAAATGAAATAAAATTTGCATTGTTTTGTTAAAAAATAAAATAAAAAAAGAAACAATTAAAAATTCTATAGTCTTTTAAGCATAACATGCGATTGTTCAAATCAGTTTTAAATATATACTTTTTAACCAAAATACGCAAGTTATCATAAAAATTTAAAGGGATTGTTTTTCCCCCCCTCCTCTTCCCCTTCCCAAAAAATCAATGGTAAAAAAAAAATGTTTTGTTGTTAACTTCAAAATTTGAGTACAAATACAAGTCACATGATCGGAAAACAGTCTGAAATGCATTTTCCTGCCTTTATGATTAAACAATATTTAGATTTTTTGTGAAATTCAAAAATATTTTTCTTTCGCGAAAAATAAATCCGATGCATCGATGCCACCGGGCTCTCTTATACTATGTTTGCTGTTTTTTTTTCTATCTAGTTAGCACAAAGGCATTGATATTTCCAAAACTAAAACAAGTAGTAGATTGGAAAATGCAATTATTTTTTAAATCTTTTTCTTAAACCATGCCTTGTAGTTTAAATTTGTATGTATGGCAATTGAAACATTCTAAAAATAATTATAATCTAATTCTAAAAGTTGATCGCTGAACACTGATATAAGGCCGTTGGAATTATAAGGTATAGAATTTGAGTTTTTCGTGTTTTCAATTTTATTTTCTGTCAAAAATATTTTATTAAAAAATAATGATTTTGAAATAATCAAAAAAATGTTCTCATATATGCATTATTCAAGCCTACCTTTAATATGAAGCCAGCTTTCAGATTTCCCTACAGTTCCCTTTCTTCATTCACCTTTAAATTTCACCAGCACTCGCCTCTCGGCACAGAAATCATAGATTTTCCAGGAATCACTATCGCTGCGCAACGGATTTATCGTTTCCACATTCCTTCCATGGTCATAATCATCATCATCGACATCAACTTCACCCTAGAGTAGAAACTACTATTTTCAACTCACAACTTTTCACCGGAATCCATACCGTATATGTGTGTGTTTGTTAGTGCACGTTTCAATCACTTTGAACAGAAATTAATATTTCAAATCTCACACTGGAGGTTTCCTCACACTCTCACACACAAATTTTCATTCGAGGCTTCAACGATTTTCCAGTTTTCACTCTGCCTCCACACCGGTTCATGAGCTTTCACCTTCCGGCAAATAAATGCGAAAAATACCAGATATAATCACCGGATTCCACCGGAGAGTCGTTTGGTACACATTCCGGCCGATGTCGCGTCGACTTCATTCGTAACTGCTTGTGGGAAAATCGATGCTACCATACTCGGGGACGACCTTTTCCCGGAATCGTTTCCCAGTTGCTGCAACGGAATTCCGCATTGTCCGCCCATCCCCAAACAACACACGAAAACGGGAAGAATAACCGGATGGCACACAACTGTGTGTTCTAAGAACGAAACGCCCAGAAGTAGGCAAATAACGGCCAAAAATCACGTCTTATTCGGAATCCTCTTCATCATCCCAACTTTTTTCCTCCTCTTGGGACTGCCACTGCCGCACTGAACACTTGGCCCTGTTTTCCCTGGAAGAGATTTTCCTTCGCCTGGCAGCTTTTCCGACAGTGGGAAATGATTTTAATTGAGAGCGAACGTCCAACGGAAGAAGAATAACATCCTCTCGAACACTGACTGGTGGAGCACTTCCGGAACGGCTCTAATTGGAACGGCCTACACGTGGCTGGCTGCTGGTCCCAGCTGTTGGAGTCCTTAATCCGTAATTGTTTTTTTCTTCTTGCCCACTAGCTCAACTTAATCCGTTTTCGAGCACCAAGTCCTTAAAAAAAACAGTTACACTCAATAGTAGGAACCACCGAAAGCACTCGCAAATCCGTCCCAAAAGTCCAGTCTGGTGAGACACATCGACACACACACCCTCCAACCAACACAGTCTGTCCGGAGGATCACGTACGGACAGCCGAACGGACACACGCACGCACGTACGGAAGAGCCCGGAAAAACCACATCGAAGTTCGACCACGTCCCGAGTGTGACTGAGCTCGGGAAAAACTCTAAACTCGCAGTCCAACCAAAAAGGTGTCGTCGTCGTGTGGCGCAACAAAATGTGAGTGACATCGAGAGATTTGGATGTTGTGTCGTGCTGCCACCCACTTGGGACGTTGTGTGTGTGACACGAACGTGGTGTTGCAACGTTTTGGAGACGGAGATGTTGGGCAATGTCTAGTCTGTTGTAGGGTTTGGATTAGTGAGGGATGGTTGGGACAAGGTATGGGCATCTCAATGAAAAACATTTTAGCAGGTGACAAATTACCTTTTTATGATTTTAATTACCAAATCATGACAGGAAAATTGAATCTTTTTTGTCTTTTAAATTATTTTTTTTTTGTCTTTTTTGTTTTTTTTTGTCTTTTTTTGTCTTTTTTGTCTTTTTTGTCTTTATTGTCTTTTTTGTCTTTTTTGTCTTTTTTGTCTTTTTTGTCTTTTTTGTCTTTTTTGTCTTTTTTGTCTTTTTTGTCTTTTTTGTCTTTTTTGTCTTTTTTGTCTTTTTTGTCTTTTTTGTCTTTTTTGTCTTTTTTGTCTTTTTTGTCTTTTTTGTCTTTTTTGTCTTTTTTGTCTTTTTTGTCTTTTTTGTCTTTTTTGTCTTTTTTGTCTTTTTTGTCTTTTTTGTCTTTTTTGTCTTTTTTGTCTTTTTTGTCTTTTTTGTCTTTTTTGTCTTTTTTGTCTTTTTTGTCTTTTTTGTCTTTTTTGTCTTCATTTGTTCATTTGTTCATTTGTTCATTTGTTCATTTGTTCATTTGTTCATTTGTTCATTTGTTCATTTGTTCATTTGTTCATTTGTTCATTTGTTCATTTGTTCATTTGTTCATTTGTTCATTTGTTCATTTGTTCATTTGTTCATTTGTTCATTTGTTCATTTGTTCATTTGTTCATTTGTTCATTTGTTCATTTGTTCATTTGTTCATTTGTTCATTTGTTCATTTGTTCATTTGTTCATTTGTTCATTTGTTCATTTGTTCATTTGTTCATTTGTTCATTTGTTCATTTGTTCATTTGTTCATTTGTTCATTTGTTCATTTGTTCATTTGTTCATTTGTTCATTTGTTCATTTGTTCATTTGTTCATTTGTTCATTTGTTCATTTGTTCATTTGTTCATTTGTTCATTTGTTCATTTGTTCATTTGTTCATTTGTTCATTTGTTCATTTGTTCATTTGTTCATTTGTTCATTTGTTCATTTGTTCATTTGTTCATTTGTTCATTTGTTCATTTGTTCATTTGTTCATTTGTTCATTTGTTCATTTGTTCATTTGTTCATTTGTTCATTTGTTCATTTGTTCATTTGTTCATTTGTTCATTTGTTCATTTGTTCATTTGTTCATTTGTTCATTTGTTCATTTGTTCATTTGTTCATTTGTTCATTTGTTCATTTGTTCATTTGTTCATTTGTTCATTTGTTCATTTGTTCATTTGTTCATTTGTTCATTTGTTCATTTGTTCATTTGTTCATTTGTTCATTTGTTCATTTGTTCATTTGTTCATTTGTTCATTTGTTCATTTGTTCATTTGTTCATATTTTCAATTGTTCATTTGTTCATTTGTTCATTTATTCATTTGTTCATTTGTTCATTTGTTCATTTGTTCATTTGTTCATTTGTTCATTTGTTCATTTGTTCATTTGTTCATTTGTTCATTTGTTCATTTGTTCATTTGTTCATTTGTTCATTTGTTCATTTGTTCATTTGTTCATTTGTTCATTTGTTCATTTGTTCATTTGTTCATTTGTTCACCTGTCCATTTGTCTTATATCTTTTCTTTTTTGTCTTTTTTTTGTCTCTTGATTTTTTTGTCTTTTTTATATGTTGATTTTTAAACTTTGGAAATACTAGGAACATTTATAAAAAAATAGATGTGTATATTTTTTAGGAAATAATTTTTCTGATTTTTTTATGTTTTTTTTTGTTTAAATTGACTTTTTATGACTAAAAGTTGAATTCCCGCTAAAGTTTAGACTTCAAACCAAATTTCAAAAATCATTTGATGACGCAAAATTGAATTTGCAATCGAAAATGGCTTGGCAGATTTTTTAAAGAAGTGCACTGTTTTCAAGATAAAGGCATTTTCAGGAGGAGTTTTTCGAGAACAAGAGTAATCTTTTGCAATTTTAGTAACAAGAGTAAATTTTTGCGAGGGCTAAAAACACTAATTTTAGACATTTTTAATTGATGGGCAAAAATACAAGTTCGTGGTCTCAAAAATCATCAATTTAAACAAATTATTCCAATGTCACCCCTACTGATGGTATTTAATTTACAATTGATAGAAAATATTTGAATTTATCATAGAATTATTTAAAAAGGTTCGAATAAACAGTCAAGCAACAAATCTTCCAACTCCTTTGCTGAACATCTGCTAGAGTTCAAAAACAACTTTATAAACAGCCACTTCATCGATCGTTCCACAATTTCCTTGCTACTTTGCCAAAAAACGACCTTAACATTACTTTTCATCCATCCAAGAATTCACCCTCGAAAGCAGCAGCGGCAGCATGATCCAACAAAATCACTCAGAAGAGTCTAGTCCCCCAACTTCCTTCCACCCCACCTTGTCACACCTTCACCACCATCGCACTTTCATTGAGGAAAATTCTTCCGCCGAAGCCCACCGTCAGCCGAAGCGAAAAAGCACACACCCTTTTACTACACTCTACAAACCGGCGACTCGGCCTCGTGTGTGTGTGTCTTGTTGCTGGCCGATTTCCGGTTCTTCACCTACACACCCTTCAGCAACAAACCGAAAACCGAGACACAACAACAACAAACCTGCGATTGCGATTCCCGAACGAGAAAATTACTGTTTTCCCAACACAGGACATGCAAAGCACCACCCGAACCGGACGAAAGTCGACGAAATACTACCCTCGAAGCGGGTTTCTAGTGCTTCCGAGGCACAATTTGCAGCTTCGTCGACGAATTTTCCACCCAGAGAGAGTGTGACGTGACACGGAGAGAGGGAAAACTGTTGCACGACTGTTTTGTTGCACAGGGAGGCTCGCTGCCTGCTCGGGAAATTATGTCGATGTGGTGGAATGTTCGAAATTCGAACATTCTGATGTCGCAACCGAGAATGGGACGGGAGAGAGCGAGAGAACGAACAGAACCAAAACAAAACCACGTGCTGGAGGAACAAACTGGCGGAATTTTGAGAGAGAATTCTTAAGGCAGGTTTTATTGTGGTAGAATGTATTGTCTCCTTATATCTAGAATTTTACAAAAAAAGTTTTTTGAAAGACATTGAAACATTCAGAAACACAATTGAATAAATTAAAAATATTCATCTAAATTATAAATCAATGTTTGGATCGAGGACTGGTTGTTGTCTTCTCGAATTATAGGAAAAAATCTAAATAATTTGAAATCATTTAAAAAATCTCTTAAGAATACTTTAAAAGTATTAAGGGACCATCCATAAAACCCGTGAAATCTTTTTTGAAATAATAGACCTCCCCTCCCCACTTGTGGACAATTTCCATACACAATAAATCCTTGTTGGTGCTTTTTTCGATTTTGCAGAAATATTTTAATTTTAAATGATGTTGTTCAAACCAATAATAATAAATCGTTTGTATCTTCATGTTTCCCTTCAATAAAAAATTCTTGATTACAAAAATGTGTTGTTATGTATTCAATAATATTAAGTATAGTATTTGAATATTCAGCAATTCCTCTAGAAAACAGCATGATTCAAAAAAAAAGTTCTCCGATCAAGCTCAAAATTTTTCTGGGGGTTCCTTGGCAAAAATAATTAGACCCATATTTTTTTGTTTCGCCATTAGGAGGACCTACGCCGTGTTAGGGTGGTCAAAAAAATGGCCATTTTTGTCGATTTTCGCAAAAACCACTTTTTTCAAAAAATCATATCTCCGCGCCATTTAATCCGATTTTAGCTGTCTTAGATGCAAAAGGCTATTTGGGTAAAATAGTAAGAGGTTTAAAAATCTAGCTTAACATTTGAAAAGGTCGTATGAAAACATAAAATGCTAATTTGAAGGCCTTGGGGACCAAAGAGCTCATGTCTGGAATTTTTTTAACCTGATCCCTCGGAAAATTTTACGTATGATATCAGAAAATGGTAAAGTTATGTTTCCAATTTTATGAGAAACAATTTAAAAAAAAATAAAAAACTGTGTTTTTCGACGCACCACGCGCAAAAATAGGAAAGTGACGAAAACGGCAAAAAATCGACTTTTTTCACTAAAACTGCAATAAATTGAAAATTTCAGCGATGACCTACACATGTTAGGATACCAAAAGTTGCGTATTTTAATTATAAAAATTACAATTTTGTTGATATGAGCAGTTCTCTCAGATTTCGGTCATTCGATTTTTTTGTATTTTTTAATCCGACTGAAACTTTTTTGGTGCCTTCGGTATGCCCAAAGAAGCCATTTTGCATCATTAGTTTGTCCATATAATTTTTCATACAAATTTGGCAGCTGGCCATACAAAAATGATGTATGAAAATTCAAAAATCTGTATCTTTTGAAGGAATTTTTTGATCGATTTGGTGTCTTCGGCAAAGTCATAGGTATGGATATGGACAACACTGAAAAAAAATTATACACGTTAAAAAAAATTTGGTGATTTTTTATTTAATTTTTTGTCACTAAAACTTGATTTGCAAAAAACACTATTTTAATTTTTTTTCATTTTTTGATATGTTTTAGAGGACCAATGCCAACTTTTCAGAAATTTCCAGGTTGTGCAAAAAATCTTTGAGCGAGTTATGAATTTTTGAATCAATACTGATTTTTTCAAAAAATCGAAAAATTGGTCGCAACAATTTTTCAACTTCATTTTTCGATGTAAAATCAAATTTGCAATCAAAAAGTACTGTAGTGAAATTTTGATAAAGTGCACCGTTTTCAAGTTAAATCCATTTTTAGGTGACTTTTTTGAAAATAGTCGAAGTTTTTAATTTTTTTAAAATTAGTACACATGTTTGCCCACTTTTGAAAAAAATGCACTTTTGAACTTTGTTGATACGACCCTTCGTTGCTGAGATATTGCCATGCAAAGGTTTAAAAACAGGAAAATTGATGTTTTCTAAGTCCCACCCAAACAACACACCATTTTCTAATGTCGATATCTCAGCAACTAATGGTCCGATTTTCAATGTTAGACTATGAAACAGTCGTGAAATTTTCCGATCTTTTCGAAAAAAATATTTTCAATTTTTTTGAACCAGGACTAACATTTCAAAAGGGCCAAACATTCAATATTACGCCCTTTTAAAATGTTAGTCTTGGTTTAAAAATTGGGGCAAAAATATTATCGTTTTGAAAATTTCGTCGTTTTCGGACACCCCCTGACCAATTTTAGAACAAATTTCAGAGGATGGTGGGGCAACTGCCCCACCCCGTGCACGCAAGTGGTCAAGGGTTCGGAGATCAACAACACTACAGATGAAGATCAACCAACGCTGTGGCTGGTGTACGTGGGACGTGTGAAGACTCGTGTAGGGCGTCCAATTTTCTCAGGTTTTGAATTTTCCGGGAAACGGGAAAAATATTTTTGGAATCCTGGGAATTCTTGGGATCCCGGGAAATTTTTGAATCAGTAATAAAATCTATGTTTCATTATATTTGTTATGTTTTCAAGCTTAAAATCATTGAATTAGCTTAATAATATCAAATAGTGATAATCCTCACTTCAATCTAAACAAAGACGACAGTTTTAAAATAGCCTAAAAGATTTTTTTTTGCCTTTGTTGTGTTTAGGATTTTTTATCAACTACTTTTTTAAATTTTAGTATGATTAATTATTTTTTTATTTGTGAATCAAATTCCATAATTCTAGAGTTTTTTTAACCCGTATAGGCCTGGGTGAAATTGGAATCACTAAAATGGCCATAACTCAGCGAAAACTCAACCAATTTGCATACTTCTTTATTAGTTGGACTCGTTAGAATGTCTATTTTCCGAAAATGACCCGCAGAACCCGGAAATGTTCCGGTGGCCGGAGATATTCCGGTGGGTCACTGGGTCAAACAGGGTCAAAAATGGCCATTTTTGGGTCCCGCACTATTTTGTTAATAGAAATCTAGGAAAAAAACACATTTTTTCATGTTACGATCTTTGTTCTACCAACAGACAATACTGACCATTGATTTTGCACCACCGGGGATGTTCCGAATTGAGCGGGCAGGTTCCCTACCCCGGGGGAACCGGTCAAGGGACGGTCAGAAATAAAACTATTTCAATCATGGCAATATGGGTGTCAAAGTTCATCATTTTCAAAATCAAGCTCATCTATGATCCCCAAAACCACTTTTGGACCGATCTGGCCACTTTGGGACCGGTTCCGGTACTCCGTAGAAACCCGGTATAAGGAAAATTACGGGATTATTTCTGAACAATTTTTGACTGGGCAATATGGGTGTCAAAGTTCATCATTTTCAAAACAAAGCTCATCCATGATCCCCAAAACCACCTTTGGACCGATCTGGCCACTTTGGGACCGGTTCCCGGTACTCCGGTGGAACCCGGAATATGGCAAATTACGGGATTATTTCTGAACAATTTTTGACTGGGCAATATGGGTGTCAAAGTTCATCATTTTCAAAAGTTAGCTCGTCCATGATCCCCAGAACCACTTTTGGATCGATCTGGCCACTTTGGGACCGGTTCCCGGTACTCCGGTGGAACCCGGAATAAGGAAAATTACGGGATTATTTCTGAATAATTTTTGACAGGGCAATATGGATGTCAAAGTTCATCATTTTCAAAATCAAGCTCATCTATGATCCCCAAAACCACCTTTGGACCGATCTGGCCACTTTGGGACCGGTTCCCGGTACTCCGGTGAAACCCGGAATAAGGCAAATTACGGGATTATTTCTGAACAATTTTTGACTGGGCAATATGGGTGTCAAAGTTCACCATTTTCAAAATCAAGCTCATCCATGATCCCCAGAACCACTTTTGGACCGATCTGGCCACTTTGGGACCGGTTCCCGGTACTCCGGTGGAACTCGGAATAAGGAAAATTACGGGATTATTTCTGAACAATTTTTGACAGGGCAATTTGGGTGTCAAAGTTCACCATTTTCAAAATCAAGCTCATCCATGATCCCCAGAACCACTTTTGGACCGATCTGGCCACTTTGGGACCGGTTCCCGGTACTCCGGTGGAACTCGGAATAAGGAAAATTACGGGATTATTTCTGAATATTTTTTGACTGGGCAATATGGGTGTCAAAGTTCACCATTTTCAAAATCAAGCTCATCCATGATCCCCAGAACCACTTTTGGACCGATCTGGCCACTTTGGGACCGGTTCCCGGTACTCCGGTGGAACTCGGAATAAGGAAAATTACGGGATTATTTCTGAATATTTTTTGACTGGGCAATATGGGTGTCAAAGTTCACCATTTTCAAAATCAAGCTCATCCATGATCCCCAGAACCACTTTTGGATCGATCTGGCCACTTTGGAACCGGTTCCCGGTACTCCGGTGGAACCCGGAATATGGCAATTTACGGGATTATTTCTGAATAATTTTTGGCAGGGCAATATGGATGTCAAAGTTCACCATTTTCAAAATTTAGCTCATCCATGATCCCCAGAACCACTTTTGAACCGTTCTGGCCACTTTGGGACCGGTTCCCGGTACTCCGGTGGAACTCGGAATAAGGAAAATTACGGGATTATTTCTGAATATTTTTTGACAGGGCAATATGGATGTCAAAGTTCATCATTTTCAAAATCAAGCTCATCTATGATCCCCAAAACCACCTTTGGACCGATCTGGCCACTTTGGGACCGGTTCCCGGTACTCCGGTGGAACCCGGAATATGGCAAATTACGGGATTATTTCTGAACAATTTTTGACTGGGCAATATGGATGTCAAAGTTCATCATTTTCAAAATCAAGCTCATCTATGATCCCCAAAACCACCTTTGGACCGATCTGGCCACTTTGGGACCGGTTCCCGGTACTCCGGTGGAACTCGGAATAAGGAAAATTACGGGATTATTTCTGAATAATTTTTGACAGGGCAATATGGATGTCAATGTTCATCATTTTCATAATTTAGCCATATTCCGGGTTCCACCGTAGTACCGGGAACCAGTCCCAAAGTGGCCTGATTGGTCCAAAAATGGTTTTGGTGATCATGGATGAGCTTTGTTTTGAAAATGATGAACTTTGACATCAATATTGCCCTGTCAAAAATTATTCAGAAATAATCCCGTAATTTGCCATATTCCGGGATCTACCTGAGTACCGGGAACCGATCCCAAAGTGGCCAGATCGATCCAAAAGTGGTTCTGAGGATCATGGATGAGCTAAATTTTGAAAATGGTGAACTTTAACACCCATATTGCCCAGTCAAAAATTGTTCAGAAATAATCCCGTAATTTGCCTTATTCCGGGCTTCACCGGAGTACCGGGAACCGGTTCTAAAGTGGCCAGATCGGTCCAAAGGTGGTTTTGGGGATCATAGATGAGGTTTGTTTTGAAAATGATGAACTTTGACACCCATATTGCCTGTGAAAAAATATTCAGAAATAATCCCGTAAATTGCCGTATTCCGGGTTCCACCGGAGTACCGGGAACCGGTCCCAAAGTGGCCAAATTGGTCCAAAAGTGGTTTTGGTGATCATGGATGAGCTTTGTTTTGAAAATGATGAACTTTGACATCAATATTGCCCTGTCAAAAAATATTCAGAAATAATCCCGTAATTTGCCATATTCCGGGTTCTACCTGAGTACCGGGAACCGGTCCCAAAGTGGCCAGATCGATCCAAAAGTGGTTCTGAGGATCATGGAT
The DNA here is from genome assembly GCF_016801865.2 of Culex pipiens pallens. NCBI lineage: Eukaryota > Metazoa > Arthropoda > Insecta > Diptera > Culicidae > Culex > Culex pipiens. The sequence goes on from NC_068938.1 coordinate 53,312,900, forward strand.
GAGCTAAATTTTGAAAATGGTGAACTTTGACACCCATATTGCCCAGTCAAAAATTGTTCAGAAATAATCCCGTAATTTGCCTTATTCCGGGTTTCACCGGAGTACCGGGAACCGGTTCTAAAGTGGCCAGATCGGTCCAAAGGTTGTTTTGGGGATCATGGATGAGCTTTGTTTTGAAAATGATGAACTTTGACACCCATATTGCCTGTGAAAAATTATTCAAAAATAATCCCGTAAATTGCCATATTCCAGGTTCCACCGGAGTACCGGGAACCGGTCCCAAAGTGGCCAGATCGATCCAAAAGTGGTTCTGGGGATCATGGATGAGCTAAATTTTGATAATGATGAACTTTGACACCCATATTGCCCTGCCAAAAATTATTCAGAAATAATCCCGTAAATTGCCATATTTCGGGTTCCACCGGAGTACCGGGAACCGGTCCCGAAGTGGCCAGATCGGTCCAAAAGTGGTTTTGGTGATCATGGATGAGCTTTGTTTTGAAAATGATGAACTTTGACACCCATATTGCCTGTGAAAAATTATTCAGAAATAATCCCGTAAATTGCCATATTCCGGGTTCCACCGGAGTACCGGGAACCGGTCCCAAAGTGACCAGATCGATCCAAAAGTGGTTCTGGGGATCATGGTTGAGCTAAATTTTGAAAATGATGAACTTTGACACCCTTATTGTCCAGTCAAAAATTGTTCAGAAATATTCCCGTAATTTGCCTTATTCCGGGTTTCACCGGAGTACCGGGAACCGGTCCCAAAGTGGCCAGATCGATCCAAAAGTGGTTCTGGGGATCATGGATGAGCTGAATTTTGAAAATGATGAACTTTGACATCCATATTGCCCTGCCAAAAATTATTCAGAAATAATCCCGTAAATTGCCATATTCCGGGTTCCACCGGAGTACCGGGAACCGGTTCCAAAGTGGCCAGATCGATCCAAAAGTGGTTCTGGGGATCATGGATGAGCTTGATTTTGAAAATGATGAACTTTGACACCCATATTGCCCAGTCAAAAATTGTTCAGAAATAATCCCGTAATTTGCATTATTCCGGGTTTCACCGAGGTACCGGGAACCGGTCCCAAAGTGGCCAGATCGGTCCAAAACTGGTTTTGGGGATCATAGATGAGCTTGATTTTGAAAATGATGAACTTTGACACCCATATTGCCATGATTGAAATAGTTTTATTTCTGACCGTCCCTTGACCGGTTCCCCCGGGGTAGGGAACCTGCCCGCTCAATTCGGAACATCCCCGGTGATGCAAAATCAATGGTCAGTATTGTCTGTTGGTAGAACAAAGATCGTAACATGAAAAAATGTGTTTTTTTCCTAGATTTCTATTAACAAAATAGTGCGGGACCCAAAAATGGCCATTTTTGACACTGTTTGACCCAGTGACCCACCGGAATATCTCCGGCCACCGGAACATTTCCGGGTTCTGCGGGTCATTTTCGGAAAATAGACATTCTAACGAGTCCAACTAATAAAGAAGTATGCAAATTGGTTGAGTTTTCGCTGAGTTATGGCCATTTTAGTGATTCCAATTTCACCCAGGCCTATACGGGTTAAAAGGTCCAACAAGCTTTTGTGTTCCATATGTTTATAGGACCTATTTAAAAAAACTTTGGAATCCTTTTATATATTTTTTTTCTTTTATATATATTTTTATATGACATGACTAAAACAGCTTAAACAAATTATTTTATATGTCTAAAAAACAAAAAACGACAATTAATAAAATGATACCAGTCAATGTAAAATTTTAGATAAGTGTTGAATTCATTGTTTTATATAATACATATTTTACAAATTATCTTCAAGTTACTACCGCCAACCGAGGGAAAATCAGAATTACTGTCTTAATAGGTACATGAGATTTTAGAGCAATACATTTGGAAGTACAAATTGTTTTGTTCTGTTCCTGTTTTAACCGAAGTCATCCAAAACGTCATGCAATTATTTTTTGCTTTAATAGCTGTATTTATTCGTTACATTTGTACGTATTTGCCCTAGATGCCGCTGTTTGATTATAAATAATTTGATATCAGATTGTTTTTTTTTTTAATTTAAAATCGAAAATATGCGAAAATATATCCAGTTTATAAAAAAAAAAAAATAATAGAGAAAAAAAACTAAGCACTAGGCATTTTGCGGACCTGTTAATTAAAATTATAATATTTTTTTCCTAAAAAGCCAGTTTAATGCAAAGATTTGCTGAATACAAATTTAAATTCATTTAAGTGTTCTACTATTTTCACAACCAAATCTGAATTTCCAGACCAAATATGATTTTTTTTTTCAATTTCGGGAATTCCTGGGACAAATTATAGAAAATCCCGAGATTCGGGAATTCTCGGTTTTGGAAAAATCCCGGGATTTTTGTCCCAGGAATTCCCGGGATGGACGCACTAGACTCGTGAGCTTAAGCCGAGAGTTAGGAAGGCTCACTGCAAGCGTGGAGAGCGTTGAATTTATACTGTTATTGGATTTGCTAAATAAATAAATTCATTTAAGTAACTTTTTCGTGTTCGTGGAGGGACTTGTAAAGGACAATCTATGAATCGTGTGAAGGGTCCCGACCGATCATTTGCCTAAAATAACTAAAATATGGTCTTATTCAACTAAAGCACTATTAGCTATGCAAACATTTTGTAAGATTCATTGCTTTTAGTTAACTATAATTAAGTCAAGAAATTTGCATTTGCCATTCTTCCAGTGTAACAATCATTCCAAAACAAACTCTCGGCTAAAATGACTTCAATTCGAGTCCTAATGAAGGTTTCAAAAAGCTCTTAAATCTTCAAAAACATGCATGTGTTGCTTTTCTCTTTGAAAGTTACACCCCCACCTTCGTCGACCAAAGGTTACACGACAAGACCATAATTAAACCGTCAAACGAACCTTTGGTAACATGACACCGTGAAGGATTAATTTGTAACATCGGGTAAAGCCCCTTAAAAACAAACACGCCTCAAGGGGCAGCCAAGAGGCAAACATCAATAATTTGATCCGATCAAGCGTAAATTATACTTTAAAATATCCTGCCTTGCCCAGAAGACACTTGAAACGCTTCAATCCCGAATGGGGATAATGGGTGTAAAAATAATTTGTTCTGCGTTGTAAAAACCCCTTTTACATGACCAATAAATTCAGCCCGGTGCCGGCCATCAATCGTCACCGTGTGTGTGTGTGTTTGGTTCCCCTTTGGACATGTTTGACAGTCGGTAGCACGCCGCCACACTCAAAGTGAGTGGAAAGTGATACCACCTCTTCGTTTGACAGAGAGTTGAGGGAAATGGTGAAGAATGTGATGAATTATTGCCACTTTTGGAAATGCATTACTCAAAGACCTCCCAGAATAACGTCGTACTCTTATGTAAATCCAAAAAAAGTTTTTCATTACATTTTCTTCGTAATGCAATTTTTGTACCTCCTCCTCCTTTTTTTTATTATTATTTAATAAGGATTATGCACAATAAACTGGACTACTCATCATCAAAAATCTTAGAATAATTTTTGTGTAAAGAATTTCAAATTTCAAATTTTTCTCAAATTTATTTGAAAGTTCATGCCATGGAAGTGAGTTTGACTCAAAGGTTTTTCCAAATTTTCAGTTCGAACCCTTTGACTTGCAAAGCAATCTTGGATGTCAGAGAAATACTGCCCATGTTCGCATAAATGTCCCATATGCAAAAACAGCAAGCTGAGAAAAACGCATTTGAAGTTTGTCCCATACATAAGGCTACGTGTTAAGTTTTCGCGAAAAAATGGATTTCCTCCTGATTTCTAGAGCATGGTACTGGAGGTTATGGGCTCTTTTGAAAGAGCACACAATTTTGAACCAAATTGCATCAATAACTCGAAATCGATGAAAATGCATATGGGACATTTATGCGATCAGGGGCAGAATAACACTTGCGCGTCCACCCACCCCACCAAAGGTTCATCACGCTTTTGGTGAGGAAAAACACATAAATCCACATTATCGCCTCCACCTTTCGTTCCGGGGTGATGAAAACTTTTTCCCTCATTTTTTCCTCACTCCTATGATGTTTGTTAGATTTACGATTGACAGTTGCTCAAGCAGTTGCTGGAACAAAAAAAAAATCTCTCGAGGGTGCGGTTGTAGTTTTCCACTTTTCAAGTGTCGTTGACGAAATTTTTCGGTTTCCGCTTCGCAAGCGTGTACCTGAGCGAGAATTGGGAAAGTTTTTATTTCATTTTATTCCTGCTGAAAACTCCATTCTCATAAGTGGAAATACGTGTTGAAGGAGCCAAATTTGGGTCGTTTGCTAACCACCGCCACTAAACAGAGCTCCCGAGTTCAAGACTAGTTTTGGAAGAGTCGTGTTGTTTTGCGATTGCTGCTGCTGCTTCCCTTGCGGTTTAACTCGATGGATGACGAGGAATCGTAAAGCGGACGGGAGGGAGAAGCAATTTTTCAAAAACTGTATAATAGTCATAAAACTCTAAATATCGTTTAATGATCCATGAAGAGTCGAGATATCTTAGTCGTGTGTCGTTGGGTTGTCCTCGTCGTCGCGAAAAAGAAGGGACTGTAGAGCGAAGCAGGACTTTTATTGCGGGGCCATGAAGTTAAACGTCGACGGTCATAGTTTAGTCAACAGCCAGCATGGTTTCGCTCTCAAATTGACACGTTTCCTTTTATGGTTCAACAGAACTGATGCTAGATGGAGTGGGTTCTCCGTGGATTTTGAAACGGTTGTAAATTGATCAAGAAGCAGAAGCTATATCATGAAAATGCATTTTGGTATTATTCTAAAAAAGTCATAAGATTAAAACCTATATGAATTACAAATCAAACCAAATCATACGCATCTTGGATAACAGTTTATAACAAAACCAAATTGCTCATGAATCATTTTCGATTGAATTGAATGCAAAACTGATTTCAACTTTAATACCTGATGTCTTGATATGTAACAAATATTTGAGCAAAAATTATAAAATTAATAGGAAGTACAAAAGATTTCTTACAATTTATACTTCCAGAAGTAAAACAAGCAAATTTTATTTATTATAAACCACTAAGTCACTAAGACTCTACCAAGAAAAGGCATGCTTTATTTTTTATTTTACTAAAGCTTTAAAACTATGACATTGGAGGAAATTTTGCACCTTTTTTTCATCCAAAACATCATTCTATTCAAATATTAAAAAAAAGTCTGATTTTACCAAAAAGTCATCTTATGGGCTTTCACACAAGATGACCTAATTTCCAATTCGACGCTGTCGTGCTATCTTGTCACACGTGACTCTTTGGCGTTCCGAGGTAAACGAGTTTTAATATTTGACCTTAAACAAAAACGAGAGCACCCAATGTGAACAAAAACAAACACGTTTTGTTTGGTTGACCATTCTGTACATTGTCCCGTAGTTTGGTTGAATTTGGTTGCCGGAGTCCCGAGTTATAATAAAAAAATGTTTCCGTAAGTCAGGTATGTACGTGTGTCAAACGCGCTCTGACCTGAATTGGCACTGACAGCCATTTCAGAGTGTTCAGATAGCACGGCACAACAAGAATCTTCGTTCATGTGAAAAGAGCAATTCTCTACCAAAACCGGAAATGGAATTTATTTGTATTTTTTTATTTGACTCAAACTTTGTGGGGGCCTTCCCTATGACCAAATAAACTATTTTGTGTGATTGGTTCATCCATACAAGTCTCCATACAATTTTGGCTGCTGTCCATACAAAAATGGTAGGTATTCAAACAGCTGTAACTTTTGAGTGAATTTTCTGATCAATTTGGTGTCTTCGGCAAAGTTGTAGGTATTGTTGAGGACTTTTGAGAAAAAAATAGGTACACGGGAAAATGGCAGGTTTTTTAATCAACTTTTTTTTCACGAAAACTCAATTTCCCAAAATACGTATTTTTTGATTTTCGAGATTTTTTTATATGTTTTAGGGGACAAAAATCCGCAACTTTTGAGCCATAGAGAAACATGGTCAAAAAATCTGCCGCCGAGTTATGAATTTTTGAAAAAAATAGTGATTTGACATTATATTTTAATGCAAAATTTAATTTTCAATCGAAAAGTACTGAACTATAAAGGGCTCCAGTTTCAAGATATAGCCACCGAAAGTTTGATTTCAGCGAAATATTTGCAGTTTTTCAATTTTTAAAAATAGTGACCATGAGTGACCCTTTCTAAAAATATTTTTTTGAAAAAATCAGAGAATTTGCAATAAAATTGTCTAAGAGACATTGAAGATTGGACCTCGGGTTGCTGAGATAGAGCAGCTTTAAGAAAAAGAAACACGAAAATTGAAGTTTTCCTAATCTCACCAAAACAATCCACCATTTTCTAATGACCATATCTCAGCAAATAATGGTCCGATTTTCAATTTTAACACATGAAAAATTCATGAAATTTTCCGATATTTTCGAAAAAAATATTTTGAAATTTTTTACATCAAGACTAGCATTTTAAATGGGCGTAATATTCAATGTTTTGGATTTCTTGAAAATCTCAGGATTGAGATCGAATTTTAGAAAGTTTAAAAATAAAGATTTAAACAAAAGCAGTTAATAAAACATGTTGCAGAGAGTACATTTCAAACACGAGTCGACATGTTACAATGTGGTTTACCGAGTTAAATAAATACGACAAGTTAAAAAAAAAATCAAATTTTGCAAAAGTTTCCATTTTTTTCTAACTTGAAAACAGTAGGCCGCTTGGTTATTTAAAAATGACAGAAAAATTAGATAGTTTCACAACAATTTGGTTTTTCAATATTTTTCAATTAAATTTCTACCAGAGCTACAACTACAAAATCGTTCTTTTTTTATTAATTTTAATTTTTGTATTAAATCATGAACAAAATTTCAAAAGGGTGTAATCTTGAATATTTTGCCCTTTTCAAATGTAAGTCCGTATTTAAAAATTTGAAAATGTTGTTTTCGAAAAGATCGATTTCACGAATGTTCCATATTTTAACATTGAAAATCGGAGCATTAGTTGCTGAGATATCGACATTTGAAAATGGTGGGTTGTTTGGGTGAGACTTAGAAAACATCAATTTTCCTGTTTTTGAAACTTTGCATGGCAATATCTCAGCAACTAAGGGTCGTATCAACAAAGTTCAAAAAAGGAAAACTTAGAGAATTTTCTCAGCTTTTCAAAAAAAAGTTTTTCAAAGGTGGGCAAACATGGGCACTAATTAAAAAAAATAATATCTGCGACTAGTTTTAATAAAGTATTCTTAGAATGGCTAAAACTTGAAAACGGTGCACTTTATCAACATTTCACTACAGTACTTTTAGATTGCAAATTATATTTTGCATCGAAAAATAAAGTAGAAAAAATTTTGCGGACAGTATTTGATTTTTTGAAGAACTCGGGCGAAGATTTTTTGCATAACCTGGAAATTTCTGAAAAGTTGGCATTGTATGTCCCCTAAATATATGAGAAAATGATTAAAAATAAAAATAGTGTCATTTTTGCAATTTAATTTTAACTGACAAAAAAAGAAGAAAAAAATCAACCAAAAAAAAATACCGTGTATCATTTTCTCCAGTGTTGTCCTTATCCATATCTACAACTTTGCTGTAGACACCAAATCGATCAAAAAATCCCTTCATAAAATACTGATTTTTGAATTTTCATACATCATTTTTGGATGGACAGCTGCCAAATTTGTATGGAAAATTATATGGACAAACTAATGATGCAAAATGGCTTCTTTGGGAATACCGAAGGCACCAAATAAATTTCAGCCGGATTAAAATATACAAAAAAAATCGAATGACTGAAATCTCAGAAAATTGCTCAGCAGCTTTTGTTGAAGCTTAAAAGGTATTCATTTTATTCTCTAGATCATGTCCAATAATTTTGTTGAATACAGATATCAAAAAAATAATTAAAGTTTGAGAAAAGTTTTGTTCTACACGATATTTAAAAACGCAATTGAGGAATAATTATGAATTCCACAACATTAAATCGATTAAATTTAAGAACAAAATTAAATTTCTTTGCTGCACAAAAAAAAACTTCAAAAACAAAAAAAGCAATAACAAATTTTAAAACTACCAACAGTTACGAGACCACCTGCAAAAAAAACCCTCCACGCACAACATAATGTCAGCGCGAACATTGCGCCGACAAGAATATGAATTTATGCTCGTTTTTGGAATGAGATGTAAAACAGCAATTTCGAAATGCCTTCCCCAACATTTCCGCGTGCCGTTCCGCGTACTTGTACGTCATATTATGGCGAAATGGGAACGAATGTAGTTGACTGGCCGAACCAACAGTTTTTTTTTTTTTCACCGCCACTTGAAAGTTTTCCGGAATGTCGTCGTTAAAATATTCTATGAATGTCACAACAAAATGGTGGTAAATTTATCGTCTGTCCCAAGTTGTGTGACCTGTTATTTTTTTCAGTTTTTTTTTTTCAGAGTAAAATATTCGAAATAAATTTCATACATTTGTACATTCCGGTAGGCAAATTCCAGAAAATGTTTAAATTCAAACTAAACCCAAAAGTCAACCGCAAGATATCCCTCTAATATTCACCGAATTAATACGTTTCGCATTAAGTCAAGTGTGAAATGAAAAACAAACAGCCTTGGCGCTTTCCCCCGAGATGGAATGATAAATGCTGTTAATTGCGTGTCTGTTTGTGAGAGAGCATATGAAAATTTTGCCAGCTCATCTTCACCGAGGGAGTTGTGCATTCTCGAAAAGGGACACTTTTCCAGGCCGGGAATACCTCTTTCCGCTGAGTGCATGTGACTGACTTCGGGGTAGAGAAGGGGGTAGGATGAAATTAAAAAGCTCATGATTTATGGCTGGCAATTCTTTGTTTTCCACTTATTAGCACTTACTTAACAAAGTCTTACCCGAGGGGACTAAGTGGAAAAGAGTCGTTTTGGGTTATTTTCGCTGCGGCGGCGGATGATGGGATCCATGTGGGGTTCTGTCTGGTTGAGACAAGGGTTTGTCAAAATGGGGTTCTGATGCATTTATATGGCTGCAGGAGGAGATAAATTGTTGCACTTTATGGAAAAGGTTATGAACCCTGGTGAACTCTCCGATTTAAACCATGCCTTGACATTTATAACCTGGGAGTTAAAAAGAGAAATGCACGTTTCTTTGGCAGGTAAAAAATTGGTATTAGTTCCATATCAATAATAAAAACGTTTTTAATTGCAATTTGTAAAAATGTTTCACAACATTGCAAAAATCGTTAAAAAATTAATTAAATTTAAAATAAATTCTCAGTTAGGCCATTGCAAACGGCAAAGTTAAAAATGTAAAAATGTAAAAATGTAAAAATGTAAAAATGTAAAAATGTAAAAATGTAGAAATGTAAAAATGTAAAAATGTAAAAATGTAAAAATGTAAAAATGTAAAAATGTAAAAATGTAAAAATGTAAAAATGTAAAAATGTAAAAATGTAAAAATGTAAAAATGTAAAAATGTAAAAATGTAAAAATGTAAAAATGTAAAAATGTAAAAATGTAAAAATGTAAAAATGTAAAAATGTAAAAATGTAAAAATGTAAAAATGTAAAAATGTAAAAATGTAAAAATGTAAAAATGTAAAAATGTAAAAATGTAAAAATGTAAAAATGTAAAAATGTAAAAATGTAAAAATGTAAAAATGTAAAAATGTAAAAATGTAAAAATGTAAAAATGTAAAAATGTAAAAATGTAAAAATGTAAAAATGTAAAAATGTAAAAATGTAAAAATGTAAAAATGTAAAAATGTAAAAATGTAAAAATGTAAAAATGTAAAAATGTAAAAATGTAAAAATGTAAAAATGTAAAAATGTAAAAATGTAAAAATGTAAAAATGTAAAAATGTAAAAATGTAAAAATGTAAAAATGTAAAAATGTAAAAATGTAAAAATGTAAAAATGTAAAAATGTAAAAATGTAAAAATGTAAAAATGTAAAAATGTAAAAATGTAAAAATGTAAAAATGTAAAAATGTAAAAATGTAAAAATGTAAAAATGTAAAAATGTAAAAATGTAAAAATGTAAAAATGTAAAAATGTAAAAATGTAAAAATGTAAAAATGTAAAAATGTAAAAATGTAAAAATGTAAAAATGTAAAAATGTAAAAATGTAAAAATGTAAAAATGTAAAAATGTAAAAATGTAAAAATGTAAAAATGTAAAAATGTTAAAATGTAAAAATGTAAAAATGTTAAAATGTTAAAATGTAAAAATGTAAAAATGTAAAAATGTAAAAATGTAAAAATGTAAAAATGTAAAAATGTAAAAATGTAAAAATGTAAAAATGTAAAAATGTAAAAATGTAAAAATGTAAAAATGTAAAAATGTAAAAATGTAAAAATGTAAAAATGTAAAAATGTAAAAATGTAAAAATGTAAAAATGTAAAAATGTAAAAATGTAAAAATGTAAAAATGTAAAAATGTAAAAATGTAAAAATGTAAAAATGTAAAAATGTAAAAATGTAAAAATGTAAAAATGTAAAAATGTAAAAATGTAAAAATGTAAAAATGTAAAAATGTAAAAATGTAAAAATGTAAAAATGTAAAAATGTAAAAATGTAAAAATGTAAAAATGTAAAAATGTAAAAATGTAAAAATGTAAAAATGTAAAAATGTAAAAATGTAAAAATGTAAAAATGTAAAAATGTAAAAATGTAAAAATGTAAAAATGTAAAAATGTAAAAATGTAAAAAATGTAAAAATGTAAAAATGTAAAAATGTAAAAATGTAAAAATGTAAAAATGTAAAAAAATGTAAAAATGTAAAAATGTAAAAATGTAAAAATGTAAAAATGTAAAAATGTAAAAATGTAAAAATGTAAAAATGTAAAAATGTAAAAATGTAAAAATGTAAAAATGTAAAAATGTAAAAATGTAAAAATGTAAAAATGTAAAAATGTAAAAATGTAAAAATGTAAAATGTAAAAATGTAAAAATGTAAAAATGTAAAAATGTAAAAATGTAAAAATGTAAAAATGTAAAAATGTAAAAATGTAAAAATGTAAAAATGTAAAAATGTAAAAATGTAAAAATGTAAAAATGTAAAAATGTAAAAATGTAAAAATGTAAAAATGTAAAAATGTAAAAATGTAAAAATGTAAAAATGTAAAAATGTAAAAATGTAAAAATGTAAAAATGTAAAAATGTAAAAATGTAAAAATGTAATAATGTAAAAATTTAAAAATGTAAAAATGAAAAAATGTAAAAATTTAAAAATGTAAAAATATAAAAATGTAAAAATGTAAAAATGTAAAAATGTAAAAATGTAAAAATGTAAAAATGTAAAAATGTAAAAATGTAAAAATGTAAAAACGTAAAAATGTAAAATGCCTTTGCATGCAAATTCACCTCCAGATTTTTGCTGTGTAGAGGAAAATCATGTTTATTTTTAAAACATAATTTTGCGCTTTAACATAGAATTGTGCAATCCAGGCCTCAAGAGAGAACACAATAAATAACCTTAATGACGACAACAAATTACTGCCTACCACAAAAAATGTGAAAAAGAGATGACATCATGCGTGACAAACAGTCCCTGCTAACAAACTGACCCAAAACTCCTCACTACCTCCACATTCCTGAATTCCCTCTCCCTCGGTCAAAAGGGTTGATGGAAAACCAATTTTCCCGTGACTCCCACTCTCCCACAGCAATTCAATAAACTAACAATGAGGCAAGTTTTCGAGCTGAGCAGAGCACAAACCGAATCAAAACTTTCACCGCAGGCATTTTCCTCGCCTCGCCGGTTAGTTGTGGGTGTCAAGATTTTCCCACTTTTCCCCCCTTCTCTCTCGCAAACGTCGAAACGGGTGGCGAAGGGGGCGGACCACGACGGAAGTGTCTAATTGAATCGAACCAAAGACTCTTCAGTGTGTAAATTTATTGTGGCATGTCGTTTGGTGTTGTTCGGGGTATTATGTTTTGATGCTTTGTTGGCGTAACTAATTTCACTCCAAAATTAGAACCTTGTTACACCGGGGCGACACGTGAGTGTGTGTCTGTTCTTTGGTTGTTTCTCTGAATGGCACTTGACTTAACGAAACGCAGTGTGAAATGTGTTTGCCACCAGCGGAGGGAGCTAACTGAAAGCAAAAATTGAAAAAAATCATGAAATATACAAAATAGTTAGAAAATAAATATAACTAGTATTCTTTTCCTCAATACAAGAAAATTTCAGAAACCAAATTTCAAACTTTCCGTCAGATTAGCAGTTTGGCTTTGCTTACAAACATCGCTAAATACTTGTACTAGCGTGATGCACCCGCACCGAAACCCTGCTGGTTTTCCGAGACGAGCTAACAAATCGAACCAATGTGTGTCGGGTTCATTATGGGAAACATTTATGTTATTTATTGGGTTGACGCGCGACTCGCTCAGTCAGCCAAAAAGTCAGCACCGTTGCCTTTCTGTTGCTATTGCTGCTTTATTTTGAGACATTTATGTCAACAGACGACACAGCGGTAAAAGAAATGCTGACGGGAGGAAAATAAACACTTGAGTGTTATGGGGTGTGACGTGACGGGTGAGGATGCGTTTTTCCACTTGTTTTTCAGCGATTTGTGTTTGTTGAATGTGGAACCTGATCCATCACGAGGTAGGAGGCTGATTAGTGAGATTTGTGATGAGAGGTTCTTATGTTGTTAGAGGAAATTTTGTGTCTAGTGATGATGATGATTATAAACGTTAGTTTTAAAATAAATAGCATTTTGTTAAAAACAAAAAAACAATATTAAAGTATATTGAGATTCAACATGATTTTCTCACAAGCAGTATTTTCAACACAATATATATTGTCTTGTTTCTCAGTCTTAAGCTTGTTAACTTTATAAACAGTTGTTTTAGTTGCATTCTGAAAAATTACCCGTCGAATGCAACCATAAACCATTAGAGCATGAAAGAAAACATGCAATTTCTTTGGAAGGCTGCATATCAAATCAATTATTCGAAAGAGTAATTTTAATTTTACTATCGTCAGTGAGGGTAACATTGGATCAAAGTGAATTTTTACGGATTTTGCAATTTCTCAGGTTCTTTTCAATGAAACTTTAATGAGAATGAGCATGGTTGACTGCCAATGAGCTGCTACTCCGAGGTTCTTTTCAATGAAACTTGAATCTGTTTATAGGGTTGTGTAGAGGTCATCCATAGAAAACTTTGCTGAGAAAATCACGTTTCTAGAACAAATCGTGTCATTTTGGCAGAGCTGTCTTAATTGAAGGTACGTTTTTGACCAAAATTAAATTACTTGTTTTGATCCATTCTTCGAATTCAATTTAGTTTCATTTAACATAATGTCACCCCCTTTAAGGAGTGAGATTGGGTCAATTTTCAAACGATTGGTAGAATTAATCAAATGCCACCATATTTTGGGAAAAGTTTGGTAAACAATCTAAGAACAACCCTATGTTTTTAACGATTCATCGATATCATTTACATTATTGTTGTTACGTTCTTAGAAATCGCGGGAGATGTATGTTTTTTGACCCACAGTCACCCCCACCGACGGTACTTTGATTCAAGAGGTGAAATTATTTTAATAATAATGAATTGGTTATGAGTAGTTCTCTAGATTTTCGCAAATTATTTGGCGATATTTGATTTATTTTTTTTTATGAAACATTGTTCATACATTCTCTTTGGCAAAAGAAGCAATTTTGCATCATTAGTTTTTTTTTTTGATTCGAAAAATGTTTTTTCAATATTGAAAACGTGATCAATTGAATTTTAAAGATTTTTTTAAGATACTAAACCAAACTAGCGATTGAAAAGTACTCTAGCAAATTTTTGATAAATTGCACCGTTTTGGAGTTATAGTTACCTATATGTTTTATTTTTGGAATAAATAAACGCTTTTCGTAACTTTAAGAAAAAAAAATCATCCCTGAAAATTTCCAACAATTTTCGCTCTGAGACTTTAAAAATCAGACAATAAGTTTCTAAAATACAGCCTCACAAAGAATGTGAACCGATGAGAATGAGTTTTTTTTTAAGAGTCACCTAATCAGCCTCTTATTTTCAACTGACAATATTTTGAAAACTATTCGTTCGTAGGTTTTTCAATGTAAAAAAATAACATTTAATTAAAAAATATTTCTAAAATATTAAATGCGGATAGTATCTTTTTGTACACGTTTTCAAAAGTAATCCATTTAAAATATGATTTAAAAAAAATTAAATAATCATCTCAGATTTTTCAGGCATTTTCAAACAGTGAGCATTAATAGTAGTTTATGCAACAAGTCGCAAAAAGATGATTTTTCAGCACGAGTTGTACATGTATCCAACGAAGTTAACCGAGTTCCATACAACATAACGTTTACGGAGGAAACTTTTTCTAATATCTGTTTCTATATAAAAAAAATGTGTTTTTATATGATGATGTTTTCTGCCCACCATTGAAAAAACGGCTAATATCCACTTTTGGCAAAAACGAGATATTAGCACCAGGTGGTAGAGGATGTTTCAACGCATCTTCTGAAACTTGAATTTCACTAAAATAGTGTTTAGATTTGGCTGCCGATACGAAAAACCAAACGGCTAATATGCCTCTCTTGTGGGAAATTGCCTTGAAGGAGATTTTGCGACAAACACTAAAACGCGTTTTTCTCGGAATACTTGATTTGGCATAATAACCGAATTTTCAATTATGGGCAGTTTTGTCTTAACTATTTTGGAGTAATTACAGGAAAAATATAATAAAAAAAATAATTATATTTGAAAAAAGTTACGTAACTTATTTTATTTATTTGGTAAATTCACGGGCAAAGATTGAAATAATAACAATTTAACAACTTCTGCTGACCGCATAAATGTCCCATTTGCAAAAATAACATTCTGCCACCATAGGGCTATAAAAGTTTTTTTTTTGTGGTTTTCTTACTAAAAGATTTCATATTTCAGAGTCAGCCCATGTAGCAAACTTGTTTTTCAACAGTTGTAATAACTATTGTTTAACTATTTTGGTCAAATAGTCAGTTGTTTGCTACTTGAGAGTTTACATAATTAACAAAAAAAATCTTTGTTGTAGATTGAATTTAACGGAAGAAGGAAGGCAATCATCATAATTTTTTCTTCCTTGTTCTGCTTTTATTCAATTTTTCAAGTATTTTATTTAAATTGCAAACAAGTAAGGATCATAAACATTTTATTGAAAGTTTTCGTCCCTAGACCCTGGTTAAGCTCAATAGGAGGGAGAAAAAAAAACTAAATCTGAAATTTCAAGCATCAAGCAAAAGTTTAACGTATTTTCCTAAGGTGGTCTAAGGAATGAAATTTTGTAAAATGCATGAAAGTGCAAAAATACATGTTATTTTTTTTTATTTTTATTTTATTTTTTTATTTGGCTAAAATCTGTCCTAAGAGGTAACTTTTGTCCCTAATGACTAATTTGAGCTCCATTTATCGGTACCGTAAAACGGGGTGACTTTGATAGCCGGGGTGACTTTGATAGGTTTGCGATTTTTCCGCAAAATGAAGAGTACAATTAAAATACGTAAGGAATGGTTCAGAAACATACTGACCGTGGTAGAGAAGTGTTCAAAGTACCTCAAGAAGAACTTTTCATAAATTTTTGAAAGGTTTATAAAGTTAGTTAACTATAGTTAAGAAAATTGTTGATGGAAGTCATTTTTTAACTTCTGAAAGTGTCATGATTTTCTCAATGGACATGATTTTTTAACGGAAAACGGAAAGCATTTTCGGATTCTTTGGACAATTTTCCACTAGGAGAAGGCTAAATATGTTTGTAAATAATAAATAATATGTGTTTTTGAAACACAATTAAAAAAAAATCAAATTTATAGGCAATTTCAGTTGAACAAATTTCATGTAAAATGTGAAAACTTGTGATTCGTGCTTCGGATTCAGTATAAAATGCAATATAAATCGATAATTTTATAAACATAACTAGTTTTAACAAATTTCAGGCAAAATTCCAACTTTTTACCAATTTTATTTAAAATTTATATGTATTTTGTGAAAAAGCTTATAGACTAAGTTAACTTGACATAAACATTGTTTTTTTTTACAAGCTATATCAGCTACTTTAGTGATGTTACATTTAACGTACAAATAAAGTTTGAACATCTTAAATATGATTTTAACAAGAAAAACTATGACTATCAAAGTCACACCGTAATTAAAACTACTATTTTTAAACTATTTTTCTAAACACTATTGAAAAAACTTTTTTTTTCTAAAATAGTGCATGGACTTTGTGTGGCCTACCCCAGTACATGTTTTAAAAATAATAATCTTGAGAAAAACCTTACCTGTTGGAAAATATTCTAAAAACAAATTGAAATCCTATCAAAGTCACCGGGTTTACGGTATCTTGTGAAGGAAGAGCGGGCCTTCCATTCCATATAAAAAAGTCGTGTATTTCAAAAGTTTGCAGCCAAAGAGACATTAGATATCAAAGGAACTTTTATGTAAAACTAGCCTTTCCCGACAAACTTCGTTTTGCCTTTTTTTCGTTTGCTGACGTTTGTGATTTTTTGCTTATTCAGCCTTCTGTGATCAAAATATGATTTTCCGTAACTTTCTCCATACAATCTGCAGATTTTCCGGAATAGGTTCAAGAGTGGCAAAAGTTGTAACTTTTTGGCGTAAGAACCTTTATTGGACTTATACGAACCCAACACAACAAAGAGCACCTCGATCCGACGTTCCGTGTTGAATTGATTCGCGTTCGAACAAAACCGTCGAAATTTTTTATATATATAGATTGGACCCCCGATTTGATGGCATGCATACAAAAAAAAATTATAGGAAATAATTAAAATTAGAAGGAAATCGATCAGGTTTTTAGAATAAAACAAAATATAACTTTAATAATATTATCTGATAAAAACAAATTTAAACCTTTGTTAAAAAATATCAAAAATCAAACATACCAACAAATCCATTGTAATACCACTTTTACATCTGCCCTACAAAAACCCAAAATCCCGCAGCGATTCACTTTAACTGTCGTGCTAGCCATTAAAATGAAATACTACTACCTGGGGCCATAAATTTCCTTTGGTCGGGAATAATTCCTCCAGTTGCCGTGTTACATTTGGAAGTGAAATAAATTTCACCAGCAGAGGGCCACTACTCTTCCCGTGGGCCACTTTAGAGGGCAAGATTTCCTCCGATGGAGCATCGCTGGAATCACCGGAACTTCAGAACAACAGAATTCCATCACAAGAGTTTGCTTGCAGCCACGGCGTTGTCAGCGTCTTTTTTCCTCAAAAGCGCGGAGCCAAATTTTCCGGTGAAAAACAATAAAAACTCCAAAACAAGTCAGACATCAGACAGTCGAGCGGCAGGGCTTAGATGCCAAGTCTAGTGTGTCTCTACGCCGTGTGGACACACAAAACCACCGAAAAGAGGCGCGCATCGTTAAAAGAGAGCTGCTCCTCGTGCCATTTATAAATATAACGCCACCGCAACGGAAAAAGAGTTGGTTTTCCCGGTTCCGAGGAAAACAAGTGAGCGGCGGCAAGCCGTTGAAAAGATCAAAGGTATTAATTTAACACAATTAAAATCAAATTTATTGCCTTCTAATGCGCACATAATGAGCCGTTTCCTATGGCGTGGCGCGGTCGGGGTTTTCTCCTTAAGGGGCATTGTGTGGGCCCTTTGCCAACAAAAGTGGCTTTTCTTCTGGGAAAGTAAACACGACGACGCGAATGGCAGGCAAGGGAAAACTAATCCTTTCGGTCAGGTTTGTCTATTTGAGGGAAGCGTTAATTTGTTTAACAGATTATTTTTTTCCTTTCTTCATTTCTTTGAAATAAAATTTAAAAAAATCCATTTTTGTTTTTTATGATCATATTTGATCCCCAAACTACAAAAAAAAATCCTATAAAGTACTAAATTTTCACTAACCTTTCGATGTACGCCGCGGTCGCGAACGCTTTGGCCGTCTCCAGGGCAATGTTGATCTGATCCGCCGTAACGGTAGCTGATTTATTGTGGTGCCCACCCCTTCCCTCCGCCGCTCCTCCTCCCCCATAAACTGGCACCGCCGTTGCACCTGCTGCGCCAGGTTTCTCCGCAATCGGTGACAGATTAGCCGCGATGGGACTCTTCATGGCGCGCAGCACATCCGGGCTGGTCAGTTTGTACGGAATTGGTTGCGCCGCCGTGGTCGAGCTTTCGCGAATCGCCCCCACCGGCAGGGACTTGGGCCGGGGTTGAAGCGGGGGTGGAGGTCGGACGTACTGCTCGAGCCACGGGCCTCGCCGGGAGGGCGCCGGACCGGTGTCCGGGATTTTTTCGTAGATATGATAATTGCTGCGAATCGATTCGTATAAATTGTCCTTTGGCATCAATTTGGCAGTGGGTTGAGGTTTCAGGGTGGTGCTGGACCGGCGGTTGGACTCTTTGCTCGGAGCTGCGTTGGTGCAGTTTTCTGAGGAAATGAAATAATAGTTTAAATTAAATAAAATTATTAAAAAAAGGCTAAAGAATTTATCATACCTCCATCAAACGCAGTTTGGCTCAACAAGTGCCGCTCGTAGATGTCCAACAGCAGCTTTGGTGCCATTTTGGAACCACCATTGCCCAGACCAGTTGGAAGAGGCAGTTGCTGTTTTGGCAGCCGAGAACCACCCGCCATCGTCGTTGTCGACTGCTTTTGATTTACACCGGTCTTTGCGTTGTTCTGCAGATAATCAGCCTTTTCAAATGCGACCTGCTGAACGGGCAACGCTGCTGGCTGTCGACTGGCAGCATTAGCGTATGGATCAGGTATTTGGACGGGCAGTGGCAGCAGCATCGGTTGATTAAATATTCCGGCATTGTTCGGATCGACCCTTCCCACCGCGGAGGGGTCGTCTTGACGAAGAAGAACGAGGTGGCCATATTTTTGCTGAAGCTGCTGCTGATGTTGCTGCTGGAGAAGGTGCTGCTGCTGCTGGAAGTGATGGTGGTGCCGCTGCAGATCGGCCCGAGAGCCGGAACCGGTCCGCTTGATGGCCGCCATCGTGCTGCCTATCTGGCGGGGCCGGTGCACGGAGGCCTGTGTGCATGAATTTATATTAATTAAAGGCGAGAGCCGTGCCCCGATGTGACGGGAATGGCTAGGACGGAGGGGTGGTATTCAGTCAAAATTAAATTTATTTTAGTTTTGATATAAAGTCGTTTTTGCGAATTTATTATCATTTTTACAGGAAAAATTTAAACTTTTGATTAGAGTTTTTGCAGTTTCAATGCCTTTAAAATTGCGTGTAATGAAATTCCTCCATTATTTCATTTTTTTTTCTTTTCTTAAAAACAGTTTAGTAAGCGGTTCAATTGCTGAGTTATACACAGCTAAAAAAGTAGTAATCCAGCTGCGTGTAAAAGGCCTGGGTGTAAAATAAATATTGCATTATTTTATGCAATTTTATGTGATTTTACACCCTGAAATATGTAGCCCATCAGTATTAACCGAAATGTTAAGCTCATATATGCGTTTATCCTTGCAGCATTTCATCGGTCTGATGGCCGAGTGGGCTAAGGCGCCAGTCCTTAATGTTGGTGCTGGGTTTGAATCCCGTCGGTTGCAACTTTTTTTTTGTGTTTGCAAAAATTGTACATGCAGTGTGTAATATTAAGTGTTTATTTTGACGAAGGTGATGTGCATGCTTTTGCATGCGATTTTACCATCGGATTTTTTGCTGTGTAGTCATGTTGATAACATGTCAAATCGTGTAAAAAAACACATGAAACAATTTTGTGGAAGTTTGCTAATTGTCGAAAAGAGTAAAAAAATAAGTCTCGTCTGTGTGTAATCCGTGAAATTCACCGTTGGCAGTAAAATCTGGTCAATACCGTGAAATACCGCAAAATGCGAAATGATCTGTCAAAAAATTGCTCCTTAGTGTAATACTTTGATTATTGAATTGAAACAAACCGCATGGCAGGCATAACGGAAGTTTTCAAAATAAATTTAAAATTATTACATAATAAATTAAAATCTTATTTTAATTTAATAATGTTCATCAAAAACCTTTCACGAAATGCAGGTAAAAAAAGCAAAGCAATCCACTTTAACGACCCCCGGGTCTTTTGTGGGCTCTGTTGCAAGTTTCTGCTCATTTCTAGGCGTCCGAAGGTTATGTGTGGTGAGTCACTCAAAACCTCTTTTACGCTAATGGACCGACGTTTTACTTCCCCATCCGATAGAAGGCGTGACCAGGCAAATCTCGTCTCGAAAAATGCCACCGGGTCCGTCTGGGATTGAACCCAGGCCATACTGGGGTGAGAGGCTACCACGCTAACCACTGTGCAACCGGACCCGGGTTTACGAAATGCAGGTAATCAGATGTAAATAAACAGCAAAATGAGCTTAGAGTGTAAATTGCCATGGATAATACAATGTGAAATTAAATGAAGAAAACTCAAAGCAATTTTTAAAAAATAGCTGTCAAATTTAGTAACATGAACAATTTGAGGTAAATTCAAAATAATATGTATATTTCAGACAGAATAACTTTTTTTTCTATTTTGTTTTAAAATTTAATACAAAATTATATATTTTTTAAAATTTTTAAAACATTTTTCAAATGACTCTTTTTGCTGAAAATCACTTTTATTTAACTATTTTACTGATTCTACTTTTGGTGAATTCAAATGTTCTTCGTATATTCAATACTCAAACTTCTAAAGTCTCACGAAAAATCTGGATAGTAAATTCAACAGTTAAACATTTTGTGAGATTTGATATAAATTTATTCATCAAAAATATACATATTGTGTACCGTAATACATATATTTCTTATTTTTAATGTAACTTTCCTTAACACAATTCTTCTAAACAAACACATTTTTGAATATTAACCAAACAACTTTCAGACTACCGTGATATTGCCAATGTTTTTAATTGGCCGCGAAATTTATTTTTTTTGCCGTTAAAAATCACTAGCCCTACCTTTTGGATAATAATGCGCATTTATGCATAGAAATATTTTAAATAAATTAAATTTATACTATTTTGCATAAACCAGTTCCGTGGATACACAAAATATTTTGTACTATAAAGTCAGAGTTTTGAATTCAATTTCCGATCAGAAATTTTTGAAAGTAGCTATGACTATTTTTTAATCTCTGGGTTGTTCTAAAAACCCTGTCTCAAATATTTAAACAGCATCATATTTTTTTAAAAGCTGAACTAAATTGAATTTGGCAGTTACATACAAATTTGTTTCAATGTCATAATTGTTGGTAACGCCAAAAACGAGATATTTTTATTTGTTTTGTATTAAAATCAATTTTGTTATCGAAAAGTAGTTTACAAAGTCGAGTACAGAACACTAATGAAATCTGCAAGTAGTAAACGATACTAATAACAAAAAGGAAATGAACACCTGGTCTCTTTCGTATGCACAGTAAATCATTCTGCTACCAAAGAAACCACAAAAAGTTTATTGAAATTCAAAAATATCTTACTGTGTTCGAATTAAGAAGATTATTTATATTAAAAATAACATATTCCCTCAACTCTGGCCGAGGTTGAGGTCCAAAGAAAATGAATTACACGATAAATCATGTACTAGAAGGTATTATAATACATGATGCAAATTAAAATGCAAGTTTCAAGAAAATAGACATCAAATCACATGGAATTTTCTTATTTTACATGAGATTTGTCAGATTTAATTGATTTCTTGCTTTAAGTTAACTAAATTTTCATTTAAATTGATTATTCCACGTAGTGGAAAATACACTTTTTATTATGTGTGAAAGAGGAGAGACAAAAATTATTAATATGCTTTGAACACTGCAATGGAAAATATAAACAATGTAATATTTATTTATATTCTAAATATTTTTAAACCAGCTGAAACGTATTAAAAATTTAATAAACGCAAGAGATTGAAATAATTTTAAGGTAATTGCACGTCTATTTTAGAGGATATATAATATTCAACCAATTAAATGTGCAACCTTCCAAAATTTATCTTGATTCTGTATAAGATTGCAATTTTTGTTTTTGTTTGAATCGTTATGATTAAGCACGACCACATACCCGGTGAAATCACCAAATCGATCAAGAAAACCGATCTCAACATATAGATAAAACAAATCTGGAGTTTTTTTTGAAAAGGTCAAATTAACCAAATTTTCAGTTTTTGCTTTTTAAGTATTTTTTCATACCCCTGGCTCAAGGCGGTTTCAAAAACACCCAAAAAACAAAAACTGCAAATTTGGTTTATTGGACCTTTTCAAAAAAAAACTCCAGAAATGTTCATAGCATTTTTGTTTGGACAGCTGCCAAAAATCTGTAAAGAAACGTACCTTATATCTTCTTTGGTCTTGGATAAATCACCCACAAAATTTTAGCCAAATAAAAAAAATCAGGCTGAGATATTTATAAAAAAAAAGTTTTTATTTAATATATTTTTTATCCTAATTTGATCACGATAACTGAATACCACCCTCACAATTCCTGTTTGCATTTCACGCTTCAAAATACTCACGAATGTAGGCTGCTGCTGCATCGCGTTTTCCATCTTTGCCGTGCAACTGACTTTTCCACTGCATTTGTGTAGGTGTTTTTGTTGGTATGTATATGAAAATTCACCAGCAAACGCCACCGAGTTCCAGAGCGTTGCATTTGGGTAGTGCATCATAGTTGTTGTGGTTGCATTTGTTGTGATGTTGCATAAAAGCCGGGAGAAGTGAAAAAACAGGGAAAAATTATAACTCTGTGCGAGGGAAGGAAAATCCGTTCAAGAGGAGCGAGAGTGTGTTTTCCAGGCCAAAAGTTGAAACTTTCAAATTAAAGCGCCTACGTGGCATGCAACCGGCAGAGCACATCGCCGGCGATGTTTTTAAAGTGGTTTACGTTCGCTCGCTTTAATCTTTAAAATTTCGGCCTCTCCCTCTTTCCGCATGTTGGTTATGTTTTATGCTCGGCAGCAGACAGTACAGGGATGCGGCTGATGAGATTCTCTACTCACATTTTGGTCTCTTGTTGAATGACCGGCGGAGGCTGTTGTTGCTGTTGAGACTGAAGTGCGGGAATGTTTGTTTTGACGGGCAGTTTTCGGCGCGTCGACGTCGTTGGACCTGGTCCTGGTTGCTGGTTCCGGGTGGCGCCATTCTTGCGGTCCATTCCTAGGGCTACTTCCTGGCACCTCCCTCTCTTGCCAAGTGGTAAAGCCTATTTATGCATCGGACGGTGTTGTCGGTGCATCATTCAGTCTGGAATTGGTCGAAATATAAGGTGGGCAGATTAATTAAATGATAAGGAAAAGTTTGCAATGAATAGGAGCTGAGGGAGAAGGGGAAACTGGACTTTAAACTGAAAAAAATAAATAATCAAGAAACGCATTCAGTGATCAGCTTGTTTTACAAATTATGAAGATTCTGGAATACGTACAGTATAAATTGAAAACATATAGATTTTTATTTTTTGTTGATGTTGGAAATCATCGCTTTTACAAATTTAGTCAAATTGATTTGGGATTGAGTTCGTAAATGCAACAATTTTGGAATTTAAAGACAGCAATACCATAGGTCATGTTTCTAGCTTGAATATTTCTTCAATTATATCTACAGATGAAACATATTATCGTACCCAACAACACAAGACAATCTTCGCGGTAACAGTTAATACCCCTCCATCAAATCACTACTAATATTCACACTTCCTCAAGTGGTCGACGTTCCTCCCCAAAATCCTGAACAGCAGCTAAAGAAAAAAAGAGTAGAATACCGCCTCCTATTACCAAACCACTGACTGACTGACACCAAGAGCAGTTTTTGCCCCCAGGCAATAGTTCATGATACTCTCTCGTCATAACTCCCAGGCCTATTCGCTGTCAACTTTATCATCAACAATCGTCCAACAGCTACTACTGCTGCCAACTGCCACGACCTACCCTGGGCCAGATATTCAACGCCCCTCTCTCTCTTGAAAGTGTTTTTTCGTACATATCGTATGTCGCATTAGTGCTCGCTTTAATGCTTTGCCTCTGTTTCCCTCTCTACTGCTGTTTTGTTTTGTTTTGATTCCCTCCTGATCCTCCACTTCTGCGAGCGCCTTTCAAAATTTGTTGGTGTTGTAACAACTTGCCCTTTTCGACATTTTTATAAATTCCT
Organism: Culex pipiens pallens; assembly: GCF_016801865.2. Classification (NCBI taxonomy): domain Eukaryota; kingdom Metazoa; phylum Arthropoda; class Insecta; order Diptera; family Culicidae; genus Culex; species Culex pipiens. The sequence continues at coordinate 53,336,974 of NC_068938.1, forward strand.
AAACCAACGTCGATGCCGTGCTATTATGTCGCACGTGCATTTTGGGCCAAATTGAGTTAAGAACGCCATATTGTGCAGCTCACAATGCCTCACCTTTCAATCTTCACAGAACCCCAAAATTCGAGTCCAATTCTGAGATATTCAATAAATACCGAAAAAACTTCGTGCATGTTTGTCACTTTTCATATGAAAGAAGTTTCAATCTTGTTGTGCCATCTTGACACACTCTGAAAATTGATGTAAGTGCGACAATCGGGCAAAGGGATTTCAGATCAGAACCCGTTTGACACACGTACAAGCCCGACTACCGTAAACATTTGTAATTATAACTCGGTACTCCGGGATCTAAATTCAACCAAAACATGTTTGTTATTGTTTACATTGCGTGCTTTGTTTTTGTTCATTCAAGGTCAAACATCAAAACGCGTTTTTCTCGAAACGTCAAAAAGCAACGTGCGACAAGATAGCACGACAACGTCGATATGATGTATGAGATACAGTAGGACAAATGCGTGTTTTCGGTGACTCACGACCCCGAGTCGAGATCAACAAGACGACTTTATTGATTTCCTTCCAACTGGCTAAACGTGCCTGGAATTCTGTCCAAACCGTCTGCGGATGTCCAACAATTGCTACCTCAATTCTTTCCCTAGACGAACTCATTTGTATATTTATGATGAATGTGGCCCCCCGACGAAGTCGCCGACCCGCCAAAGATGAACTTCAGGGCAGGCAGCCAGTCAGCCAGCAAACGTAAACAATTATCGTGTTTGTTTATGCTGTTCATAAACCGTGTTGTTGAGCGTTTGAAGTCGGAGTTATTCTTTCCACACACACACACGATCAAAGTTGTTTTCTTCGACGAACCCTGAACCTCGAACACGTGCCACCGGAAGTTGCACAAATAGCTACCTTCCGCGCACTTAGGTTGCCATTCAAGGGGAATGTCGATCCCATCAATTGCCAAATTTTTCTCAAACGACTCGTCAATAGGGTTGAGAAATGTGGCTTGCTGATGATGTCACGCGGACCGTTTCTACGGATGCTGCCCGACGGCGGAACGTACCGTGAAATTTCAATTACTGACAGTTGCGGGTGTTTGAAATACGATAGAGAGGGAGCTAAATGGGAGCGTGTCTATCGCTTGAAAGATTGAACTGATGTTTTGCCATGTCCCAGGAATGATGATGAAGTCATCTGGGATCAGTTTTCGGAGATATGTTGCAAACTTTAAGTCAATGTGTCACGTCTTGATCTTAAAAACATTCGGCGAAATTACAAAATAATGTTCCAGAAAGTAAGCATTTCTGAACACTGCTTTAGATAATTAAAAAGATTAAGTTTTTATTTTCATATTGAAATCTTTAGAGTTCAGTAAGTAACAAGGAAAATTTGAAGAAATCAGATATTTTTGAGGTTATCACATGAGATTTGAACCACAGCCGGCAAAAAGTTATGCAATCTCCCGCAACAACCCTGTTCAAAAACATTGCCAATTCCGTGTCCCCAATCAAAGAAAGGGACCGCTACGGCCACAAGCGTCTTTATGACACTTATTGGCGGGCCACATGATCCAAGTGCACTTAAACCCTCTCTCAGCCAAAGACCCCGTGACTCGGTTGATATCTAAATCCATAAAACAAGTTTTGCCTTAACGATGAGTTCGATCGCGCACAGATTGGGCTCCGTAAGTGGATCGTCAATGAATTAACTCTTCGATATTCAAAACTTTACCAAAATTGACGAATTAATTTCGGCTTGCGTGACCGGGGCTAAGTAATTTATGCCTTAAGATAACCGCGACGACGAATGGCAAGTATTTAATTGAATTCACGCGCCCGCGGGCCCGGCGCAGAAATGTCCCAAATTGGCCGTTTATCGCGGGTCGTCCATTCCGGCCCAGCAGATAAATTTCACGATCGTCTGAGGAGTCGCTTCTGGTTGCGCTGCTTTATGCATATTGTCACGGCATTGCAGTCATTTTTGGGGGGTAGCATATCCAGTTTTGTGGTATCCATAATGGAATAAATATTTCTTTTATTGGTTGATTTTACGAGCCGACCTCCCCTCTTCAAGAGAGGGAACCTCGAAGCGCGCTTTTTGGCGCAGTTTTGCCCGTGTAATCGCGAGTCCGAAAGTGGCAATAAGCTTGATTGGTGTCCAACGAGGTTAATTTGCTTGACAGAAGCCACAGAAATTAATTGTGTATCTTGGTTTCATTCGAGGATATTTAATCTACAATTTTCTACATTTTTGTACTTTTGAAAAAGGTCTGTCATTGGATTAGTTTGCGAAAACAATTTAAACACCTGTCAACTCTTTAGCACTATCCGAGCCTCAGCAGAGTACATAAATTATTCCAGCAGTTCATAAATTTCGAATGCACCTTGAAATCAATAAATCACCTCACCCCTCTAGTCCATAACAAAACCCAGCTTCGAAGTACTTTTGTGTCACTCCATGCTGCAAAACCCTTTAACACACAATCCCCCTCTTTTAAACATCTCGAAATAAACCACAAGCCTCAAATAACAACATTTTTAGATTAACACAAAACTAGGCAATCAAGATGTAAGTTCAAGAGTGGCATAGTTCTGCCCCTCAACCCATCCTCGATCTCCCCCTCAAACTCCCATAAAATGCACGTGATTTATGTTGCTTCCCCGCACATTTTTATGGTTTAATTGAAAAACCACCAAGATGGCACTCGTTGCAAACTCTCTGCTTTAACTCCAAACCCATAAGAAGGCACACTTGAGGCGGGATAGGTCAAGTGTTGCGCCAAGTTTTGTGAACGTAGCCACATTTTGCGCACATTTTAAAGTGTCTGTTTCTGGAGAAGACTGAAATAGTTGAAGCTGCCGCCGTCGGCGACCACACTAGAAGATAAACAGATTTTGAAATTCCTGGGAATTCCCGAACGAGTTATGCTGCTGAGCTATCGGTGGCGGGATCTGGATAGTGTTTTCTAGTGAGCAGAAGCATCGTGAATGGTGGAGCGAAATGGGAACGAAACAGTTGGATCGATGTGTTACTTTGTGGTGGAATGAACCGAAAATGGATTGGTTTGGAAATTCTCGGAAGAATAAACTAAATCTCATTTCAATCTCATCTCAATCTCATCTCAATCTCATCTCAATCTCATCTCAATCTCATCTCAATCTCATCTCAATCTCATCTCAATCTCATCTCAATCTCATCTCAATCTCATCTCAATCTCATCTCAATCTCATCTCAATCTCATCTCAATCTCATCTCAATCTCATCTCAATCTCATCTCAATCTCATCTCAATCTCATCTCAATCTCATCTCAATCTCATCTCAATCTCATCTCAATCTCATCTCAATCTCATCTCAATCTCATCTCAATCTCATCTCAATCTCATCTGAATCTCATCTGAATCTCATCTCAATCTCATCTCAATCTTAACCAATTGTGATTGAATCAATTTTAATTGAATCAATTGTGATTGAATCAATTGTGATTCAATCAATTGTGATTGAATCAATTGTGATTCAATCAATTGTGATTGAATCAATTGTGATTCAATCAATTGTGATTAAATCAATTGTGATTGAGATTGTGATTGAGATTGAGATTGACATTATGATTGAATCAATTTTGATTGAATCAATTGTGATTGAATCAATTGTGATTGAATCAATTGTGATTGAATCAATTGTGATTGAATCAATTGTGATTGAATCAATTGTGATTGAATCAATTGTGATTGAATCAATTGTGATTGAATCAATTGTGATTGGATCAATTGTGATTGGAACAATTGTTATTGAATCAATTGTGATTGAATCAATTGTGATTGAATCAATCGTGTTTGAATCAATTGTGATTGAATCAATTGTGATTGAATCAATTGTGATTGAATCAATTGTGATTGAATCAATTATGACTGAATCAATTATGACTGAATCAATTGTGATTGAATCAATTGTGATTGAATGAATTGTGATTGAATCAATTGTGATTGAATCAATTGTGATTGAATTAATTGCGGTTGAATCAATTGTGATTGAATCAATTGTGATTCAATCAATTGTGATTAAATCAATTGTGATTGAGATTGTGATTGAGATTGAGATTGACATTATGATTGAATCAATTTTGATTGAATCAATTGTGAGTGAATCAATTGTGAGTGAATCAATTGTGATTGAATCAATTGTGATTGAATCAATTATGACTGAATCAATTATGACTGAATCAATTATGACTGAATCAATTGTGATTGAATCAATTGTGATTGAATCAATTGTGATTGAATTAATTGTGATTGAATCAATTGTGATTGAATTAATTGCGGTTGAATCAATTATGATTGAATCAATTGTGATTCAATCAATTGTGATTAAATCAATTGTGATTGAGATTGTGATTGAGATTGAGATTGACATTATGATTGAATCAATTTTGATTGAATCAATTGTGAGTGAATCAATTGTGAGTGAATCAATTGTGATTGAAACAATTGTGAGTGAATCAATTGTGATTGAATAAATTGTGATTGAATCAATTGTGATTGAATCAATTGTGATTGTATCAATTGTGATTGAATCAATTGTTATTAAATCAATTGTAATTAAATCAATTTTGATTGAATTATTTGTAATTGATTAAATTGTGATTTTTCTCTATTTTGATTGAATAAAATGTGATTTTTTTTCTATTGTGATTGTATAAATTGTGATTGAATCAATTGAGATTAAATCAATTGAGATTGAGTTTGCGATTGCCATTGCGATTGAGATTGAGATTGAGGTTGAGATTGAGATTGAGATTGAGATTGAGATTGAGATTGAGATTGAGATTGAGATTGAGATTGAGATTGAGATTGACATTGACATTGACATTGACATTGACATTGACATTGAGATTGAGATTGAGATTGAGATTGAGATTGAGATTGAGATTCAGATTGAGATTGAGATTGTGAATGAGATTGTGAATGAGATTGTGAATGAGATGTGACTGCAAAGCTTAAAATAAAGCGTTTTCTCGCAGGACTTCAATAAAGTAATAAATATTCAAAAATTAGGTTAACCACATAAATCCTTCATACAAAATCCGACAGGTAACCCCGAAAAAATCTCCAGCATAATTACGTTCTCCAGCATGTACCTCTCTCCATTCACAACCGCGTAATCTGCTTCATGTGACCACTTTTTTGTTCGCGACAGCCATAAATTCCGAAATTAATAATCCACCCATAACTCAGGCCTCAATTTGTTGGCGGCGTCGTAATGGTCGCAATAAAATATACGACCGCGAACCAACAAGTCGCTGAAATTTACACGCACTCCCTCGCCCATCGATTCAAGATGTTCCCTCGGTGGAGCAGAACCGGATCGACCTTTCGGCGTGCATCTCGTGCAAACTTGACAGTATACCGGCCATGCCGAAGAGATGGCAAAGTAATCACCAAAAATTAACGCAAACCCAGTGACCTGCATCTTCAAAGGACGATGACTTTTACGTTGGATATCAAATTTCCAAGTGCACTTTGTGTTGCGCGAGAACCGTAAAAGTTAAGATGTTAACTGCGTGGACACTTCGACAGCTGACACGGCATTCGACACGCAAAATTGGACGCACTGCAATGAATGGCAGACATTCATAAAGATCTGGACGACGTGATCGCTGCGTCATCGAACGGTCGATCGACGGAAAAAAAGTTTCCCTTCAAAGATAACCTGGTGCCGATAAGGGAAAGAGAGTGGTAATCAATTAATAAACGCGTTATTTATGCGACGTGTGCAGCTCGACTTTTTTCAGTTAATTTTTGACAGCGCAACAGATCTCGCTTTTAATTGGTACTTGTGTTTGGAACCGTATAGCCTCAAGGTGTTCCGTTGAGCCACTTCTTCCAGGAACGTGCGGGGAGAAAAACGTGAACATATAAAGCATAAGGAGAATTGGCGGTGCGCCATGAATGCGAAATTCCAACCCGCCACAGAGAGAGAGCGAGCTAACGGAAAAATGGGTTGTAATTTACGTTACACGAAGTGGTCACGAAACAGTTGTAAATTTGTATGTTTTGACATGTCATTGGTGCGAAGAGCTGAGGAATGAGAGTGAGTATTTGCTGGGATGGGCTGGGAAAGTCTGGAGTTGCACTCAAAATTGACATTTCAAAATATTTAATTTTTAATACTCGAAAAATTCATGCTGAAAAATCTGATAAAATTAATTCAACAAAAAAATTATGTCTGCAAAATAAAAAAAAACTAATTTCAGAGTGTCTTCACCAAATGGCACTAACAGATTCGCACTTTGTACCACCCACTCAGCACAAACATATTTCTTCCCTTCGTGGTTCTTCAAGCAAAACAATTTTCCCACCGACAACCATCATCAGATCTGTATCACATGAACCGCCACAACATCGTCGTCAGCAGCGCAATGCTAAAGTTTAATCAAAGTACAAAATTTATGCGCATTTTAACGCAAGCAAAAAAAGAGAAAGAAGCAGAAGCAACTTGATATCGGTGCGTGTCATCTCCGTACTCTTGTCTTGTCGCGGTAGTTTGGCATCTTCCTGGTGTAATTATACATTTTGAGCGAGCACGCAAAGTCGTTTATTAAATTATGAAAATGTGAAGATCTCGTGACAACGATGATCATTTAAATGCCTCATAAGACGTGATTTGTGAGATAACAGCTTGTTTTTGTATCATTACCTAATTGGAAGCCCTGTTGAAGAGGAAATCTGAGCATAATGACAGTCGCCTCGTTCGTCTTTTCATAACTGTTGATGGTAATTGACTGCATTATAAAGTCAATTCTTTCTCCTAAAGACATTCTGATGATATCGCATTCCATCAAAGCAGAAAATCGTCTAAAAAGGAGTACAGAAAAAAAGCTCAACTCATGCACTCATGACCTTAAAGATATCATTACGTGCCCTCAAGCGAAATTGATGTTGTGGTGAACCACAACACGCTTACAATTAACTCATCAACTAACCCGTTAACCACTCTCTAACCACGGGCTGCATTTCCGACCGCCTTGAGGAGCGTACTTCCTTTTTACTTCTGCAAAGGAAACCTTGCTCTATGAATCATCTGCCCGTCGAAGACGTCGGCCTTCCCCCGTATCACGACTGTGCCGACCCGTCCCTCCTTTTGGCCAATTTATGAATGATTTCATAAGCACTTATATTCGCCCCGTTTTCCGTCGCGGTCTGGCTGGCAATCGTGAATAACATCGCTTTTCATGCCTTTTGCCATCTAACTTGGGTATACGTACAGGAATCAAACAGATGAAAATCGGAAGGACTAGTTGTTCATGGAAAAAATATGTGCTTGAGTAAATGTTATGAAAACGTAGAACTTGCGTAGAACAGTGTAAAGATTAGCTCTTTAATTTGAAAGTATTTTTGTGAAAATAATTAATATTGTATTAACTGTGGGAGTAGCCAAGGCTGACTGGTTACGGTGTTCGCTTTCTAAGTGAATGGTCCTGGGTTCGATTCCCATCTGCTCCCAACGAGAAAGTATAGGAAATATTAATCTTGAAACTCTGAACATGAACGAAAAAACAAAGTCGCCCGAGTCGATGTTTGATCCCCCGTCCTTTGGATTGGTAAGCAAAAATGCTAACCACTACGCCATCACGGCTTGGTGAGCTATGTCTGGAATTTGGAATACTGTTACTATCAAACTATATACGCGCTGGGTCCTTGTCCATTTGACAAGGGTTCGGAAGTTCTAAATAACGTTTGAACCCGATTGGTGCAAACGTTCTTCAGGGTGGGGCTTGTCGATAAAGCTGAAGTACCTCGCGCTCGGCTAGCCAGCGTAGAAATGGGTCACCGAAGCTCGGCAGAGCTAACACCTACCAAATGCCTATGCGAGTTATTTGCATGTATAGAATGTAGATCTAAAAATACATGGAAACAACTCAATTTGTAAGAAGCGGCCGCGTGGTCCCGTTTGGTTGGTTGCACACACACACACACACAATAATTAATATTGTATTAACTGTTATATGCACTGTTGATATGATTAAATAGATTATATAGCAGAAAATATCGAAAATTTAGTAAAAAAGCACACTCTCAGTTTTTGAGTAATATAAGTATATTTAGAAATGCATCATTTGTTTTCCCTGCAATTTTCTAAAAAAAATCATATTAGGATATTTGAATTCCAAAAATTAATTCATCATCTCATACTGTTTGGAACATTAAGTTAAACAATGATTTTCCATGTTATTTTAAAAATGCAAAAAAGCTAATTTATTTTGTAAGAATGCTAAATGTGATCGGTTTTTTTTTGCAATGTTTCAAATTGCTAAATTCGGACAGAAATTCCTGTAATTTTTCAAAACTAGAAAATTTTATATTATGTCCCAGTGTTTCCGAAATTGAAAATATACATATTTTGGTTTAAAAATTCTGAAGAGTTGAATTAATTAGGCTTATTAAGGACAATCACGTTGAAATTATAGTGTTTAGATCTGCAAATGCTTCATATATTTTCTTTGTAAATTTGTATATTTTTAAGAGATAAGATATTCAATTAACTTATATTTATTCTTTTTTTTTAATATATTTTTTCCTTCTTTCTAGGAGAAATGTTACGAGTTGCGACATTTGAAGAAGAAATATTTTTTCACAATGCTTTGATATTTATGTTTGATTTTGATTTACACAGAAAAAGAACAACAAAATTAGTACACCAATATCAAAATTCAATGCTTTAAATTCTACTGTCTCTGTTTAGCCTGTAGCCCCGATTCGTCCTAGTTGAGGGTAGTGATTGTCTGTCCAAATGCTATCTAAAACTGCTGTTCCTGTTCAGAATGTAGTCTAGATTATCACCAGTTAACTCCCGCCTCTAGGTGGGATTCGATCTAAAAATTCACCAAAAATCAAATTTTCACCCAATTTTTCGATCTACACAGAAAAAAAAATCATGGTTATATATCATCTGGGAAAGGGTACATCTTTTATGTCAGAAAAAAGGTGTAATTTTAGCTCTGGAAATGTGTAATTTTACCTCTTTTCTGGTATAATTTCAATTTTTCAGTCTAAATTGAGGTAAAATTACATCATAAAAGAGGTAATATTGAACCTTCCAAAATTACAGCTTCCAAATTTACATTATTTTTTACTGTGATATAAAAAGCATTCGAATGAAGAACTTTAAAAATTTGAGAAGAATTCAGGGTAGGAAGTTTGACTTGTTTTATCTGACTTTGCCAATGTTTTAAAAAATGTTAAATTTTTAGGGGTTATCTTTGGCTGTGTTTAATAAACATTTTCTTAATTTTAAGTAAAAAGAAGTATGCAATAATTTTTGTAGTGTCTCAGACTATGTCCTACGCAGTTTTTATTAAAACAATTTAAATGAAAATGGTTCCATTCTTTAGCGAAAAATATGAAAAACAAGCAAAAAAAAGTGACTGTAAAAACAAGAAAAAATCAGTACGGCAAAATGTTATGATATGAGGTGGTAGAACAGGCCATAGACTACCACAAACAAACATAAACTAAACAAGATAAATGCAAATTAAAATACTAAAAATGAAACAAAAAAAAACATAAAACAAGAGAAGTAAAGTTTTTCATAGAACAAAAGTTGCCCAAAATGACCTCCAAGCACAGGAAAAATAAAAAAAATAAGCAGTAGAGGGTTAAGCTCTACATGGTTCAATGATCATTTCGAAACTTTCTCGAGATTGTGACGCTGAAATTTCAAAGTAATTGCAGTTTTAGTGAAAAAAATGATTTTCCCGTTCTCGTCATTTGTCCGTTAAACATGTTTTTGAAACTTCAAGGAATCTGATAAAAATATTTCAGACATAGGGTCTTTGGTATCGAGTAAGCCAAATCAGCATTTCAAGTTTTCATACGACTTTTTCAAACATAAGGTTAGATTGTCAAAACTCCAATTTATTTTTCTTTAACGGTACACATCAACCATAGCTTTTGCACCCAGATTTCTGTTACAGACATTTTAGTATCTTCAATACTACGGGAACTATCGATAGTTTTTAATTTTTTATTCATCCCCTAAATTACTGTCATCGTAGTTATTTGCAACAAAGTTTGACCATTTTTACAATCAGATTCTTGCAGATTTGGGTCCGTAAGTTTGACAATTTTGGAATAAGAAGACAACAACTTCCTTGGTTGCTGTGCACCCTTAAAGGTCCAATCAAGCACCTTACATTTGCGATCAAAAGTGCTAAATTCACTTGAAATGGTGCAGAGTAAAAATGTGTTTTTTGCAAAAATCGACGAAAATGATTATTTTTCGGACCACCCTAATACGACGTATGCTACCCTAAAAGCCAAACATAAACATACGGGTCAAACTATTTCAGCTAAGAAACCCCTCTACAATTTGGGTTTTATATCGAACCATGCTGTTTTTATAGGGTATTGCTGAATGATAGATTTGGTTACAAAAATTTACGCAAATCGGCACTTTTCAATATAGAGAAATAAATGATCGGGGTTGAAAAGTCTTAACATTAGAAGTAGAATAGCTTCAAATCACATCGTTTTAAGTACTTTTCAACATTCTTAAAAAAATGAACCAAATTATTTTAATGCTGCTGAATTTTCAATAATGCAATAACAACAAAAATCATCAAAATCACAAAACCACTTTATTAAAAAATATTTTTAGATTTACCAAAAACAAAATAAATGAATTATTAGTCATATAATCTTAGTAAGCCAAACAACATGCAGAAATAGTGAACATTATATTACTTACAATTAATTTATTTTGTTTTTGGTAAATCTAAAAATATTTTTTAATTAGGTGGTTTTGTGATTTTAAAGATTCCTATTCCTGTTGTTTTCATATTTTTCGCTTGTGATGTAAAATAAGTGCCTTTTATAAACATTACATATTTTTTTCAGAACTTATAGTTTAAAACAATTCGTTAAATTATTGAAACAAATTTTGTTAAAAATATATTTTTTTAAAATTCTGATTTGTAATCATGAATACTATTTACTGGCCTGGCCTTTTTCTGTATCAAAAATATGATAATGTATTTCATATTCTGTTTTATCACAATGACGATTTTTTAGTCGTAAATGTTTGAAGAATAGGTTCAAAACAATATCGAAAAAAGCCAATAAGATAGAGCATCATATATGAAACATCTTAATTCATTTTTTTGGAAAAAAAATACTCAAAGACAAATTTAATCGTGAACACTTCCACAATAAAATAAAACCTCTCAACACTTATTGCAACCATATGCAAAGTGTTGCTGGGCTCTCTCCCTTTTCCCTTCCTCTGTTAGCAGAACCGCGCAAAATACGCCACCCGAAGAATGCCCCGTCGGTTGGTTAGTGCACAAAAGGGCATGCACATTTTTTTTGTAGCTGTTATGTTTTATGAGTGCATTCTTCATGTATCGAGGCGTCACGAGCGCAAAAATGCATAAGAAAGAAGGCATCGAGGCAATTAATTGCCGTGCGGATGTTGGCACTTTGAAATGCCATCGCATCTATTGAGTTATGAGTGCGAGGAATGAATTGAATGGAAGGGGTTTGAGGTTATAGAGGGAGGGGAGGATGATTTTCAGAAATTAAAAAAAAGCTATGATGTTGTGGGTGAAATTGATTTATTGTTAGTTTAAATGTTTTTCGAATGAGGTTTAACGATTCTTTTTAAATCATAATTAAATCATCTAAGTTTTAATAATTTTATGAGTTTAATTCATAACTGATCCAAAAAGCAAAACTTTTTTTTGTGTTTTCATGGTTCAATTTATCGAGTGTGAATCTTATCTCAAGTAACAATCCTTAAAAACCTTCAGAAAGCATTTATTCCAATAACAGTGGTTCAACACCGCAGCACTTTTCCAGAATTGGCCAAATCACGCATCCGATACCAATCTCTTTCCGAATACAGGTGCCCAAAACCTAATTTATCATCCAAAGTGGGTCAGTGTCACCACCGGTCAGCCCCTATCCATTACCCCGAGAGCAGCAGCCCCAGGAACTGGAATGAATTAGCTGCCATTTAGTTGGACGACGTTATTAATTTGTAGCCGCCGCCGATCCCCAATGGCCTGGGTTAGCTCGGGTTGAGCCCCCCAAGTCAACCTTAATTACCTCCGTTTTGCTGCGAAAGTAATCATACCTCTGGCAAGCGAGCGGAATGTAACCAGATTGTGAGCAGCCTTTAAATTGATCACATGGCGTTGGATTTCCAAGGGTCCGGGGAGGAGAAGCCCGGGTACTAAACTGGTCGATCACGATCACTTCGATGGCCAAGCAAGTGTTCCCTCGGGGCACCCATAGTCCACTTGCAGTTGCGGGTTGTGGTTGGAAATTGCTTGGTGACTGTTTTGCGTCATATTCGATTAACTCCGGACCGATCTGCGTGTTCTGCAGTGCTGCTAGTTGATACTCTAAGATCGCTATCAATTATGACTGCGCTAACAGGGCAGGTAATTGCTTGTTATCACACTTGTTATTAAAAGAAAAAAGGATTTTATTTCAAGCTGTACCGATATCTGTGGTCAGTGGTTCGGAAACATTTGATTTATCGTGTGTTGTGTGCTATCTTATGACAACAACCATTTTGGTTGAAAATGTAACCCGATTCTGGAAATTCGCATATAATTATGAAAAAGCGGAAATGGATATGGATATTCTCTACCAACTCACACGAAATCCGGAAAAGTCCTAAGGGATCTTTTGACCCTGATCAGGAATCCATTTTTTTTAATTATCTCGTGACAGAGGAGTGGTACGACCCCTTTAAATTTTTGAACATGCGAAAAAATGGTGTTTTCAATAATTTGCAGCCTGAAATTTGGTGTCAAAGGGACTTTTATGTAAAATTGGACGCCCAATTTGATGACGTACTCAAAATTCCGAAAAAACGTATTTTTCATCGAAAAAAAAAAACACAAAAAAGCATGGTTTTTAATAGAAAGGGTTAGGCCGATGCAAATATTTAAAAAAGTTTTTGTCCCTCGGCCCTGACCGAGGTCAAGGGGGGGGCAAAAAAATTAAAAAATATAAAAATTTAAATAACAAGCCATAGTCTTCACAATTAAATGAAAAAAGTGTTTTAAAATGCATTTTACACTAGTTCAGTTGTTTTGCAATCATTAGTTTTCAAAAAATCTAAGACCTGACAAAAACAAAAATTGTATCGAAAAAAAAGATTTTGCATCAAAAATTTTCAAAAAATCTTAAGATTTTTTAATAAACCCAAACATGCTAAAAATGATTTTAAATGCAGAAGAATGTATTTTAATTTGATTTCAGTTGGTTGCACTTGAATTTTCATTGAAATTTTGAAGTTTATTGTAAAAATATTTTTTTTGCCCCCTGATTTTTCGGGCCAATTTTGAAGGTGGGGGGGGGGGGGGGGTGACAAAAACTTTTAAAACATTTTTTTTGTACCAGCCTTATCGTCGATAATATTATCGTCGGTGACGTTATTCTTGGTTAATATTTTTTTGATAATATGGTATGTTTCAAAGTATAAATACCGTCATCATTGGGTCTGGGGGTGAGATTGCGTCATACAAAAATGTCATCATTGGGTCTGGGGGTGAGATTGCGTCATACAAAAATGTTTTAGAGTTTTTTTTAATGAAATACTCAAATTTTCACAAAATACCGTATTTTCTCGAAAATACTCAAATTTTTATAATTCGCAATATGGGTATCAAACGATTCGAAATTTTGCATGCATTTTCACTGTTTTAGAGTTTTTTGAATGAAATACTCAAATTTTCACAAAATACTGTATTTTTTGAAAGTACTAAAATTTTCATGATCTGCAATATGGCTATCAAATGAAGCGAAATTTAACCTGCTTTTTATTCAAAAAACTCTAAAACAGTTAAAATACATGCAAAATTTCGAATCGTTTGATACCCATATTGTGAATCATGAAAATTTGAGTATTTTCGAGAAAATACGGTATTTTGTGAAAATTTGAGTATTTCATTCAAAAAACTCTAAAACAGTGAAAATGCAGGCAAAACTTCGAATCGTTTAATACTCATATTGCAAATTATAAACATTTTAGTACTTTTTTAAAAAATACGATATTTTGTGATTTTTTTAGTATTCATACTTTGAAACTTACCATTTTATCAAAAAAAAATTATTGAGAGGAAGCTTTCAAGGAAGAAAATTCAACATAATTTCGTTGGTTTTAGTCAATTTTAGAAAGATATTAAATATAAGTTAAAGTCGATAAAATTATCGCAGATAGAATTATAGATTATTATATTAAAATTAAATTAAAATTGCGATACCTTAAAAATTTTAACAATGGCCTATACTTTTTTTGGTATCAAAAGTTGCATCTTTCAATTATGAAATTAAATAAAACTGTTAACTAATTTTTTTTGTCCCGCTCGTGTGGATCAATCGGACCGCGCACTGGATTCACAATCCAGAGGTCGCCGGTTCGAATCCCGCGGCGGGCGCTCTAAAATTCTTTGTGTAAATATGGGTATTCGGCGCCGTCGCTCCGTGCCATACTTTCATACACTTAGGAGCCCAGGGCGGCGAAGTCCTTGTAGTTAAAAGGAAGACACTAGTGGTTGGTACAAGCAATGGTGGCCGACAGCTATAAAGTCAACTTCGTTTTTAACTATTTTTCTCGAAAAAGAACAATCACTCATCTTCCACTTATGTTCAATATTGAAAATTGTGGTTTTTGAGAAAATAGACAATAATCACAATTTTTCGGACCACCCTAACAAATTCAATTTTGGGTTCGATTGGACAACTTTTTTTCGAATCGTGTTGTTTTCGTAGGACATTGCAGTGTATTCGAAAATCTTTATTTTTTGAAGGAATTTTCTGATCAGTTTTGTGTCTTGGGCAAAGTTGTATTCAGAAAAAATGGCATGCGGAATTTTTTTTTTCAGTTTTGGAGTGAATATAACATTTCCAAAAGGCGTACTATTGAATATATGACCATTTTGAAATGTTAGAGTTGATTTCAAAATTTCACAGATATTTCATTTTCCAACATTAAATATTGGACCATTAGTTGCTGAAAATGTTGAAATGTTTGGATGAGACTGAGGAAACTTAAATTTTCCTGTTTCTTTTTTCTTTATTCGCTGTATTTCAGCAACCAAAGGTCAAATTATCAATTTCTCTTGGGCAATTTTATTGTAAATTTTCTCATTTTTTTGAAAAAAAAAATGTTTAGGAATGTTTAGGACTTTACATTGAAAACTGAAGTCAAAAAATGTTTCGAGATAAAATTATTTTTTTCCAAAAAAAAAAAATCAAAACTCGGCGGCAAATTCCCCTAAAAAACCATTAATTTTGGATAATTTTTTTTGTAAAAAAAATTATTAAAAAATGGGCAAACATTTTTTTCCGTGTACCATTTTTTCCTGAAATATTAGTACAAATAACTTTTCCGAAGGCACCAAACCAGTAAGAAAAATATATTATAGGATACAGATTTTAGAATATACACATACTTTTTTGTATGGAAGGCTACCAAAATTGAATGGAGCCTTGTATGGGTTAACTAATGACATAAAATGGCTTCATTGGACATAGATTGAGCAAAATAAAAAAAATATTGCACGAAATCGGCTGATTTCAAAGAAAATTGTTAATTAATCTTTATTCAGTTCAAATTTAGACAATACCTGGCCAACTATGGACAAATTATGACCAATTTTGTAAAAAAAAAAACATTATTTTGTTATGAATTGTGGTCTTTAGACAAAATTTGAAAGTTTTACGATTGACGTAACAACATATAAAAGATACAGCGATGATTAAGCGTAAAAGATCTTTGGAATTTTCATAATTTTGTGATAAACGCATGTGGTGAATTAGGAGCTCATTTGCGTTCACTATCACATGAGGAGAGCCTCTACTGTTGGCGTGGTAGGTTGGCCTAAACGGTTCGCTAATTCAAAATGCGTTTTTTATTGTGAAATGTAAATGTTAATATGGCAAAAAGTATTTAAATCGTCGCGTGTGTACATTTTCCTTGTGAAAAAGTTGGAGTTTAATGGATTTCCCAAGAATACTGGGAGAAATTCGTGAAATAAATTTGGTTTCCAAGCGTCTCCAAGATGACAGCTTGGCAGCATAAACAGAAGGCGTGTGCCAGTATTGGTGGTGGTTCATCGTGCTGGGAAGAAAAAGATAGTATTAGTGCGACCACTTGGTTGTGGGAGAGGGAGGGGGAATTCGAGAGAGAATTTATGCTGCTCTCTTTTGGTGTGTATTGCAAACTTGCCGGTGACGCTATGTTTATGGGTTGCTGCGATGAGAACAGCCTGGCAGCATGAAAAATGGGTGCGGAAGAGAGCACTGAAGAGACCTGAAAGCTAGATCGAGATATTTGTCCAGTCTGATCAGTCTGATGAGCATCGGTGTGTTGGCAAGAAAGAGAAAGCAGTTTTAGCGTTTGCTCTGATGCGAAGATGACTGAAGTGAGGAAGAAAAAGTTTTTTTTTGTTTTGATCGGTTTAAAAAATTTTTGAAGGCAAACGGCAAAATCTAAAAAATGGATGTCAATTCCGGTGTCCGAGAATTCACGGAAATATTAACCTCCGGTTCGAAAATTTAAGAAAAATGTTCGTTTTTTCGTGTTCTTCGTGAGTGGCAAGGGTTTAGGTGCGCGCGCTTTCACTACTTTCTTTTGAACTAAAGTGCTTGGTGCGGTTGTGGTGGGTTCCTGCGATGTTCCTGCAGATTTTATGATGACCTGTAACATCCAACGGGAGTCATCAATTGCGGCTGAACGCCAACGCCTTGATCGATTTGGTCAAGCCCAATGCAAGTGCAATCGCTGCCGGTGCTGCTTTTCGGGTGAGAAACTTCCAATTGGAAATATGGAGCAGCCGTTGCTGACTGGCTACGCTGTTCGCTTTGTAAGCGAATGATGCTGGGTTCGATTCCCATCTGCTCCAAACGATAAAGTTAAGGAAATATGAATTTTTGAAACTCTAACATGAACGAAACATCAAAGTCGCTCTAACCGGGGTTCGATCCCCCGTTCTTTGGATTGGTGAATTAGGAATACTATTACTACAAACTATATACGCGCTGGGTCTTTGTCCATTTGACAAGGGTTCAGAAGTTCTAAATAACGTTTGAATCTAATTGATGCAAACGTTCTTTAGGGCGGGGCTTGTCGATTCAAGCTGAGGTACCTCGCGCACGGCTAGCCTGCGTAGAAATGGGTCACCGAAGCTCGGCAGAGCTAACACCTTCCAAATGCCTATGCGAGTTATTTGCATGTATAGGATGTCAAATCTAAAATACATGGAAACAACTCAATTTGTAAGAGGCGGCCGCGTGGTCCCGTTTGGTTGGTTGCACACACACACACACACACACATTTGCGTTCACTATCACATTTTTTATATTTTTTCCTAAACCACTTAGGAAGGCAATTTTTCTTGCCATCATCAGCACGCCCCCAGAAACCACAAGCACCACTTTACGCCCGCCAAACTCATTTGAGGATCAATTTCCTC
Organism: Culex pipiens pallens; assembly: GCF_016801865.2. Lineage (NCBI taxonomy): Eukaryota > Metazoa > Arthropoda > Insecta > Diptera > Culicidae > Culex > Culex pipiens. The sequence continues at coordinate 53,354,463 of NC_068938.1, forward strand.
CCCAGAGCTTCGAGGCAGCGGAAAGAAGCGGTTGGCACTTTCACCAAGTTTTGTGCAAATCGCGCAGAAAAATAGCGCTCCAATTGCGAGGAACGCGTTCGCACAAGCTTCCTAATTGATTCCATTAAAGGGAGATTATCAACCGTCGTCGGAGGGCTTCGCGTCACACAGTTTCTGCGGGTAGTTTTCTCCTTAACCCTTGACATTTGTTCAAAATGTTGTGTTCAAGGCATAATTTTGACTTTCATCGTAAAAAAATAAAGGTCTAAGCAATTTAAAAAAAAGAAAAAAAAACTTTTTGACAATTGAGGGTTATTGATTGCTCAAAAAAAAAAAAACCGGGACGAACAATTAGTTCAAACTAATTTCTCCGTCACGATAAGTTGCTGGAAATAAATGGCGCTTCTCCGGCGGCAGTCAGTGATGCTCGCCAGTTTGCAACATCATTAGTCGGGAACTCCCCGCTCTGGGTGGTTGCGGAGAGTCAGAGTTCATCCGCGCAGACTACACACAGCATCTAAGCGCCTTAACGTTTAGGGATGAAATATTAAGCGATTCGTACATTTCTCATGTTGGATGGTGCTGCACATTAAGCCATTTCTGCCGGCCATCGATATCGCGGCTGAAACGAGAACTGCATTGTAAATCTCCTCTCATTTATCATTATTCTAATTATCTGCTTGATACACTCGTGCAATCATCACCGAAGCATTAAACACGATATCTCTGGTCGGGGCAGCACCTACTCCTCCCATCAATTCCCCTGAAGCATAATCGTCATACAAGCATCAGAAGCAGTTCGTCACCCCTCGTCGTCCTCACGCGAACTTATCATGCACTGCCCATCTGGGAAAGGCGCTTGAAGAAACATGATATCGTAGCATGAGCATTGAATTGCAAGGCGGAGGGAGTCTCCGCCAGGTTCCTCCCCGTTGAGCGGTTTGACGGGCTATCGCCGTAAGGTTAATGATAGTGAGAACTTGGCAAGTAGCTAATGTTGGATTAGGAAGATGGTTGAGATTTTGTGCAACTCATGAGACTTTAAATTTCGAGTTTCAATACACTGTAGTTTTGAATGTCAAGTTCAAATCGATATTCCCATGCAAATCCGATTAGAGTGAGCTTCTTTGATTAAACTCAAATCAGAATCAAGACTCAGTTTGAATGACATTTACAACCAAGCGATTAAATTTGATTTACTGCAAGTCCACCCCCCAGCTCCGCACACTGAATTTATTATTAATTGCAATCTTGATCGGTTTGAAACCTGTCGACTCAAAAACTGTTTGCATTACCTTCCCAGCTAATGGTAATGCACATTTATTCATGAGCGCGTTTGGCCGAGCAGCGGAGGAGCAAATAAACAAACATCGATATTTTGGAACCAAGTCGGGGCCACGCGCAAAGGCAATGCATTGGATCACGTCTTGCCGACTGAAGCTCCTTTATGGCCCCCAAACATTTCGAGCTCTTTTTTTCTTGGGATGATTTTTGGAAAGAAGAAAGCGTAAATGCAAACACGTTGCATCGAACTGTCTTGAAATTTAGATTTAAAGGTTTTTGGCACCAGATATGGACAAATTGAAGTTAAAAACATCAGAAGATTGAATATTTTAAATTCATCAACTAAACTTTTGGGAAAAAAGTGAATCATGTTTTAATTTTCTATTACTTTTTCTAGAGCAATTTCCCAAAATATCTGTCATTGGTATTTTCAATAACTAAAGAAGCCATTGGTTGCATCATTGAATTATTCAAAGTTTTGAAATATTGATTTTATGACATACATTCGAATTTGTGTAATGTAGAGTTTGTGAATATTTGTATAAGGAATTTCACCCAAATTTTAATGGATTAAATATTTCAAAAAAAAGTGGCTGATATCATACAAAATTTCGCTTTCGATCAGTGGTCGCCAAACTTGTTATGAAATTATTTTGGAATCAGGCTACTAAGGATTCTAGAAGTTTACTAAAAAAATGATGTAAAATTTGTCTTTTATTAAAAAAAAGTAAAAAATGTGATATTTTAACAAAAAATGTTGAATAACGATTCAATTTTAATACCTACCTTATTTATAAGGATTTGGGGAGTATTCATTATGGTTTATCTCATTTTTCAAAAGAATTTATAAAACGTCAGAAGTAAATGATTAAAAATAATCAAAATCTCCCATTTCCTTTTATAAAACTGAGATTCTGAAAATATTTAAATAGTGATTTCTGTTGTTCATGTTGTCGTCGTGCTTTTTTTTTAATCCGTAAATATCAGAAAAAACGCAATAGTTCCAAACATCAGGTTAATTCTGAGAATCCCTTCGGATCTTTAAGAAAGTTTCAAAATTATATTCAAATCATCAAATCTGTGCCAATTTGAACACATTAACTCAAGGGAAAGTTTGATTTAACGATGTTCAGCTTTAAAAGCTCTGAATGTGAATTGTTTATTGAAATCACGATAATACTTCATTAATATTTTCATTAAAACGAAACAAAAGTAAATTGATGTTTTTTTTTTTTTTTTGCTTGCCATAAAATTGTATAGAATTATTGTTTTGAGAATGAATGAAATTTGGATTTAGAACCAATATTTTGGAAATCAATTTTATCATCCGAACGAAAAGGAAAATAAATAATTTTAATTATACCTACAGCAATTCCATTTCAAAAGAGCCTAAACAGAAAAAAAAAGTTCTCCGATCGGGCTCAAATTTTTTCTGGGGGTTCCTTGGCCAAAATAATTAGACCCGTATTTTTTTGTTTGGCCATTAGGGTAACCAAAATCGTGCTAGGGTGGTTCAAAAAATAGCAATTTTCGTCATTTTTCGCAAAAACCACTTTTTTCAAAAAATCATATCTCCGCGTCATTTCATCCGATTTTAGCTGTCTTAGACGCAAAAGAAATGTGATGAGTTTGTTTTTTTTTTTTAAAATAGTAAGAAGTTTCAAAAATCTAGCTTAACATTTGAAAAAGTTGTATGAAAACTTAAAATGGCGTTTTGACCGTGTCTGAACCAAAGAGCCTATGTCTGAAAATATTTTTATCGGATTCCTCGGAAAATTTCACAAAACATATCAAAAAATTGGCGATGTCGAACCGTACGTTTCGGAGATATAATTTTTTGAAAATAAAAACTGGGGTTTTCGACGCGCCACGCGCAAAAACGGGAAAATTACGAAATCGGCAAAAAAACAACTTTTTCCACTAAAACTGCGATAACTTTAAAATTTCAGCGATGACCTATAGATGTTTGGGTATCAAAATTTTCGTAATTGAAAGACGCAACTTTTGGTACCATAACATCTATAGATCATCGCTGAAATTTTAAAGTTATCGCAGTTTTATTGGAAAAAGTTGATTTTTTGCCGATTTCGTAATTTTCCCGTTTTTGCGCGTGGCGCGTCGAAAAACCCAGTTTTTATTTTCAAAAAATTATATCTCCGAAACGTACGGTTCGACATCGTCAATTTTTTGATATATTTTGTGAAATTTTTCGAGGAATCCGATAAAAATATTTTCAGACATAGGCTCTTTGGTCCAGACACGGTCAAAACGCCATTTTAAGTTTTCATACGACTTTTTCAATAGTTAAGCTAGATTTTTGAAACTTCTTACTATTTTTCAAAAATAGCCAAACTCATCACCTTTCTTTTGCGTCTAAGACAGCTAAAATCGGATGAAATGACGCGGAGATATGATTTTTTGAAAAAAGTGGTTTTTGCGAAAAATGACGAAAATTGCTATTTTTTGAACCACCCTAGCACGGTTTTGGTCACCCTAATGGCCAAACAAAAAAATACGGGTCTAATTATTTTGGCCAAGGAACCCCCAGAAAAAATTTGAGCCCGATCGGAAAACTTTTTTTTCGGTTTAGGCTCTTTTGAAATGGAATTGCTGTATAAATATATATTTTTTTTTTTTTATAAAAAATGTATTACACTAGAGTTTGTCAGCAGGCGGCTGGTTCAACTGTTCCTGTATTCTAAGAAAAATACTAAATTTAATACAAAAAAATTAAGTCAAGTAATATTTTGTCAGCTGTGTGCTATCTTGTGACATAGACCATTTGGTACTTTTCGAGTAAAACGATTTTTAAAGTTTGAGGTTGAATATTTTCACAACAATACATGATAAACTATTTTTAAACAGAGCGATCTGTTCGTATACTATCGATGAACAAACGCTCCAAGTATGGACTAATTTAGTGACACCTACTAAGAGTTACATTATAAAATGTAACTGAAGATCTGGAAGGCACGTGTCACAAGTGTGTTTTGGAAGTAAAAATGTACTACGTGTCACAAGTGTGCACAGAATTCCCATACAAACTAAAATAGGCTTAAATCAATAGTTTAACCGACTTAATCAGTATATTTTCAAAAACAAAACATTGCATTGCCTTTAGAAAGTGTGTATCAACATAAATTTGTGAAAATCAAGGTAAATTTTCCACATTTTCCAACATCTTGGATGACGTGTCACAAGTGTGCACGATCATTTTGATGATAAATTGGTCTATGTCACAAGTGTGTATTGTGATATCCGGGAAACGGAAGCGAGTTCCCAAAATCGGGTTAAAGCATCTTGTTGTGTTGGTTAAGTATAGAAAAACGTCATCATTAACTCATTTTCGACCAAAATGGTCTATGTCACAAGATAGCACACAGCTGACGATTTGTTTGAGGTAGAATTTTCAGTTGGGTAATTCTCCACCAACTCACACAGCAGTTGCTCCCACCCCTCTTTGATTTGCGTGAAATTTTTTCCTAAGGGGTAACTTTTATTCCTGATTACGAATCCAAGCTCCGGTTTTCGATAATTTAACGATGACCTACTTTTATATCATAAAAATAAAAATAAATTGCTTACTTTCAACATTTCAAAGAAAAAAGTATTTTAAAATGCAATTTAAACTGATCCAGATGTTTTGAAATCATTTCGAGATATGTGCGTACGGACGAAAATATTGTTTTTTTTTTTGTGAAAAAAGAACTTTTTGCGGTGCTGTTTATCGGCATTTCAAAATCAGTATTTTCAAATGAGCCCAAAAATTTTGAATTAAATCAACTCAGGAAAATACAATTTAAATTGTTTTCAGATTATTTAATTTCTATTTCCATTAAAATTAGGTAGTCTCTTAATAAACAATAGCACTTTTAGAAAGAAGAACTCTAAAAAAATATGAAAAAAATTAAGGGTTGGAAGTTTGACTTGTTTTATGTTGTAAAAATGTCATTTTTTTCTGGGGTCAACTTTATTTGTGTGTTATCACTAACATTGCTCATATTTTATTTAAAAATAAGTATGCAATAACTTGTGTAATGTTCCAGACAATGCCTATACGCATTTTTTTACAATTCAAACGACAATGGTGGTAGAACAAGCCAAATAAATCTAAAAAACAATAACAACTAAAATCAAGAGAAATAAAGTTTTTTGTAAAACAAAAATTTAGGCATTAGAGGGTTGACTGTTTGTTTTAGAAATAACTTTTGAATTCAAAAATATCACGTAATGGCCGTTGTAAATATTATTTGAATACTTTTTAAATGACTTGACTTTTAAGAAGATTACACAAATCAGTTAGAATAAAATTTATAATTTTGAACTAAGCCTATTGCAAACCCCTCTTCAAAGTTTTCCAATATTGAATAATGAAAAAAAAGTCTCCTTCCAGATTTAATGGGAAAATAATATTTATAAAAAATCCATGTGTTACGAGCATGTAAGAACCAAAAATTACGATGAACAAAAATTACTAAAATTCAAACTTTAATTGCAAAATACTTGTTTAATCGATTGTGAACCATTCAAAATACATTGAGTAATACCTATTTCTGTTTTTTCAAAAATATTAAGACTTATAAAGCTTTTTACAAATTTTGAATTTTGGTAACACAGATCGGTTGAAGACTTACAGTTTAAGAAAAAAAATATTATTATAAATTAGTTGATATTTTGCAAATTTTTGATAATAAATGAACATTGATGAAGTTTTTTTTATGCTTCCACCAACAAGTTTTGAAAATCATGCATGAAATTTGAAATATGTGTTAATTATTCAACAGCATTTGCTTTTAAAAAAAAATGTTTTTATTTCGTAACTCCTTTGCTTCATTTGATGGGATGCACTCTTGTGTTTGGAAAGAATTTGTTGCAATTTTAAAAACATCAAAAAGGTTCAACTTTATGGCCAATTCGTTTTTTATATTGTATAATAAAAAAAAGTCTCCTGTCAGATTTAATGGGAAAAGAATATTTATTAAAAAAAAAACTATGTGTTACGAGCATGTACAATAATTGATAATATAAAAAAAATTATTAATCGTGTGTTTCATAAAGTAAATCATCAAATTTAAGCCGGCGAAATATAAAATCCCTGCAAACTGAAAAATGATTTATGACATTTTGAAGGTTTTGGTCAACTTATTTTCAGTCCCCGCATCGACCAACTGTGCCCGGATTGTGGGTCATACGTAAATAAATATCCCTCCGTGTACCTCGCCCAAAAAATAATCCAATCGATCCATTCGGCCCAGGTTTCCAAAGCGATGTAAATCACCGTGGACCTGCCCTGATGCTGCAACATGCCATGGCATCCAGCACACGCTTTCGGCAAACAAATGCCAGAGTACAGACGCGGTACCCGAGCATGGGTAAATAACAAGGGAAATGCGTAATAATACCTTTCTCTGGTATCAATACCAAATTTTGGTATTCCTGGACCCTTTAAAATTTGTCTTAAGGATTATGCAAGAGCAAAATGTGCTATCATACCAATTAAAGGTATTGTTTTGATATTGCAAAATTGCAGAATTTGTCAATGGTCGAACACCACAATTTGGTATTCTTTTGGTATTACAGTGTTTTATCAAATTCCTCTGAAACTATGGGAAAATTTTGACCAATTTTGACAAAATAATTAAGTTTGCGCTAAAATGATGTCTCAAAGCGAATGCTTTCATTGAAATCCGGAAATTTTAAACTTGATTTTAAACATTTTTGAAATACCCCCTAGAAATGACTTGAAATTGTGGAAAATTTTGTAAGTCAGGATGGCACATTTTGGTATTATTTTGGTATTAAAGTGTTTTATCAAATTCCTCTGAAACTATGGGAAAATTTTGACCAATTTTGACAAAATAATTAATTTTGCGCTAAAATGATGTCTCAAAGCGAATGCTTTCATTGAAAACCGGAAATTTCAAACTTGATTTTAAACATTTTTGATATACCCCCTGAAGAAATGACTTGAAATTGTGGAAAATTTTCTAAGTCAGGATGGCACATTTTGGTATTGAAAGGTTTCATCAAATTCCTCTGAAACTATGGGATTTTTTTTTATAAATTTTGATGAGATAATTAATTTTGCGCTAAAATGACTTGAAACCCAAAAATGTTAAAGCATTTTTTTTATATACCCACCAAGATTTTTTTTTAAGCGTTGAAATTTCTCTAAGTTGGGATAACCAAATACTTTGAAAAACGAGTTAATCGACAGATTATAGAATTTTGGTGAATTTCAATCCAGTTTCATTTTAATAACACTTATTTTTCAATCTTGTTATTTTTTAGAATCTTAAAGAACTTCAAGCACAGGCCGTTCATCAATGACAAATGCATTCAATGTGGTGAAGAATATCACTAAGAACAACATGGAATCATCAGGTGAGTAGATTTGGCTGTTGCATATGGATCATTTCCGTTTTTTCACTAACTGCAACTGTTGCACTAAAAATGGTATGAAACTACCAAATTTAGGTATTTCTTGTGCAAATACCAGCGACCAAAATGTGCTCTTGGTTGCCCAGTAATGATGGTAAAATACCATGAAATCATACCAAAATCATGTATGTGGTAGACCACAGGAATACCAAAATCTGATTTTCCAAGGGCGCGGGAATACCTAAAAATTAAACCATGGCAATACCAAGTTTTGGTATTCAAGCAATGTTCAAAAATCCAGAAGACCTCAACTTGGTATTGAAATGGTTTTATTTTGAGGTATTATTTTACCCTTGGAATAACATGGTTTGGTATTGTTGTGCCCTTCCACATACTAGACTTTGGTATGATTTCATGGTATTTTACCATCTATTACTGAGCAACCAAGGGCACATTTTGGTCCCTGTTATTTGCCCAAGTAATACCAAAATTTGGTATTCCCGTGTTATTTACCCCTGCTCGGGTACGCTCCCAAATTGGGCCACACCAAACTGACGTAAACAGCAGTGCTTGGCCCTTTGGATGCACTTTTTGGAGCCGAAGCTGAATGAATTGTGTGTTGTGTTGTGTTGCATTCGCCTGGTGAAGGTGGTGTTTACTTTATTTATCACCTGAGGGCAAACTGGTCAGGAAAGGATTCTTCGCAGATGTAGGTTAAAGAGCTTTTAATTGGACCCCTTTTCTTCATGGTAATCTGCCGGGACACGTGATGGATCGATTCGTGATTGGGAGCGTTTAAATGCAGTGTTGTCACGCGATCGGTGTGCGGTTGATGACTTGCTCGTAAAATTTAGAGTTTGCAAAAAAAAAAAGAGTTGAAAAAACTTTCAAACAAATCGAATTTCACATCCCATTAGCATTGATTGCTCCGGAGAAGTGCCAAATCATTCGGCCCGAACCCCGGACAACCGCGTCCGAGATTAGGATCGTTAGGTCCACATTTGGAAGTTCGCAACTCGTGAACCTCCTTCCCAAATGTTGCACGCTGTCGATGAGGCGATATTTACGGTCATACACGCACGACGACCATTCACTCAATCCGCGGCCAGCATTCATTCAAAACGACACGGCGGCGTGGCCTCACCTGCGGGACCCGCGTGTGCCGTCGCGGGCCGGGTCATAAATAGCAATCCTTAAATAGACATTTCGGATCATTAACATAGTTTGGCGGCACGCAACTTTGTTGCAAATGACCGCAGCCTCCTCCTTCTCGGGTCTTGGAAAACCATTGAGCTGTCGTTAAGGGGAACCCCCTCTACCTCCCTCTCTGAACAATAAAGTGGATTCTGGAAGCGATTTGATGTGAATACAACAGCAAATACAAGAAAGACACAAGAAAAAAAAAATACTCGAGCTTTTCACAGACTGACACGATGGTCAACACATGTTTTCACCACGCAAGCTGTTGCTGCAACATGAAACATATATAACAAATGATTGGGGGAACACCTTTTGCATGGGGTCACACCATCATTAGCGCGGTGGTGGCCCTGAGCTGAGACCAGGAGTCGTGCGAAATGAACCCGAGGGTAATTAATCAGTACGACAATTAGCAGAGTTGGAGGTTAAATGCAAAGGGTAACCCTCTGCTTTCGGATTTGTTTTAAAGCTATATAGTTTGCTCATATTGTATATCACATGTGGTCAAAGCATACATTTAGACTTATCTTATCTAATATATGAAAACATTATGTGAATTTTCCATTTAAAAAATCAAAAAATTATGTAATCAATTCCAACATTTTAAAACGGATGTACCTAACATTAATTTAAGGCATTTAAAACATTTTACTTGAAAATATCGAAATTATTTTTATTGGAAAGAGTACAAAATTTCACAAAAATTTCTGACGTGTTGCCATTGTAAGTTTGAGGACTGAATAGGTGTCACTGAAAAATACTCATTTTTCAAAAATATTAAAGTTTTTGGAGACTGTATCTCAGCAACAATAAGGTATAATAAATAAATCAAGGGATATTTTCAAAGCTCCGTGATTTATTTTGTTAGGGATGCATAGAAAAAAAAATGCAATAATAATATTTTTTGAAAATTGTATCTTTGAACAACAATTTATTGAAAAAATTATGTCACAAGCATCACCAAAATTACGTTAAATATACAAGTGCCTTTATTTCAGCAACTTTTGAAACAATTTTCAAAGTTCAAAAATTTAACATTCTTGATTTTTTTAGAGAAAAGATATCTTTTATTTAAAAAATTAAGCCTTATCACGGTGTGTTTCCAAGAACAAAAATAAGAAGAAAGTTGAAATCGATGAAAATATGAATATGCCTTGAAAGACTCCGAATTATATATTTGACTAATATTTGATCTCCTACAAAAAAAATCCTAACCAAATTTACCAGATATCTAACTTTCTTTCAAATAACGCAAAAATCCAAGCCAGAAACCTAAATTAAACACTGCTAATCTTAGAGTTTTTATTAAAAAAAAAAACATTGTATTACCCAAGAGGTTCCCAAAATTATGTTTTCAATCCTCGCTGTTACATTTTAAAACCTTGAATCAATCAATTTAATCAATCTTATTGTAGAGAACAGTTTCCAGAACAATTTTGCTAAAAGTGTAACATTTGTTGGTAAAATATAAGCTAAGATAACCCCAAATTCGTAAAATAAAAAAAGACTTTTTTCAAAAATTTCTGGATTAAATTCCGTTTTACATGATAAACATATTTTGTTGCAAAATAAAAGTTATTCAAAATTTTACAAAACTCATTGACACTGTTTTTTAAATAATTTAATGCCAATCTTCAATATATTAGAAGCTAATACAAAGGAAAATTTCTTATCCTTCCAAAAAAATATTTTCGGGGGTTGTTAACAGGCGAAGAATGTCACGTTATCAACAGAATTTTTTTTTTATCTATATATAACCCGAAAAAGGTACAACATATCCAAATTTATGTTAAGTACTTTTCGATTGCAAATTCATAATTTTACATCTAAAAGTAATGGCAAAAAAAAATCAACAATTTTTTCACGTTTTTAAAAAATCATGATTTTTTTTCGGAAAATTAGCAACTCTGCCATAAGAATTTTGGCCAAATTGTGCCATAGCTCAAAAGATCTTAAACATATATTTTTATGTTTGGATAGCTATTTTTGTATAAAAGCTGCCAAAGTTGTATGGAAACTTGTACGTACGAAATAATGATGTAAAATTACATCTGTGGCTGTAGAAAAAGTGCGAAAGCTGAATATTTTTTTAAGCTCATTTTTTATATTAAAAATTATGATTTTTGTAATGGTTATTGCATAATTTTAGGTATCTAGTTGTAAAAGCAAAATGGCATTAATTATTTTTATTTTTGAAAATAATAATTGTCAAATAATTATAAAATAGTTAATAATCGATTTGGTGCGGGAATTGAAAACAGTTTTTCTTTAATATTTGGTTACATTTAACTTTTTTTTCGCATGGATCGTTTGTTTTATAAAATTTATGTTTTAATTCTTGATTATATAATTCATAGAGTCTAGAAGGTTTTTTTTTTAATTTTTCCTTCTCTTGCCAAATCCATTGTTTGAATATTCAACTACATCAAAATGAATTATAGTTCAAATCATAGTTGAAAGGAACTCCAAAACTCTATTAGGTTATAAGAAATACGGAATTGTAAATTGATTATTTACTAATAAAATAAATTGAATTGAATTGAATAATTCATAGAGGAAGTCTTATTATTAGATCCAACATTTTAATTATTTTGATTTGTTTCGTGTGAGTTGGCGAGAGAGTTTGAAATGTTCTGATGGACGTGAAAAAAGTTATTCATAATGCGTACAGCTTTATAAAAATTCAATGTTGAAGCAGTTTGAATTTTTTTAATTTAATTTTTTTAATTTAATTATAAAACTTAAGAAACGTTTCAATCGAGTTGTACTAAAATCATTCGTAATTTGACACAAATTGCATTTTTTGTTTATCGCCTATCTTACTCAAAAATGGTATTGGATTAGCTTAATTTTTGTTTATATACACATTTAATTTATGAATTATTTAAATCCTAGGCAACGGATTTAATAAATAATGGTTGATGATTAGCCTGTCCCATTTTGAGGTCATGTCGAGGAATTTCAGGTGCTCACTTCTTAAATGATAGATTATGATGTTAGGATCAATGTTTTCTTAGACAAGAAAAAATAATAAAATACTTTCTCGCACCCCCTAGTCGATTTACTGAAAAAAGTCACTTTTTTGAACAAATTTTCTAAAATCGCTTGGAATCAATACAAAAACTGTTTCGATCAGGTGTGTATTATCTTCAAACGATAGGTTTTTGTCCATAGATTAAGATGCACTATCAATATTGGACCAAAATTTAAGTTTTTGGACTCTCCCAGGCGGATTTGTGTCGAAAAAATCGCATTTTTTCGAAACTTTTTTCAGAAATGTTCATTTAATTTAGGGTGGCCTATTTTTCCCAGTGAAACCAATGCATGCAGCTTGTAGGAAATTTCATGGCGAACATTTTTCTCTCTGAGATTATCCAATTTCGACACTCCAGAGCCGAGATATTTGAGTTTTAGTGAGGAAAAAAGTGCCAATTTTCAAAATTTCTCAGAATTCAGAAGCAAGGCCTACTAATTACACGATGTAGCAAGCATATGTCTCAAAGGTCAAGGTATGCTTTTTTATAGTAATTTTGGCCGCTGAATCCGAATCTGAAATCAAATTTCGTGTAAACAGTGATGTTTTGGAGCTACACCCTTTTGGAATGTTATTTGCGTGTTTAAGAGGCAGTTTTTGTAAATATTGCTCGATTTGTTCTAGAGGTCGTATCGAGGTGCTCCGATTTGGATGAACTTTCAGCGTTTGTTTGTCTATACATGAGATGAACTCATGCCAAATATGAGCCCTCTACGACAAAGGGAAGTGGGGTAAAACGGGCTTTGAAGTTTGAATTTTCCGAGGATTTCGAATATGACAAAAGTGAGACTAAAAAGTGCCGCTATGGATGCCTACAGGGCATTAACTAACGTTGTAAAATGTTTGTTATAGAAAAATCGAAAAACTATGAGAAAAACTGCGATTGGCCAAAGAGTTATTACCGTAGGCTTATAGTCCATGAAATTTCCTAACTTTTGAACTAAAAGAGTATGGGTGTTGCTGGCTGTTGCAAAAAGATATTGAAGTTAAAAAAAAAACATTTTCAACAGTAATTTGCAAAAGCTATGAGAAAATGTTAAACCAATCCTAGATGTCTATGGCTCATTTTGAAGTGCTTCAAAAGACCTTTCGAATGCATCTTAGAGAGTTGGAATTGATGAAGTTTTACAAAAATGCGAGCAATTTTATGATTTTTTATGTTTTTTGGACCTCAAACTTCAATGCCCGTTTTACCCCACTTCCCTTTGTCGTAGAGGGCTCATATTTGGCATGAGTTCATCTCATGTATAGACAAACAAACGCTGAAAGTTCATCCAAATCGGAGCACCTCGAAACGACCTCTAGAACAAACCGAGCAATATTTACAAAAACTGCCTCTTAAACACGCAAATAACATTCCAAAAGGGATTCGGATTCAGCGGCCAAAATTACTATAAAAAAGCATACCTTGACCTTTGAGACATATGCTTGCTACATCGTGTAATTAGTAGGCCTTGCTTCTGAATTCTGAGAAATTTTGAAAATTGGCACTTTTTTCCTCACTAAAACTCAAATATCTCGGCTCTGGAGTGTCGAAATTGGATAATCTCAGAGAGAAAAATGTTCGCCATGAAATTTCCTACAAGCTGCATGCATTGGTTTCACTGGGAAAAATAGGCCACCCTAAAATAAAAGCACATTTCTGAAAAAAGTTTCGAAAAAATGCGATTTTTTCGACACAAATCCGCCTGGGAGAGTCCAAAAACTTAAATTTTGGTCCAATATTGATAGTGCATCTTAATCTATGGACAAAAACATATCGTTTGAAGATAATACACACCTGATCGAAACAGTTTTTGTATTGATTCCAAGCGATTTTAGAAAATTTGTTCAAAAAAGTGACTTTTTTCAGTAAATCGACTAGGGGGTGCGAGAAAGTATTTTATTATTTTTTCTTGTCTAAGAAAACATTGTTCCTAACATCATAATCTATCATTTAAGAAGTGAGCACCTGAAATTCCTCGACATGACCTCAAAATGGGACAGGCTATTGATGATTTACATTACAACAAATTAGATTAAGTTTAAAATCCTTTATATTTGAATTACTTCACTTTATTTGCAGAAAATTCTTTAAAACAATCTTCTACATAAAAAATATTTATAGAATCAATCTTACTACAACCATTTCTTTTAAAGCAAACAATTGTAAACAAAAATTTAAATGTTTACTTTCAGATTGAATTAAATTCTGCTTCCTCACCTTCCAGCGACGAGATCCCACCCAGATTATGCAACCGAAACAGAGAACATAAATCAAATAAATTACCTCGCTCATTATACCGCCTGCCACCTGACAAAATGTGTAATAATGCAAATTCAAGTGAAGCGCCGAAAAAAAAAGATCTGACACCTTTCCCCGTTTTACCAAGGGGGAAGGCGAAATGGGAAAACCCCCAAAGCAAATATTTACATTGAATCGTGGCCCCCGAAGACACGGTCGTGTCAACTTAATGGTCGGTAAATTTATTACGCCTGATTTCTTAATTACCTTTGAAACACAATTCATTCCGATGATAATAAGGGATCGCACTAAATTCTTTGGGTCAACCCAACTGAGACGTCCAAGTGCGACGTACGTTCACCTTATTAAAATGCACCGCATTAAGAGAGGCTCCAAGTGGGTAAACCAGCGTCGGACTAGAGGCTTCGTGAAGGTAATTAATACTACTGATTTAGCTTTCAGTGATGCACGGATGAACTTTGGATTTCCAATGATTTTATGTTAAATGTTTTTTTATTTTATTTTTAAACTTCAAATGTTATTTTTTTTATAAAAGTTGATAAATTAAAGATTTAAACATTCCGTGTTTTCGCACTACTGCCCGTAAACCGCTTCAGTATCGAAATTTATTCATATAAATTCAATTAATAGCACTCTCCCTCCAACTTCACCTCCAACTCCCTCCCAAAGTTTCCCTCCTTATTCTTTTATGGTACATCACGAACATTACTGCTGCTCCTCAGACGTCGTCGCCGCCGCCGTTCACGCGATTTATGTATGGAAATAGAACTTGCACTATACGGTGCGGGGCGTTGTTTTCTGCTGCCGTCTGGCCACTGCTCCAAATCATTCCAGAACCCCACTTCTGTCCACCCCCTGGGGGGGAGCAAACTGCAGTCCGAACGATCGTCACAATCGAAACTCATTAAATATATTTTTATTACCTATTCACACTAAATTCTTACACTTCATTCTACCGAACCTCCTCGATAGCATAGCCAAGAGGTCATTGAAGATCGTCGCGGCGATGTGGTCAGGCCCTTCATGGCGTCGCTGTTGAGGTCCAAACCTTCAGCCAGTCGTGAATAAACTTGCTTGCTCAAGTACCTCAAAGGTGATAACGCATGCCGTAGCCCAGCCAGAGAGTAAAAAGAAAGATTTTACGACCGTATCGTTCGAAAGGGCATTAATAATAAAATACACATTCTCGATTAACTCGCGGAGCGCCCCCCTCTCGATATCATTAGGACATAAATAACGAGAGGGCGCTAGAGACGCGAGACTTGTGCTACCGAGGAGACTATGGAGCCCAAACAACCGACCGAGAATGATGATGCTATTGTTGGCACTTGGCTTTGTGGAGCTAGCTAAGAATAGGGCAGCAGCAGGATAGAAGCACCTACTTTTAAGATATCAGTTTTTCCAGCATGCAAAACAGCAGTCAGCGAGGTATGAACTAGAGCTGCGAAGGCTGGGTAGGGATCGAGAGTGAAAATCAGTGTTGTGATGGTGCTGCAGCGATTGGTTTTATCATTCCGATTGCGATTGGATTCAGGGGTGAAGCTTTGCGTGGAAAATTGGAAAAACTTAAGATGTTTTTTTTACTTGTAACTAAGAACATATTCTCAATAACATGTTTTATTTTTTAACAATTACAAATTTTAAATACACAGAAAAAAATATGTAAATTTACACAGCACGTAATTACTGTTTCTTATGTAAACTCACTCAATGTAATGTTGAAATATGATGTAAAGAGTAAAAAGTCATGGAAATTACTCCAATGTAAATCTAAATCTAATGTAAATCATGAATCTAATGGAAACGTTGAGCATGGAAACTCAAATTTGATGAATTTCTACCCGTGTTCGGCTTCCTGTAAATTCCTATTTAGGGGAGTGTGGGGTAATTTGGACACCCTAAGGAAATTGCTCTGTCACGGGCTGTATGGATATTTTAAAGGAATGTGGATGACACCAGAGGATAATAGAGACCATATTTGATGGAAAAATGTCATTTATTTCGATAAATTTTGATGAAAAACCCATTTTTATCGCAAAAATTAAAAGGTGTCCAAATTACCCCCACATTTTTGTGTGGGGGTAATATGAACACCCCTATGGGGTAATTTGGACATGCCTTGTGGGGTAATATGGACATATCTTGTGGGGTAATATGAACACCTTTTGAGGGGTAATTTGGACACATGTTGAAGAATAAGTTTAACATTTGATTTTTTGAGCATGTTTTTTATCCTTCAACCTGGTTTTGTAATTGCTTTATATTTTGAAGTGTTGTTTTGCTCACAATATTTCATCAAAGGTTTAAATAATGATTTTGTGATAGAACTATAATTCAATAGGAAGATAACAAATAGTTCAGTGTAGTATACATAATTTAATCATTAATACTGAAATGATTTAAACATTGATTCTGGATTAGGCACAAGTATAGTTTTTAGTGATTAAGGTATCGTTTATGTTTATATAAATCAATCTTTATATAGAATTTATTATTTATTATTATTTTCGAATATTGGAATAAATTTATCTAAATTAAAAAATAGGGGTTTTGTGAAAGTTCTCATTGCTCACATTCCTTTTTGATTGTTTTGACATATTAAATCCCTCTAAATTTATCTAAATCGCTTTAAAAACTCATCCAACCATGAAAGTTACTTTTTTGTTGCCTGACAGGTAGACTTTCAGGTATGTCCAAATTACCCCACAAGCCATGTCCAAATTACCCCCATAGCATATTCTATCATAAATTGCAATTTTTGATGATAAAAATGGATAAAATGCACAATTTTTATACGTACATTAGCCTGTCCCATTTTGAGGTCATGTCGAGGAATTTCAGGTGCTCACTTCTTAAATGATAGATTATGATGTTAGGAACAATGTTTTCTTAGACAAGAAAAAATAATAAAATACTTTCTCGCACCCCCTAGTCGATTTACTAAAAAAAGTCACTTTTTTGAACAAATTTTCTAAAATCGCTTGGAATCAATACAAAAACTGCTTCGATCAGGTGTGTATTATCTTCAAACGATAGGTTTTTGTCCATAGATTAAGATGCACTATCAATATTGGACCAAAATTTAAGTTTTTGGACTCTCCCAGGCGGATTTGTGTCGAAAAAATCGCATTTTTTCGAAGCTTTTTTCAGAAATGTTCATTTAATTTAGGGTAGCCTATTTTTCCCAGTGAAACCAATGCATGCAGCTTGTAGAAAATTTCATGGCGAACATTTTTCCTTCTGAGAAAATCCAATTTCGACACTCCAGAGCCGAGATATTTGTGTTTTAGTGAGGAAAAAAGAGGCAATTTTCAAAATTTCTCAAAATTCAGAAGCAAGGCCTACTAATTACACGATGTAGCAAGCATATGTCTCAAAGGTCAGGGTATGCTTTTTTATAGTAATTTTGGCCGCTGAATCCGAATCTGAAATCAAATTTCGTGTAAACAGTGATGTTTTGGAGCTACACCCTTTCGGAATGTTATTTGCGTGTTTGAGAGGCAGTTTTTGTAAATATTGCTCGGTTTGTTCTAGAGCTCGTATCGAGGTGCTCCGATTTGGATGAAACTTTCAGCGTTTGTTTGTCTATACATGAGATGAACTCATGCCAAATATGAGCCTCTACGACAAAGGGAAGTGGGGTAAAACGGCATTGAAGATTGAGGTCCAAAAAACATAAAAAATCTTAAAATTGCTCGCATTTTAGTAAAACTTCATCAATTCCAACTCTCTTTGATGCATTCGAAAGGTCTTTTGAAGCACTTCAAAATGAATGAGCCATAGACATCCAGGATTGGTTTAACATTTTCTCATAGCTTTTGCAAATTACTGTTAGAAATGGTTTTTTTTAAACCTCAATATCTTTTTGCAACAGTCAGCAACACCCATACTCTTTTAGTTCAAAAGTTAGGGAATTTCATGGACTATAAGCCTACGGTAATAACTTTTTGGCCAATCGCAGTTTTCCTCATAGTTTTTCGATTTTTCTAGAACAAACATTTTACAACGTTAGTTATTGTCCCATAGCGGCTGTTTTTAGTCTAACTTTTGTCATATTCGAAATCCTCGGAAAATTCAAACTTCAATGCCCGTTTTTACCCCACTTCCCTTTGTCGTAGAGGCTCATATTTGGCATGAGTTCATCTCATGTATAGACAAACAAACGCTGAAAGTTTCATCCAAATCGGAGCACCTCGATACGACCTCTAGAACAAACCGAGCAATATTTACAAAAACTGCCTCTTAAACACGCAAATAACATTCCAAAAGGGTGTAGCTCCAAAACATCACTGTTTACACGAAATTTGATTTCAGATTCGGATTCAGCGGCCAAAATTACTATAAAAAAGCATACCCTGACCTTTGAGACATATGCTTGCTACATCGTGTAATTAGTAGGCCTTGCTTCTGAATTTTGAGAAATTTTGAAAATTGCCACTTTTTTCCTCACTAAAACTCAAATATCTCGGCTCTGGAGTGTCGAAATTGGATTTTCTCAGAGGGAAAAATGTTCGCCATGAAATTTCCTACAAGCTGCATGTATTGGTTTTACTGGGAAAAATAGGCTACCCTAAATTAAATGAACATTTCTGAAAAAAGTTTCGAAAAAATGCGATTTTTTCGACACAAATCCGCCTGGGAGAGTCCAAAAACTTAAATTTTGGTCCAATATTGATAGTGCATCTTAATCTATGGACAAAAACCTATCGTTTGAAGATAATACACACCTGATCGAAGCAGTTTTTGTATTGATTCCAAGCGATTTTAGAAAATTTGTTCAAAAAAGTGACTTTTTTTAGTAAATTGACTAGGGGGTGCGAGAAAGTATTTTATTATTTTTTCTTGTCTAAGAAAACATTTTTCCTAACATCATAATCTATCATTTAAGAAGTGAGCACCTGAAATTCCTCGACATGACCTCAAAATGGGACAGGCTAACGTACATATCTCAGGCATCGTCCAAGCAACCCCCTTAAACATAAAATGTCCACTTTTTTACCATATAACCTCTGCAAAACCTTATTTCCTAACCTTCAAATATTAGAATTTAAGGCAGTGCCAACCGGCCTTTGGAAACTTTTACATATTACACCAAAACTACTTAACCTATTCCAACTTTTTTGGTTTGTCCATACTCCTAGGCCATTACTAGTACTAGCCTTATCACTTAAATTGCCGTTTTCACTTTATATCCGAAGAAAACATGATTTTTAAAGGGGTGTCCAAATTACCCCCCCTGTCCATATTACCCCAAACTCCCCTAATGTAAATCATATTTCCAATGTATTTCTGCCAAACGTTGACTTCAAAACTACCCGAACTAAAAATAGTTATATTTGGTTCTCTTTCTATCGCTCTCATACTTCGCTGGCCCACTGCCTGAGCCTCGACCTGAACAAGTTGATGCTTTAGCCGCTCGTTTATAAAATGCGAAGATGGCTCAGTCGGCAGCGGGTAGCAGCAGTAACATCGAACATCCTACCCGTCGTCCGTTCGATTCCAGTCCAGCGTTATTCCAATTGGCCGTCGACGAAAAAGCGTCCCCTACCTGTGAAGCAACTTTTTAAAATCAGATTTTCCTTTTGCTGCCCGCTTCAATAATTTTAAAATAGAACATAGGCCACACCCTTTTCCTACTGCAATCCAAGTCGAGCTTCTCATTCCCATTGGCCAATCATAATTAGTTGCTTTGAACTAATGTAAATTGCTAAAGTAATGTAAATTCCAAAACTAATGTCAATTTTCAAAACTGATGTAAATTTCCAATGAATCTAATGTAAATTTCCAATGAACCTAAAGTAAATATACATCATTTATCATGATACCTTTTGGTACATGATAAATAATGTAAATTTACAGGAATATTTTTTTCTGTGTAGAGCCATTCTCGAGAATTTTACAAATAGACAAAATACAATGTGTTTATTTGCATGAAAACTAGTTTCAAAAAAATCTCACCTTTTGGATTAAATATTTTTAGATTTTTTAGGCCGTTGAAATATTTTACACAGTTTTATTTTTTAACATTGAAAATCTGGTCAAATGGTCCAAGATATCTTTGCAAGGCCATATCTTCAGCTCTTTTTAGACTTGAAAATGGCTATACCTAAAAATTATAGCACTTTTTCAAAGTTTTACAAAAGTACTCTTCGATGGGGAATCAAATTTTACTTCTACATATGATTTTTCGTGTTTTTTGTGAGCACTTCCGATATTTTCAAAAAAATGTGTTATGTTACTTCTAAAAATGTGTAGTTGCACCATTTTTATGGTGTAATGTCATTATTTCAGTCTAAATTGAGGTAAAAATATATCATAAGTACACAACCTTCCAAATTTACACAATTTACTGTGCAGTTTATGGCACAGGCCTTGTAAAAAATTAAATAGTTTTTGATCCAACCTCATGAAAAAGCATTAAAAAAATCAAAAAGCTATAAGTACAGTCATCTGTTATCGACTACAGTTGGAATCAATCCAACAAACAGCATTCAAATGATTTTTTTTAAATGTATCTGTTTCAAATTCAAAAACTCTTTAAAATTTAATCTAATTCTTACCATCTCTAATTTTTTTTTAGAATCATTTATTAAACTGAAAAATGGCACAAGAAAACAAAATTATCCATTTCGTAAAAATGTTAAATTTATTTAAAAAAACTTAGATTGTTTTTTTTAAATTTTCATAAAAACACTGAATTTAAACAGTTATTACTGTATTTTCAGTGACAAAATTTGGATTAATAAAAAGCAAATTAATCATACTGAATATAAATATCGCTAATTAAAGAAGATTATTAAAAAATGTCTCAAATTCAGTCAAGAAGTCAGGGAGCAAAAATAATGTCATGAATTTCAAAGAATAACGAATTGAAATATAGTAAAATTTTTAATTATGATGCACAATATCGCAAAAAGTTATTTTTTTTTAGATTTAAATCCATAATTGGTTTCAAAAGATTTCTAGAGTTTTTAAAGGTCCTACATGCTATTGTGTTACACATGTTCACAAAAAAATGAATTTTTAAAAGTAAAAAACACGACTTAAACCAATTCTGTTGATTTTTATTAATTTTCATGCAAAAAATAAATCGACAAGGTAACATTTTACGATGAATCAACTATGGTCCCCTTAGAACGAGCTAGGATGCTTTTGTCAAGTAGGGCCACGAAGTTAATCCCACAAATTGAATTAAAAACCCATTTTAATTCCTTTGCGGTTGTACTCAGAAAAATAAACTTTATCGTTGTGAACAATAATATCATCAATTTAATCTTAATTTTAGGTCCCAATTGCAATCAACAAATACAATTGCAATACAATTTTAAACTAAACAAAATAAAAAAAAAAATTTCTTAATATCAAGACATACGAATCTTAATTGTAACACTAGTTTATATATTTGTTTACTTTAAAAGAACCTAATAAAAACAATTATATGAAAAAAAAATTGACTTTTAAACACTATCAAACAGTAGTTCCGGCCCGCCACTGCTTCAGAACAATCTGATCTGGACCGCAGGGCCAAATGGTTAAGCACCCCTGATTTAAATGAAGCTAATTATTTTGTAAACAAACTGCAATTGTGAGAACAGAAAAAGATGTTTTGGTTAGGAAGATGTAAAATATTATGTTTTAATATTACTTCATTCAAGACTGAGAAATGAAAAAACACACTGTAAAAGAGGTAAATTTTAACATTTTCTGAGGTAAAGTTGCACAATTTTTTCTTACATAACATTTGTACACAAAATGCAACGAAAAGAATTTTAGTACATGTGACTTAACTTTCGAAACATATTATTCCGAAAAAAATCGAATTTGTTAATATTTATTTTTTTCAGTGTTTCAATTTTTCCTGAAAGGCCTGGCCATAACTTACAACTGTTCCGAGTACAAATCTATAAAAAAAAATGCTACTTCTGCTGCCGATTTCAAATGTTATTACCGTTTGTATATGGACAGTACAGTCCCAAAATTTGTGTGACTTGTCAAGAAAATACCAAATGCTGCAAAATGGTTTCATTTGACTTACGGAATAAGAAATCGATGGTAAAATTTTGACACAAATAAAAAAAACAAAGATGTTTATATTGATTTGCAAAAACGTTGAAAAATGCTGCTTTTTTTATTTTTTAAAGGAGATGTTCCTACGTCTTCTAACGGTTATGTTAAATTTTCGATCAAATTTGAAAGTTTGGTTTCAAATTCAAATTCACAATTTCACTCACTTGGTCCATGACTGCATTCAAATGATTGCTATTACCGAGCTCTTTCAAATACCAGCCATTTCTTTCAGTGACCAATCTCTTTTCAAGCATTGATGGTGTGATTATCTCGTTATTAAACCTTCGGTAATCACATCTTTGGCTTAACTGAAATCAGACTGTACTGCCATCGCCGGCCTTATCTATTATTAGAAATCTGTTTGAAAATTCATAGAAAGAATTTGAAAAATATAATCACTTGTAAAACGTAACTGAAAACCCGATTTAATCCCACCTGGGGTGAGATAGAGCCTTTCTTACTAAAGAATATAACGATGGTAGAACTTCTTTCAATTGACATTGACTTTGTTTAGAAGAAGAAGAAAGTCATATGATGAAAGCAAAGTATTATAAATGATATGATTTCCAAAAGAAACAAAAAACGCAATTTTCACCAAAAGAATATTTTTAATCGTACATATTCTTAATCAAACAAGCGTTCATGACAAACGCGAGCATAGCAAGCTTCACATGCGCCAGTGACAACGCACACCGTGGTAGGCGCAAAGAAAAGCCGAGGTATAAGTGAACCGCGTGTGCCGCACGGTGCAGGGAAGATAGCCATTCAGCTTCTACGAATGTGACAGAGTCAGAGATAGCTATTTTTACAACCGCACCACTACACACTCAATCGCGAGAACCTGCGGTAGAAAGCCATTGGCGTCGCCAGCATTGAAAACTTTGAAAACGATATAAACGATGAAAAGCTTAGAAAGCTTCTATTGGAATCCAATGAACCCTGTTAAATAAACTCACGAAATCACGAAAAAATTATATCTACTTTTAGGCGATTTTCGGAGCACACGGAAAACAAATAGATTGTAGCCGGATGAATGTCCTATGTCACAAAAGTTTTTAAATAAACATTGGACAGTGATGCAAAAACAAACAGGGCAAAAGAAACCGAAAAGCTACGATATCTTACATGTTGTAGGAAACATCGGTAGACAAGCTACTACAAACGAGTATAAGTCGAGCCAGCAAATATATGCGCCAGCATTCTCGCGCCAGTATTCGAAGCTCAACTTGACAACTTGTCGACTTGGCGACGAAGCGTCAAAAATCGATGCAGTGTGATTTTTTGACGATTTTTCCGATTAAAATTCATGCTGAATCGACATATTTACGAAGATGGAAATGACGTCCTGGCTTAAAGTAAAACCTATACCTTTCTTTAGTAAGAAAGGCAAAAAGTAAATCGTTCTAAAAATTGATCGGGATTGCCGAATGATGTCGAATTTGTATCAGATGCTCACTCATGGTCTGTACTATGAATGTAGCAAGAAATTTTGAATAAAATCAGAAATGAAAAATGTTGGCGAAGGTCACCAGGTGGGCTTTTACCTTTTTTTAGGGATTTTTTTTCTTATGGTAGGTCAATCAAACGGCTCTAACTCCAGAACCATATTATGAATTTGGATGAAAATTTGGGAGGTTGTAGGGCTCGAAAAATGCAATTTTTGAGATAAATAAAAGATATGAAAATGAAAAAATTTGACCATTTTTTCATTTGAAAACTGTGTATTTTGTTGAAAAGTCTGGCCGCATCCGAAAACAGATGGATATTTCGAAATTTGCGCGGCAACTCGCCCAGGTTCAGCACACTAGCTTTCATCTGCATTTAGAAGAATCGAAATCGGATATATGGGAGCTGAGAACGGCGCGACACAAAATTTTGCAAAATTTTACCACATACGAACATCACTCGACCTCCACGGAATTTATTTTCTCAAAATTCGAGGGTTGGAGATAGACGAGTTCTGTCAAGGTAAATCGATAGAGCGTCAAAAATCGATGCAGTGTGATTTTTTGACGATTTTTCCGATTAAAATTGATGCTGAATCGACATATTTACGAAGATGGAATTGACGTCCTGCCTTAAAGTAAAACCTATACCTTTCTTTAGTAAGAAAGGCAAAAAGTAAATCGTTCTAAAAATTGATCGGGATTGCCGAATGATGTCGAATTTGTATCAGATGCTCACTCATGGTCTGTACTATGAATGTAGCAAGAAATTTTGAATAAAATCAGAAATGAAAAATGTTGGCGAAGGTCACCAGGTGGGCTTTTACCTTTTTTTAGGGATTTTTTTTCTTATGGTAGGTCAATCAAACGGCTCTAACTCCAGAACCATATTATGAATTTGGATGAAAATTTGGGAGGTTGTAGGGCTCGAAAAATGCAATTTTTGAGATAAATAAAAGATATGAAAATGAAAAAATTTGACCATTTTTTCATTTGAAAACTGTGTATTTTGTTGAAAAGTCTGGCCGCATCCGAAAACAGATGGATATTTCGAAATTTGCGCGGCAACTCGCCCAGGTTCAGCACACTAGCTTTCATCTGCATTTAGAAGAATCGAAATCGGATATATGGGAGCTGAGAACGGCGCGACACAAAATTTTGCAAAATTTTACCACATACGAACATCACTCGACCTCCACGGAATTTATTTTCTCAAAATTCGAGGGTTGGAGATAGACGAGTTCTGTCAAGGTAAATCGATAGAGCGTCAAAAATCGATGCAGTGTGATTTTTTGACGATTTTTCCGATTAAAATTGATGCTGAATCGACATATTTACGAAGATGGAATTGACGTCCTGCCTTAAAGTAAAACCTATACCTTTCTTTAGTAAGAAAGGCAAAAAGTAAATCGTTCTAAAAATTGATCGGGATTGCCGATCGATGTCGAATTTGTTTCAGATGCTCACTCATGGTCTGTACTATGAATTTAGCAAGAAATTTCGAATAAAATCAGAAATGAAAAATGTTGGTGAAGGTCACCAGGTGGGCTTTTACCTTTTTTTAGGGATTTTTTTTCTTATGGTAGGTCAATCAAACGGCTCTAACTCCAGAACCATATTATGAATTTGGATGAAAATTTGGGAGGTTGTAGGGCTCGAAAAATGCAATTTTTGAGATAAATAAAAGATATGAAAATGAAAAAATTTGACCATATTTTCATTTGAAAACTGTGTATTTTGTTGAAAAGTCTGGCCGCATCCGAAAACAGATGGATATTTCGAAATTTGCGCGGCAACTCGCCCAGGTTCAGCACACTAGCTTTCATCTGCATTTAGAAGAATCGAAATCGGATATATGGGAGCTGAGAACGGCGCGACACAAAATTTTGCAAAATTTTACCACATACGAACATCACTCGACCTCCACGGAATTTATTTTCTCAAAATTCGAGGGTTGGAGATAGACGAGTTCTGTCAAGGTAAATCGATAGAGCGTCAAAAATCGATGCAGTGTAATTTTTTGACGATTTTTCCGATTAAAATTCATGCTGAATCGACATATTTACGAAGATGGAAATGACGTCCTGGCTTAAAGTAAAACCTATACCTTTCTTTAGTAAGAAAGGCAAAAACTTACTTTAAATTGAAATTGAATCAACTATTAAATGTTAATGAAAGTTTCTGCAATTCTTTTCAAATTAAACCCTGACCGTGAACCACACTCAAAATTGAATGGTTATTGAGTGCTTCCAGCGGTACACATTCGTAATGCTTCTTCCAAGTCTTGTCGCAAGCAAGCGTCGATAATATTATTGGTTCGCTGTCACGGCCGAAGCAAATGCCGCAACCGTAAACATTCCTTGAACGTACCACCTCCTCTTTCAGGACCACAAACCCAATCGGCGTTATTCATAAGCGTGTGTGAGAACGTAACCCAGATCGCGCTCCCTCACACCTCTCCGAGGGAAAAATATTCTCATAAAAGCAAAACCCAGCACAAGAGGTGCTTCAAAACAATGAGCAATTCTTTCTCCTCCCTTTTCCCTCTTTTTTCTCTCTAATGGTGAACAGCGGGAGAAAGAGGGTGCACGGAGGGGGTAGAAATCGACAATGCACACAGTTTATTAGCGCTGACGCCACATAAAATCACAAACACACAGCAATTTTCGGGGCATTCATAAAAAATCTTCTTCACGTGCTTCGCTCACCCTCACAGAGGGAAAAAATCGCCAATATTAATACTATTAGCAGTGCGTTCAAATCTAATTTATTCATAATGTTCTACGGTTGGAAAATTATCGACTTTTGATCCCTCCTCTCTTCCGTTTTTCTGTTGTTTCTCCTTTCCAGCCGGTTTATCCCTCCCTTAACTAGCAGTTTTCCTTATTCTTTCCTTCTTTATTGGATTATGAAAAAAGTGATGATTGTGTCGTGAATTTTTACTCGTTCTCGATTTTCGAACAAGGGAAGCCGTCGTCGCAAGAATTAACGAGGGCCACTTATCGGAAAGTGATGCTGGCGAATTAGAGGAGGAGGACGGAAATCTTGTTAAGTTTAGATTATGTTCTAAACAAGATTGACGAAAATCGGTGAATGATTGCGGGGCCGTGTGGAGAATGTTGATGGTATTTGTGCTGCGCAGAACAATGGATATTTTTATTTGTGTGGTTGAAAATGGGAGATGATTGGGTCGTTATAATTATGATTATTTTATGCTATATTTGTGAGCTTTTACAGGAAATATAATCCCATACGATTGAACCGAGCTGAAATGTCGTGTGTGTTTTGAGTCATTAAGTATTATTAAATTTTCGATTATTTTTGATAAGCCCTCATCTGAGAGAAAAAGTGTACTGACTAAGAAATCAAATCTCGAGATGACCGAGAGCGTTAATCTCGAGAGTATTTATCAAACCCGGTGTCTTCGGCAAAGTTGTAGAATATGATTAGAACTTTTCAGAAAAAATGGAAAAGGTACTTTTTGTATAAAGTTTATTACTGAAAGTTGAATTACAAAAATACATATTTTTATTAATTTTTGTTTTTTTATCATTAGGCCGTTGCAAATATTTTTCAAAGTTTATGTTTGAATTTTGTTGGAAAAATGTAATTTTTTTTGAAATTATCTAAATTTGATTTGGCCTTTTCTAATATTTTTTTAAATTCACAGAACATTTGTGAAAAAAATTGCCAACTAGGGTTAAATTGGCTGACAATGATGAAAAATGGTATTATTTTGATGAAAAAAATGTAAAGAATTTCCTACAGTTATCTTTTTAGGACACGGGTTATCGGACAAGTAACGGATTTTTTTTAAATGTCTCTTTATAAGCCATTATGTTTCAAATGGTGATATCTCAGATACCCTTTCTCAACACATGCAATGTCAAGAATGCGTTTTTTTGTGAAATATAAGAAAAACTATGTCTAAAAATTAAAAAAAATATAATTAATGAGCCTGGATGGCTTTGATCCTTTTACTTAGTTTTGATTGTTAAACATCAAAAAATTAAATGTTATAACCATAGTTAATTTAATCAACAGTTTCCCAAAGATGGAATGAAAAGTGAAATAGATAATCGAGGATGTTTTAATAAGATATTTTTTTTTTCAAAATAGTTCATATTACAACATACTTGTACATTATTTGTACATTTAACAACCCGAAACTGCATGGAAATTGTGTTTTTGTAGCATGGGAAATGCCATTACAAAGTTTCATCAAAATAAATGATTCAAAATTTATATTCACAAAAAAAATGCAAATCCAGAAAATCCTGCCATTTTTAAAACGGTAGTAATGAAGTTCATTTCTTTTTTCAATACCTGAATTTAAACTCTTTCGAACCTTAAACCTTTTCACGAGATCCACGACTAACGCAAACCTCGCTCTTGGAAAACCATCTCCCTCCCCCTCCCCCTCCACTGCTTCTGCTCAGCTGTTTCCATTATCCGCAAGAAAAAGGGATAAATTTACATCTGCCATATCTCATCTTGTGTTTGATTCCCCGGGTTCTGAAACCTCTCGAAACGACGACTGTGTGGCAGACAGTGGACACACACCACGCCAGCGCAAATGAATGAAAAATAGCCCAGGGCGCGCAGAAATTGTACCCGGACCCGGCCATCAGATAAAAGATCAACATCTCTGAAATGAGCTCATTTCCAACCTTTGACACAGTCGTCAGTGCTGTGTAGTGTGACTACCTGCCGACAGATGGCTTCCCGCTTGTGAACGAAAAAATGATGACTTTTGAGGGGTTTTTCCGGAAAGAGTTCCCGGGGATCGTGTTGACGAAGAAATGAAGACATTCCACATGTATATCATATTGACACTCAGATCAGTGACATCTGTGAGAGCGGTGACTTTCAAAAGGTGGGCCCATTTGCGGGCCACTGTCTACATAACTTCGGGCGTTTTGGTCTTATGTGTAAGACGCTTATCGCGGTGGCTTCCAGTATTCAAACGGAAATGCCGGTGAAAGAGTTGACGTATCGCTGGATTTATTCTATTAAAACCGACTGCCAATTCGGTGAAACCGAGTCATTTACCGGTTTTGATAAGCTGCCACCGACGTCAAAGCCGTGACAACAACCCGAGGCAATTTTGAGCGAGATCTTTATTGAGATGTTGTATCGCATTACGGGGTTTAAATTCATATGCATCATATTCCACCACGTGAACTTTGGGCTAACAGTTATTTCCCCTGGGAAGGCGGATTTTGAAAAGAGCCTGCTTATAATTGAAATTCATTGAGGCAGACTTGCGAAATTCTCCACATATATTATAAATAGTAGTGCAAAACACTAAATTCAAAAGCGTCCAGCGTCGAGAGGCTGCCATTCATAAACTTGAATGCGATTTATTAGCTTGTTGATGTACGCCATATTAGAGAGGGCCTGTCTGTCCATCGCAGAGCAGGGAATGGGATTGACACGGCAGCGGTGGCGAAGACGGGTGTCAGCTTTATGGATAGCAAATTATACGGACACGTGAAGCCGTCCAGTGCATGCCAATCAGTGGTGGTCATGGAGTGGAGTTGTTCCCAGCAGCAGATGTTGAATGGCGGGGGTCAGTGGCCTGCGGAAGCAAGATCATTCTGACATCGTAATGAATTTTAGTGTGTTTAATTGAACTCAATTAATGTTAAATCAACTATTTGAGTTCCAAATATAAAATTAAAGCATTGAATATCAGAGTTTTCCATTTGAGGCCATGACGAGGAAATCTGGTATCGATCTTCTTAAATGATAGATTTTTTATCAATATTGTTTAATCAAGGATAATCAAGGATAAACGATTCGAAATAAAAGAGGGATATCGGATCCAAAATTGGCCTTGGCTGAAATATTAGATCCAGATTTTTTTGTTTGGTCGTCAGGGTCGTCTTTATTCTAATAAATTAATAAAAAAAAAATAAGAGCCAATGTATAGATATATTTTTATCGGATTCCTAGAAAAATTTAACAAAATTAATTCAAAAATTAAAAAGTTAATTCTAAATTTAATTTCACAATACCATTTTGAAAAAATAACGTAAAGAAAAAATCAAGAATCTACTTTTTTGACATAAATTTTGATAGCTCATAAAATAAAGCATTGATCAATCAAAAAAAGCAAAATACTTGAAACAAATTAATGTTTGGACATCATCAAATGCCGAACATGATTGTAGAACTTTGAAATTATTATTATTGAAATAAAAATAAACAAAAAATGATTGGAACTTTCATAGCCTAGAGAAGTATTTTTTGAGAAATGGGCAAACATTGACTCAACTTCAAAAAATTTAAAAACTGCGGCTTCTAAAAAAATCACTTTAAAAGATGGCTATAACTTGAAAACGGTGTAAATTATCAAAATTTCACTCTGATACTATTTGATTGAAAATTTTATTCCACAAAAAAATAAAATAAAATAAATTTTTAGACATGAATTTTTATTTAATTAACTATTATAATTTTTTAAATCTTAACTTGGTCAAAGATTTTTTTTCCGTTCCTTAAATTTTCTTAAAGATGGTATATTATGTCCCCTGAAACATATGAAAAATTGTGATTTTTTGGAAATCAGTTTTCAGTGACAAAAAGTTATTTAAAAATCTGCTAAATTTATGTTCAATGTATAATTTATTTCGTTGTAGTCTGCATCCATCCATCCAAATCGAAAAAAAATCCTTCAAAACAAACAGTAAAAAAAAAATTTATACACAATTTTTTTATGAACCGCTACCAAATTTATATGGAAAATGATATGGACAAACTGATGATGTAAAATGTATTATTTTTCAGATTTAAAATTGCAAAATATCGGATGACCGAAATCTCAGAAATTGCTCATCAGTTCCATTATTGATCATTGAAAATCAAACCGTCAGTTTTCAAAACAACATCGTTTAAAAAATGAGGGCCAATCAATTTAAAAAAAAACACAAATTTCATACTTAAAAAGAGACTATATATTGATTCCCAGCAGTCCAATCATGCTATTTTAAAAATAAAGGGGAAAATTTTCTCATTCTTCCAACGATATTTTTTGACATCTAAGAATTTATTTTAAAACTTTGTGTGACAATATGTTCGATATCTTTTCAAACAAGTATGACTCCAGTACCAGATTTAGCACCTTCCTAAACTAAAGCGCAAAAACGGCTTTTTACTCCCCATGTAAAAAAATGCTGTATAATTATTTTAACAAAAAAAGTAAAGGATATTAGTTCAAAATAGCGCCCTCCCCATGAAATTATTAATTTCTTTCAAAAAATTGGCGAAAGCAGAAAAATTATCAAACCACAGATTTTATTTAAAAAAATTACGATAAGTATCCTTTCCAATTCTCTATTGATTAGAGTCTAATCCAAAAAGATTAAACATTGTACTAAACATAGTTTTTTTTTAGATTTTTTTGTGTTTTTCCACACAGTAAAAAATGGTGTGAATTTCGAATGTGTAATTTTGGAAGGTTGAATATTTCCTCTTTTATGATGTAATTTTACCTAATTTTTGACTGAAAAAGTGACATAACACCAGAAAAGTGGTTAAATTACACATTTTCAGAGGTAAAATTTCATATTTTTTCTGACATAAAAGATGTACCCCTTTCCAGATGTAATGATTCGATGTTGATTTTTTTACTGTTCAGGGGCAGAGAAAATAACACATTTTTGCCACGAATTCAAGGTATTTTATCACATTTTTTCAAATGGATATCCTCCGTGTTAAAATCTTATTTGAAAATTATAAATTTAAAATAAAACTCATTAAGTGTTATGTATTTTGAAATAATATTTCAAAGCTTCATTCTACAAAACCTTTTGCAAACATACAAATTTGCAATAAACCTTCTGTATATTCCCAACCCACCTACAAGCTTAATGATGATGATGGGAAAGTTCATTGAAAAAAAAGAATGTTCTTTGTTGACTCACCTCCCACCACCAGAATCGCTGCACTCGGCGCCGTCAAGTTAATCCACAAAATATCCACAAATTGGTCAGTTCTCATCGCAGAGTGCCCTACTCTCGCAGGGGGCGCCAATTTTCGCACATTCACGCTTCGGCGCCACCAAGATTCCTCCCTCGGCGGACGCTGGAAAATATTAATTATGCGCCACGCCAACACCAAGCAGCAGCAGCAGCACAATTTTAATTATTCCCCTCTGTGCCACCATTATTGACGGGGAGCTTCAACTTTTCAAGTCACACTTTTTTTTCCTTTCGTTTTATTATTATTTTGGTGTTTTTGTTTAACACTCTTTTTTCACTACTCCTTTCTCACTTGGCTTTTTTTCTTCACAACTTGCGAACAACTTTGGCGCGTTCAGCAAAATACACCAGCAATGAAAATTAATTAAATTTAAAAACATAAATAAAAAAACTGGCGTTTTTTCACATCTCACCACCCGACCCCTGCACTACCCCCGACTTCACTTGCAAACAACAATGAAACCATAAAACTTGCCTGCCGAAACCAAATTGCACTTCCAGAAGGCACCAGGCCGAGATAACCAGGCTCTGCCAGTAATTTGGCCCGATGTATTACACTGGAAAAAGGGTGACTTCATTAAAGTCACATAAATCGATATGCAATTTAAGTGCGCAACTCCCGGCGGCTTTTAATGATAAACAACGCACATGATTCACAATCACTTTTCACTTGTGCCAGCGCGGGTTGGTCTTTTCGTTAATTGATTACAGGGTCGAACAACTTGTGGCCGCCGCTGAGGTTAACGATGTCCTTCGAAGATAACGCGGAGCTCGTCTGGGCGGCAAACTTTTTAATGAGGGGGTGAGGTCCTGGAATCAACAGAAATTATAAGTTAAATCACTGAAAAGGGTTGTATTGAATACAATTTATTAACTGATATAAAAAAAAATGATTTTTTTAAAAGCAAAAGAATAAAGATTCAGTAAAATAAATAATCAGAAATCTTCTATAAACGTTTGTCTGTTCAGTTCTAAACAAACTTCTACACAAATATTTTAAACATTTTTGAAACTGTTAACTCGTAAATTGATCAAAAGCTCGATTTAAATAGGATTTGTTTATTTTAATCTGTTTGCTTTGTGTGTTTTGTGCTCTTGTTGTTCTTGTTGTTCTTGTTGTTCTTGTTGTTCTTGTTGTTCTTGTTGTTCTTGTTGTTCTTGTTGTTCTTGTTGTTCTTGTTGTTCTTGTTGTTCTTGTTGTTCTTGTTGTTCTTGTTGTTCTTGTTGTTCTTGTTGTTCTTGTTGTTCTTGTTGTTCTTGTTGTTCTTGTTGTTCTTGTTGTTCTTGTTGTTCTTGTTGTTCTTGTTGTTCTTGTTGTTCTTGTTGTTCTTGTTGTTCTTGTTGTTCTTGTTGTTCTTGTTGTTCTTGTTGTTCTTGTTGTTCTTGTTGTTCTTGTTGTTCTTGTTGTTCTTGTTGTTCTTGTTGTTCTTGTTGTTCTTGTTGTTCTTGTTGTTCTTGTTGTTCTTGTTGTTCTTGTTGTTCTTGTTGTTCTTGTTGTTCTTGTTGTTCTTGTTGTTCTTGTTGTTCTTGTTGTTCTTGTTGTTCTTGTTGTTCTTGTTGTTCTTGTTGTTCTTGTTGTTCTTGTTGTTCTTGTTGTTCTTGTTGTTCTTGTTGTTCTTGTTGTTCTTGTTGTTCTTGTTGTTCTTGTTGTTCTTGTTGTTCTTGTTGTTCTTGTTGTTCTTGTTGTTCTTGTTGTTCTTGTTGTTCTTGTTGTTCTTGTTGTTCTTGTTGTTCTTGTTGTTCTTGTTGTTCTTGTTGTTCTTGTTGTTCTTGTTGTTCTTGTTGTTCTTGTTGTTCTTGTTGTTCTTGTTGTTCTTGTTGTTCTTGTTGTTCTTGTTGTTCTTGTTGTTCTTGTTGTTTTTGTTTTTGTTTTTGTTTTTGTTTTTGTTTTTGTTTTTGTTTTTGTTTTTGTTTTTGTTTTTGTTTTTGTTTTTGTTTTTGTTTTTGTTTTTGTTTTTGTTTTTGTTTTTGTTTTTGTTTTTGTTTTTGTTTTTGTTTTTGTTTTTGTTTTTGTTTTTGTTTTTGTTTTTGTTTTTGTTTTTGTTTTTGTTTTTGTTTTTGTTTTTGTTTTTGTTTTTGTTTTTGTTTTTGTTTTTGTTTTTGTTTTTGTTTTTGTTTTTGTTTTTGTTTTTGTTTTTGTTTTTGTTTTTGTTTTTGTTTTTGTTTTTGTTTTTGTTTTTGTTTTTGTTTTTGTTTTTGTTTTTGTTTTTGTTTTTGTTTTTGTTTTTGTTTTTGTTTTTGTTTTTGTTTTTGTTTTTGTTTTTGTTTTTGTTTTTGTTTTTGTTTTTGTTTTTGTTTTTGTTTTTGTTTTTGTTTTTGTTTTTGTTTTTGTTTTTGTTTTTTTCAAAAAAAAAACTCGGTTAAATTCCAGATTTGGTCCCAGAATGTTATTTTTATTTAAATCTATGAGTGATCTTAATAGCCGAGAAAAATGTGAAAAAAAATCGGAATAGTTTGCGATTATACTGCAATCCGTAGAGAAGTGTTCATAAGCACTTCGAAAAGCGATTTAAAATCAATTTGCAAAAAACGTGATTGGTTAACTTTTACTATGAAAATGGTCATGAACAAGTGGAAACAACATGATTACTTAACAAAACAATCAAACCTACTTTCATAAAAATGTGTCGAGGTTTTAAGAAAAACATATTTAAATTGTTTATAACAAATAATTATGTTCAAGTGGCACAAACTAAATGATTTCTTACCTATTACAAAGCTGCTTTTAATCACAGAACATAAAAATCACACAGTTTATTATCAGATACACAACATCACCCAATTATTAATTCAGTAAAATCAGAAAATCATGTTCCAATAATCGTTTTTCCATCTATATTCCACACTTATTTTCCTTCATTGACACACCTCTAAACCACTGAACATCCTTCGTCATTCGTTCACCCAAACCACAAAACCAAAACAAAAACTACGACACGATGCCCGCGACGACGAAGTCCTCCCGCGAATTGATAACAAAAACCGGCGCGCACTGAAACACACCCGAAACACTCGCGCAAACGCCGACGACCGCACGAAAGTTAACCAGCCGATCCGAACTCCGGCCAGGCGAAGACTGGCTGAAGCCGAAGTCGAAACCGAGTGTCGAACCGTCGATTAATTTAAAATGCAGCACACAGTCAAGAGCCAGCGGCAGT
Organism: Culex pipiens pallens; assembly: GCF_016801865.2. Classification (NCBI taxonomy): domain Eukaryota; kingdom Metazoa; phylum Arthropoda; class Insecta; order Diptera; family Culicidae; genus Culex; species Culex pipiens. The sequence goes on from NC_068938.1 coordinate 53,389,262, forward strand.
CAGTCAGTCGCGCGTCGCCTCACACCCTCAGCCGTTCAAAACTCCCCCATTTGGTTGGCCAGTGCGTTTTAAAAAGTCTTCACCCGGCGTGTCTGGGCCGCAGTGATTCCTCAGTTCTCTCTCTCTTGGTTTTAGGGAGTTGCTCTCGCTCTCGATTTATGTTTTTATTTTTATGCTTTATGCGCTCAGTCCCGCGTGTGGATCGTAAATGTACACAACTCAACTCAAACACATGGGCTGCCGGCGGTCTACGGATTTTTCTTTCATTCAGTAGTGATTTGTCCAGAGCGAGTATTACTGTGGAAATCCATGGAAAATGGCGAATATTATTATTTTTAAGTTAACATAGAGCAAATTTAATTAAATTCTTGTATAATTTTTTTCTCATGTTTTGAAGAACAATTTAAGAACGGGTTTTATACTAAATGCATGTCCCCTCATGATTTTATTTTGCGATGTTCTATATGGAGCAATTCCAGCTCAAATCAGGAATTTTTCTGGTACTTTTGTACCCGACCCTCTCCGATTTCAATGAAACTTTGTAGACATGTTATCCTAGGCCTATATAAGCCATTTTTGTGTATATGGAGCCAAAAGTACTCGAAAATAACATTTGAGAAGGGCGTAAGGTATTTAAATATTTTTGTATTTTGTAATTTAAAAATTACTGTATCTCGAAGCCGTTGCGTCGTATCAAAAAGTGGTCAAAGACAAACTTGTAGGAAATTGGACGGGCTTTCCAAAAAAATACACTGAAACAAAAATACACGCCACATCCATGGGATTTTTTGATTTTTAAGTCTAAAACTTTTATTTAATGGTGATGTCACGATTTTTTTACGTTCAAAATTTTTGAGGAAATAGCCTAAAATGTTACCAAAAGACTGACGAAAAATGCAGGATGGTATGTCTCTTCTAAAAAAAATACAAAAATCATTTACTAAAACAGTTTTTTTGAAAAGTGGTCTAAACGTCAAAATTTTTAAAAACCGGTAATGGCAATCGATTCTCCAGACAATTTTACATAAAAGTCTCCATATTGACCATGGTCCTATGTCCAATCCTTGGGAAGATACAGCGATTTTAATAATAAAAATGTTGAAAAAACGGGTTTTCGGTGGTTTTTGGCAATTTCTATATGACAGACTTGGTTTTTCAGTCTCGTAAATATTTTTACCGGAAAGCTCGTCCAATTTCCCATAAGTTTGTCTTTGACAGCATTTCAATTGGATGTAAGGACTTACAGATATAAGCTTAACTACATTGCTAATAACTGAAAATAGATTTTTTTTTTCAGTGTGGTAGAAACCTGGATAGTAAATAAGCTTATATCTGTAAGCCAATACATCCATTTGAAATGCTGTCAAAGACAAACTTATGGGAAATTGGACGAGCTTTCCGGTAAAAATATTTACGAGACTGAAAAACCAAGTGTGTCATATAGAAATTGCCAAATACCACCAAAAACCCCGTTTTGTCAACATTTTTATCATTAAAACCGCTGTATCTTCCCAAGGATTGGACCTAGGACCTTGGTCAATATGGAGACTTTTATGTAAAATTGTCTGGAGAATCGATTGCCACTAACGGTTTTTAAAAATTTTGACGTTTTGACCACTTTTCAAAAAAACTGTTTTAGTAAATGATTTTTGTATTTTTTTAGAAGAGACATACCATCCTGCATTTTTCGTCAGTCTTTTGGTAACATTTTAGGCTATTTCCTCAAAAATTTTGAACGAAAAAAAATCGTGACATCACCTTTAAATTTAAGTTTTAGACTTAAAAACCAAAAAATCCCACAGATGTGGCGTGTATTTTTGTTTCAGTGTTTTTTTTTTCAGAAAGCCCGTCCAATTTCCTACAAGTTTGTCTTTGATCACTTTTCGATACGACGCAACGGCTTCGAGCTACAGTAATTTTTATACCGTAAACCGGGGTGACTTTGATAGGATTTCAATTTATTTTTGGAATATTTTCCAACTGGTAAGGCTTGTCTTGAGATTATTATTTTTAAAACATGTACTGGGGTAGCCCACACATGGTCCATATACCATTTTTGAAAAAAAGTTTTTTCAATAGTGTTTTAAAAAATAGTTACGTTAAAAATTCTTATTTTGAATTCCGGGGTGACTTTGATAGTCATAGTTTTTCTTGTTAAAATCAGATTTAAGGTGTTCAAACTTTATTTTTACGTCAAATGTAACATTACTAAGGATGCTAAGGATGGAAAAAAATCAATGTTTATATTTAGTTACCTAAGTTTATAAGCTTTTTAACAAAATGAACATAAATTTTAGGTAAAATTGTTTAAAAGTCAGAATTTTGCCTGAAATTCGTTAAAACTTGTTATGTTTATAAAATTATCGATTTATATTGCAATTAAAACTGAATTAGGATCAAAAGTTTTCACATTTTATATGAAATTTGTTCAACTGAAAATGCCTATGAAACAAGAGATTTTTATTTATTTATTTTTCAAAAACACATAATATTTATTATTTACAAACTTATTCAACGTTCTCATAGTGGAAAATTGTCCAAAGAATCCGAAAATGCATTCCGTTTTCCGTTTAAAATTATGTTCGTTGAGAAAAACATGACACTTTGAGAAGATTTAAATAATGTTTTTCATCAACATTTTCTTAATTATAGTTAACTAACTTTTTAAACTTTTCAAAATTTTATGAAAAGTTTTTATTGAGGTACTTTGAACACTTTTCTACCACGGTCAGTATGATTCAATACCATTCCGTACGTATTTAAGTTGTACTCTTCTTTTTTCGGAAAAATCTCAAACCTATCAAAGTCACCCCGGCTATCAAAGTCACCCCGTTTTACGGTATTACAAAATACAAAAATATTTAAATACCTTACGCCCTTCTCAAATGTTATTTTCGAGTACTTTTGGCTCCATATACACAAAAATGGCTTATATAGGCCTAGGATAACATGTCTACAAAGTTTCATAGAAATCGGAGAGGGTCGGGTACAAAAGTACCAGAAAAATTCCTGATTTGAGCTGGAATTGCTCTATGTATTTAACTGGCAAGTTTATTATAAATATATCCCTATTCTTCAACATCGTAGCATTTTCTCTTGGTTTTGGTTTTATTTGATGGTCTGGTTTAATGATTGTGTTTTGTTCAGGATTTTGTCAGCAGGTGGCGCTATTTCCATTCGATTTATTCTGTGTGAGATTCTTATAAGGAATTGTTCTCCGGCCTTGTAGCCAAAGCCGTTAAAAAATATAATCATGTTTTCACCAACTTCAACCGCGAGTAAAGGATGTTTGGCGTTGCATCATATTCAATCAAGTGACAAAATTATACTTAATATCCGTCCAGCTTGAAACCTTCGGGAATTACCAGTATCAAATCGACGTAGTCATGCTATCTTGATTTTGGGCAAAATTGAGTTAAGAACGTCATTAGCCAATGTTGTAAAATAAAACAAACTAACCGAACACCGCCTACTGAGTTTTTGTAAATTCTAATAAAAAAAATGTTGATATTTTTTAAATATTTAATATAATTTTCATATTTCAACAAAATATCATCATTATAATAAATATCTGAATAGGCACTGTTCATCGGTTGACATGGGAATGAAATTTAGAAAGTTTGGAGAAGGTCACTTTTAATTTTACAAAATTGACAATTTCACTGCTTATATTGTACCAGAATTGATACTTTTTACGAAAATTTTTCTCGAAACTGTTCTCTGCAATTGATTGATTCGAAAAGATTATAAAATGTCTTTTGTGATAAGGCAGAGGATTAAAATATTGAACAATTTCGGGAACTTTTTGAGAAATAAATAGCTTTTTTAATTAAATATTCTTAAATTTGTTGCTGTATCGCGTGCAAACATTCATCGCCTGCGAAAGAGAGAGGAGGTGATTCACGCAACAGAAAATCGTTCCAGAACGTCAAAGAAAATCAATCAGTCGAAGATTGTTTGTAGATCTCATTTATAGCATCTCAATTATTATATTTTATTTTGTTAACAAACCTTTTTCATCTACGAAAAGTGACAGGTCATTTTTCTACGTAAGACGTTACACCTGCAAGTATTGTAGTGAAATCGGCGTTTCGACGAATAATCCAGATGAAGTTTTTTTGAGATTCTTCTAACCGATCATTCGTGAGCGAGGAGGAATGCCATATCCTATTAAAAACTTCTCCCATCACTGCAAGCCATTTAAATTGTTTGCATTTTTCTGTCTTGAAAAGTGTTTAAATTGTTCGATAATCTGTTATTAAAATTTTTGGGTTTTTTTTATTGCAAACAGTATGGCCGTTGCAAAAAATTTTCAAAGTTTATGTCGACCCCTTCAAAATGTGCATGAAAAATCAACAGGCAAAAATGCTTTTTATTTAAAAAACTAAACTTCCAAATTTTAATGGAAATAGGAGTCTTCTTTACTGAAAACCACTTTAACCCTTTTAGTCCTGATGGGTTATAATAATCCAAATATCAAAATTTAAAAAAACTGGCCTATAATTTTCGTATGAATAGATTTTTTTTTTGTTTATTGTCCCAAATTTTATTTTTTTTTTAAACTGGCCTATCATTTTCCCATCATTAGATATTTTTTTTTTTGAAAATCAGGCCTGAAGGCGTTGAGGTGCATTGTCCTATAATTTCAACCTAATTTTTTTTTTTTTTTTTTTTTGATAACAGCAAAACAAAACTTAATCGAAAACGCTAAATTTGCAATCCAAAATGACTACGGTGCCATTACGTTTTTGGCGACACGACTTTCCAACGCATGTCCTCTCGTCAAAAATGACGGATAAATGAGACAATTTTCAATTTTCTTCTAAACTGTTGATCTATTTCACACAACAGTGAACAATTTTAAAATTGGCGTTTATTTTTGTTTTGATTTCTTGAAGATCTGTGATTTTTCAATATAAATAATTTTGCAAGATTAAAATTTGGCCCAAATATTCAAAGTTCAAAATATATATTTCAGCACTTTACGGTTGGCTCTGAAATTACAAAAAAAAAAATAATGAAAAACACAGAAAGCATAATAAATGATTCATTATACATTGAAAACTGAACCAATAGTTTCTGAAATATCACAAGTTGGAGAGAACTACTTAGGTAACATTAAGAAATTCTTTTTTTTTTTAACAAAATGTAAACATTTTCAACCGCTTTTCAAATAATCTTGTTTCAGTTGCAAAGTAACCGCCGACCTTACAAGTCGCATTCTCAACGCCAGTCCGCAGTTTGTGTGCGCGTCGCCGCTTTTTTAAAATGTGCACCGTAGACAAAAACAGTGTGGTTCTGGATTTTTGTCAACTCCAAAACCAACCAAGCCCAAAGCTTGTAAAAAAAATTTCTCGCAGACCTTCAAGTAAACCAAGAAAACTTGCGAGCATTGCAATTATGCAATAGAAGAAAGTAGCCGTGTTGCAGTTCGCCGACTCAGCAATGGCCTCGTCCATCATCGACAAACCTCTGGTATATCAGGGTTGCAAAATCCCGATTTACTTGGACAACAACGCTACGGAAGTTCGTGTGCTTGACCTACCTCTAGGCATAAGCAATGATGACGTAGTCAAAGTGATGAGTAAATACGGCGAAGTTTTGACCATCACCAACGACCGCTGGATTAACTTCTTCCCAGGGATCTCAAATGGAGTTCGGACCCTGCGGATGTTGCTGAAACAGCCAATGCCGAAATCAATCACTGTAAACAATGCTGCTGCAACAGTGACGATTATAGGCAAAAAATCGCTTTGCAAACTCAAAGCAAAGAACAAAAAATGTGCGGATTCGAGTAAAAAGGTGAACCAAAAAAGCAGTACACAACCGATTGAACCCGAGCCAAGCAGCAGCAGCGGTAAAAGCAACAACAGTAAACCAGAACAAAATGCAATGGAAACAAGTGAAATTGACGAAGAAGACAATGATGGATTCGAGACCGTGCTTTCTAAGCACACCCGCCGCCGAAAGCGCTTACAGGCATATTTGGACGCGGAAGACGAACTAACAAAAAAACGAAGAGAGATGGCTGCAGAAGAAACAGATGAAGAAGATGAAGATGTCATAAAGGCAAAATATTATAAGAAAAAATGTTGTGAGATAACTTCTAAATCCCTGGAAGAAGAGGACGAAGATAAACTTGAAGAACTTGATAATTCACTCTTTAAATATTCCGCTAAATATTTGAAACATAGACAGAAATCGTTAGAAAAAGGCATGGTAATAATTATTGAAGTGATTTTAAACTCTGTAATCTTTCCTCTTTCACTATCCACCTTGAAGAGATGAATGCACAATGGTGTAAAGTCTCTATAATAATTATAAAAAAAAAAAATAATCTTGTTTGGAAAATATAATGATGCCAAACGGCTTCTATTGGAATTGGAAATGCAAGAACAAAGATTCTTTTAAAAACAAGCATAGTGAATTTGCAATAACGGCGAGTATACGTTGGGAATTACTTCAATGTTAAATTTAATTGGTGACCAAATTAGGCGCAATTTCTCTAAATTTCTACTTTGAAGAAGGTGATTATTGTCCTCAAATACTTTGTTTAACATTTAAATGTTATTTTTGCAATTCCGTCGTGAAACTACTTACTTTTCCTGTCATTCTTGAACGACGAAATAGCCTACTTTTCTGTACCAAAAGTAACAGAATCGAATAGCAACACTTTTCAAAATAAATGCTGAAAAGTTCTACTTTTCAGCACTGAAATGGGTGCTGAAAAGTTGAACTTTTCAGCACTTGTTTCGAAAAGTAACACTTTTCAACATTTTTTTGATTTAAACGATTTATTGACAAAATACATGCAAATTTGATTTAAAATTTCACTCAATGGGTGTTTTTCGGAATTGCAAAAAATGTTGTATGGAACTCGTTGCAAAACTTGATTTTTTCAGCACTCTTCGTATTTATCCAACTCGGTGAACCTCGTTGGATAAATGTACGACTCGTGCTGAAAAAAATCTCTTTTTGCAACTTGTTGCATAAACTACTATTACTCTGCCAATATGAACAAACTATAGTCAAATTATTATTTTCTCAAATCAAATGGAACGGAAACAGCTTGTTTCATACCAGAAAGAAAAGGCTTTACTTATGGTTTTGCAATTTTACTGCCCAACCGTTCGCAGACTTGTGGATTCTGAACTCGCACGAATGACGAGGTTTTCCAATAGAGTAAAGAAATCACGTGCAGGAAAAGTAATTAATGCCTGAATAGATGCCAAACAGTACATAATGAATGGAAGCAGTAATTTTCTTTTAATATTCAAATCAAAAGTTTATCGTTGAGTAGAAACATTTTTTTATAGTTTCAATAAAAAGCTTAAAAATAAAATAATAAATGTGAACAATTTGAAACCTCTTTGATTTTAACCCACAAGAACATCCTTTTATCTCGAAGCAAAACAAACTTCCTTAGGCCATAACAAACAGCACAAACTGCTGCTGACTGCGTTCTGCCGCGATAGCGCCACGAACCCTACTTCTTGGCACACGTTTCGTTCCGGATTAGTTGCACGCCGTGGCGATGGCATGTGCTCGCCAGGAAAACATGTAAAAACCATCAACTCCCGATATCAGCTGTCGTCCATCGTCATGCTGCTCTCAATACAGACTGCGAGACTGCGGCTCGATGAGATGAGTGATGCTGACCCAGACACCGATCCACGCTGGTTGAAGTGTTGGTGTTTGTACACAGCTGCGAGGTGTACTTGGAAGTAATGACTGTCAGCGCATAATTGTTATACAGTTTCAGCGAGGAAGAGAATTGGGAGAGCAAACTAAGTCGGTGACGCTGAGAGAGTTGCGACTGAGCGCGAGTCGCGCCGCGACAACCGCAACGAATTGCATGGACCGTTGAGGCATGCCAGCAACCGCATGTGGATAGCGATCTGCTCTCCGTCGTCAGCGTCGTCGTCGTCGTCGGCTGGTGGTGAGAAAGGAGGCGCAAAAAACACGACTTCAGAAAGGCTCGGAACACATGTCGGTCGCGGATGACGACGATGAGAGGAAGGGATACGGGTCGTCTCGTATTTTTCAAGGAGCGTAGCATAATCGACAACCGAAGCGAATTGGGAATTGCCCACAAAGTGCTGTTCCGTCGCACGTTGTGTGTACTCCAGACAAAGATTGTCGGATTTGTTGACTTAATTGGTGAGATATGCTGCAATCACTGATGGTGGGTGAATTGGGATGTTTGGAGTGGAGTTCAATTTATGATATTGTGTGATTTATTGTTGGAGACTGTTTTTGCCTTTCTTACAAAAGAAAGGTTTAAGGTTTGCTTTTGGAAAAAACGCTTTTCTCAGAAATGTTAAAATATTCGTGCACGGCGAGGAATCGTCCCAGGAAAAAAATCCTATTACTAATTTGAAGGTTTAGATGCGCTCTTTCGATTGAATTTTGGCCCGAAACCCGGAACTCAAAGTCTGATTTTTGAGAGCTCTTTTTCTGAAATACTTGAGCGATGTCTGAATCCGCTCCTAAAAATTTGTGTCTTCCATGTGTGTGTGTGTGGTCCAATCCAATACCCGCTGGCTGGCAGCGAAATTATGGGAAAGTATAGTTTGTATCAGACTTGGGTTGTGCTGATACAGCTTATCTCAGTCCCGGGTATTAGGTGGTGACAGCCCTCGCGCTGCTTCCAATGACCCATTTCAGAATGGCAGAGATCCTAGCGGCCCAATTCCGAGGTCATTGGGCATTGTCTGGCCCCGCCTAAACATAGTACAAGAACCAGACGGGTCCTCGACCTATCTTTAAACTTCCAATCCCTTCAGGCAAAACAGGGATCAGCGCGTATTTAATAATTGTTGAAAAGTAGGCAAAATGTGAAAATTTCAGTTTGGATTGATCTCACCAAGTTTCTGGTTTCTGGTTGTCCTAAGCACCCGGGAGTTGTCCCTATTTTGGTCGTATGCGTCCGGAATTCCAGCTCTATCACGAGCAGCTTGATCTTATTCCTGCCGACACGACTCACATCCTGGCGTACAGATATGCTGGCAATTTTTGGTCAGCTGCTGCTTCAGCACGATATCCACGTTCTCCTTCCAACCTCAACCGATCGCAGACCGCCCACCAAGCTTTGCTGATCTTCCAGGTACTCTTCTCCATCTGCAACACCTTCTCCAGTAGCAGATGAAATTGCTTGAGCGCTGCTTGATGACACTTCCAAAAATATTCCTTGGCAAACTGCTTTTATTTCTTTCGCACTATTTGATTTTTCTAACGAGTTGAATACCACCCTTAGAAGGAGCTAGTCCACAGCACACTTATACAAACGCAAGAGCGAAGCCGCCGCGATGAACTGTCAAACCCTTGACCATGCGGCGGAGAAAACAAAAATCGCGAAAAAAACTGTCCATATTCCCAAAACTCAGGGCTCCGGCGATGGCCTGATATGAGCTACCGAAAAACATTGACAATATGGCGTCGTTTGTTTACAAACATGAGATTGTTTGTGGACGGACCGAAAAATTTACTTTTTTGTAAAAAATTCTATAACCATTGTGCAATAACATTAAGTCTTACAAAACAGACAAAGTTTCGTTAAATTCTAAACCAAAATTTGCTTTATTATTATTTTTCAATTTAAACCTCTTTTATCGCGATTCTGATCAAGATTGCACATCAAATCATCGTGGTTTTAGTGTATCTTTAGTTTTCACATCGATTCGCTGTAGATTCGTGTTTAAATTTTGAAATTTAGCATAAATTAGAATAAGTTGCAAAATTCACAACTTCAGCCATGTGCATCAATTTCCACATCACCCATGCGGGGAACCGATAATGGGATAATTCATGCGTTCCAAACTGTCAAAATTCCAAAACGTCATTACCAATCTTCGGTTCGCTGCTTTTGTTCGTGTTTGAAGTTTCGGGCCGAGACTCTGCCAAAACTACAAGAAATCTTCACTTTCCACATACAAATCTACACATTGTATAATCCTTTCACTACTTTTCACGCGATTTACTATAAAAACAACCGACTAAACAATTCAAATTCCGCGGACCGCACACTGCCAGCCTCTGCTCTCGATGGCAGCCTAAAAATTTTTGTCTTCCATCAGTGGAAAACCGCTCGTAAAACCCACAATTTTTATAAGTCAGATGTGTAGCCGTGGGGTCGGAGGCGAACATTTTATTTTACGATTCACAATTTTCGACCAATAAATGTGGTCAAAGCCATTTTTAGAGGTATTTTTGGACAATTTTACAGATAACACTATCAAATTAAAAGAATTCAGTTTCAAACAAAAATCCATTGGAAAACATGCGCCATAGACTGCTTGGGCCCAAAATTTGAAGCTTTTCCAAAATGTATTTCCAGAGATATTAGTGTTTTTCGTCTTATTTTTACCCTATTTTTCCCATTAAATTTTTGTTTTTATACAGAATCATATATTGAACATCAAATTCGAAGTCCCGGCTCGTTCCCGCTCGAAAGATCGAGAAGTCGTCAAGTCGAAGCATAAACGCCAGCACATTTACGCTGCGCGTGAAAGTGTTCTTTCTGGCTTCTCATAATAGATCGACAAAGTGCGATACATTTTTTTTTAAGTTAAGCATAGACTAAAATTAAAGACTGAGTACCCTTTATTTTTTTCTAATAATGTCAATCCAATATGTTTTTCTTAATTAAATTTAAATATCTTGTGACCCATAATGTACCTCTGAAATTAAAAAAAAAATGGCCTTTGAGGTTTAGCCTAAAAATATTAGAAGCTTTAGGTCAAATTCTCACTGGGTGGTATCATTTTGTTTCCGAAAAATTAATTGCACCAATATATTTGTCAGAGTTTCATCATTTTGTAAGAAAGGCTCTATTTCACCTCTGGTGATATAAAATCGGGTTTTTTTTTGTGACATTTAGAATGTGTTTTTAAACTGTAGTTAGTTGCAAAATAAAAATGTTGCTTACCAGCTCTCAAACGAGTGCTATAATGAACTTTTTAGCTGTATTTTTGGTGGTTATAAGTAGGTATTTCATCGCTATAGAATGACAGGAAAAGTTATTTTGTTCAGAACATCTTTATAAATTTATAACTTAAGTTAACAGTATTCTGATCATATGTGTAGCAATCTAGTTTCACTAAATTGAAGGAGTTTCCAATTAAGGCATCACATTTCTAATCCAATCGCTTTCTACATGCCGATGCGTCTGTGCTCTCTTGTACTAAGCTTGCTGGTTTTTCTATCTAGTTAGCATAACAGAGCACAGAGGCATCGATGCATGGTCATTCTCGCGGAAAACAGATGACTTAATAATTTCACACCCCCTTTTTCCATTTGAACATCGGATACAACATCGCTAGATAGTTGCCTGGAAGCGTAGCAGATAGCAATCAGCACTTCTTCTTGCAGTGGATGTGAACGTGCAATAACCATCCACCCTGATGGTCCAGAGCGAGGATGCTCTCAATACTTGGTCAGTGCAACTCTATTTGACGTGACTTGAAGGGGTTCACTGGGATAGGACTGGCAGAGCGGGGTTTCGCTTCCATTGAAGTTCGCTCCCTTTAATGACCATTTACTATTATGGATGGATTGAAAGGAATGAAGCCATGTGCCAGTATCATTGGCGTACTGAACTAAATACACACATCTGCAACGACGAGAGCACAAATAGAGTCATCTCATGTTTCGTCGTCAGTAAGCAAATGCAAGCGCAAGCAAATGATCGATGACCTACAACTGAGCGTCCAACATTGTAGATAAATTCAGCGAATGACGTTTTCTCATCGCAAGTTGACACAGAGTGATTACTCCCGAAGCGCCACGAGTTCAACATTATTACAGTTTTCAATTACGCAACTCAAACCCCACAAAATTTTACTGCTCCGATATCTGCTGTCAAAATATTGTTCTTATCTTGTGTGGAAACACAACTCCCCGACAGCAACGTCGTCGCGAAAATGTCGTAATTTGAAGCAAATCCACTCCGCGAACACGTGTCGGCTTGCATTGTGAGAGTCACGTGACCAGATTCGGAGTTGTAATGAAAAGTTTAAATTTTTTTTTTTTTTAAACCATTCAGCAATTCTCTATGAAGTCACATTTCTTAATTGATGATTAATTCAAACAAATCTAAAATACATTCGATGATAATTGATAATTTTTCGAAGCACAAACTTAAACCCATCTCAAAACAATATCGAAACCTCTATAAACATTGGGTCGCTAAAGTGCTCTTGAAGTTACACTACAATTTGTGGTCTACCAGAGAATTTCTCTTTGGCAAACAATCAATAACGTGGTTTTTGTGTTGAGTTGTGATTGTTGACGGTAGTTATTTTGGAGAGTGCTAGTAGCTTCGCCGGAACATCAATCAAATTAAGCCGTTTATCGATGGACTGTTCGATGGAACGCTAGAGGACTTCCAAAACACTCAAATAAAGAGGAGAAAGGAAGGAGTTCTCCAAATTTTGAACAGCGAACCAAGTGCATGCCGAAAAGCAAATAATTTGTTCAGAGTGGACTTGACGGTTGGGCAAGTGAGCAAATAATTGCACGTGGTTCGTCTTGCTGGTGTTATTTCAGCGCACACGTGTTTCGTGGACTGGATTTTCCGAGAAATGGTATGAGGTCAGGAAGCTGTTGTCGATTGGATGGTATTTGCTAAATTTGAACAAAAAAAATGTTTGAGAAGCGTATATAAACTGTCTTTCAAACATATTCAGAAATAGGTTTATGACCAAACAACGTAAAGCAAAGGTCACTCTTTTACAACTGCAATTTGTTTAGAATTCACTTTCCAGATGATCGTAAACCTTAACTGCCACACGTGAGGCCATCACACTCTTCCAAACGCATAATTCTCGCTGCATCGAGCATCATAAACAGTCGATGCATACAGTTCCACTGGCACAACCATCCCGAACCCCGTTTACGACTCAATCAAAATTTTACCCATAATTCTAAAATCGGAATCCAAACAAACCAACAGCAATCACGAGGCGACCCGATCCAGCGAGGTTCCCCCGCAAGTTGAACTGTGTGTTCTCGTAGGGGTTCCAAAACACTTGATTAATCGATTTCAATTAAGCAAAATCGAATCACTTTCGAATAACGGATTGAATCAATTTTGGAAGGATTCGTCCCTTCGCTGTTGCGAGATGGCTTCCACCCTCGGAAGAGAGAGCCTCAGGCAGCGGATTTTCTTCTGCACTCGTGAGGATCGGTTTTCCTGAACAGCGCATAACCGGAAAAGAAGTTAAGGGAAAGATTTTTTCACATAGATTTTTATGTTCAAGCTTTTTGGATGATAAATGCATACTAAAATATTGTTACGGTAAAAATTTTAAAAGGTATTTTATAAATTTATAATAATAATAATGATAATATAATATTTATATTATTTTTATTTTCGATTCTGGTATTTGGATATTTGAATAAAAAAAATAATAACGACTTGTTTGCTATAACCCTTACATTATATTTTTGGGGGAAATATAAACACCCCTATTGGATACATTTTTTGAGGCAATTTTAATACATTTTTGTGCTTAATTGAAAATATCTCGAAGGTGGACCTGACATTTATTTTTACTGAAAAATAATAAAAAAAAGAATGCTAAAAGGATAAAAATTTAATAAATCAAATGAATTAAAGCTGTGTAACACTTCGATTGTGGAATAGTTCCATGTTTAGTTTTGAGCATTAAAACAATAAACAATTCTCTGAGATTTCGGCGATTCGATTTTTTTTTTGTATTTTTAAATCCGGATCAAACTTTTTTTGTGCCTTTGGTATGCCAAAAGAAGCCATTTTGCATCGTTAGTTTTTCCATATGATTTTCCATACAAATTTGGCAGCTGATATATGAAAATTCAAAAATCTGTATGTATTGAAGGAATTTTTTGATCATTTTTTGTCTTCGACAATGTTGTATATAAGGATAAGGACTACACTGAAAAAATGACTCGGTAAATAAAATTTTGCTGATTTTTAATTTCACTTTTTGTCACTAAAATTTGATTTGCAAAACAAACTATTTTAATTTTTTTATTTTTTGATATGATTTAGGGGACATCAAATGCCTACTTTTGAATCAATACTGATTTAAAAAAAAATCGAAAAATTGTCTGCAACAATTTTTTAAACATCATTTTTCGATGTAAAATCGAATTTGCAATCAAAAAGTACTTCAGTGAAATTTTGATAAAGTGCACCGTTTTCAAGTTATTAGTTATTTTTTTTTTTTTTTTGAAAATAATCCAAGTTATTCATTTTTTTAAATTAGTGCCCATATTTGCCAACTTTTGATATTGAATATTTTTCAAAAGCTGAAAAAATTCTCTATATGTTGCTTTTATGAACTTTGTTGATACGTCCCTTAGTTGAGATATTGCCATGCAAATATTTAGAATCAGGATAATTTATGTTTTCTAAGTCGCACTCAAATAACCCACCAACTTATGGTGCGATTTTCAATTGTTAAATATGAAACATTCGTGAAATTTTCCGATCTTTTCGAATTTTTTTTTTTTTAAATGGGCGTAATATTGAATTTTTGTTAAATTCCTTTAAAAAAATAGAATGGTGAGTGCAAAATTTGTAAAGGGAGCGCGTGGTCGTAAATAATATTCGTAGTGAAAAGTGATTTTTTTGTGTGCCTTTTGTCATGAATTGTGTGTGTCGCTTGCGGGCGGTGGGGCAACGTGCTTGCTTGACAGGATCGATCGTGTTTTTATGTGTGCTATTTCTTGCTAGCAATGATAATATCAGTCCTTTCTTTATCATCGTTGATCGGAGGGCACGCCGCCGGTTGAGTTTGGCGTAGTAATTGTGTTCCAAAGTAACAGGGTGGTAATTGTGTTTCCTACTTCAGTCGATTGCGGGCGGTGAGGCCACGCGCTTGCCTTACTGAATTATTTGTGTCTTTTTCGTTGAGTAATTGGTGTTTTTTTGTGCTTTTGTAAACTTAATTAATTGTTTTGTGATTTTCAAAGCCCTTCCTATATCATCGTTGATCGGAAGGCACGGCGTCGGGTGGATTGTGTTTAAATTTTTCGAATAAGGTTTTATTTTTTTGCGGTGAAAAAGTCATTTCTATATAATGATCGAAAGACGCACTGACAATTTGGATCGTCGAGGGCATAGTGGAGAAAAATAACTGTGTGTGAGTGATTTTGTGTGTTAAACAGAAAGACCTTCCTATAGCATCGTTGCTCGGAAGGCTAGTCGACGGGTCTGTTATGAAAGTGCTCCCCATAGCGTCGTAGCTCGGGAGGCATTGAAAAGCCAATACCTTATCCTACTAACCCAAAAAAATATTAATCACGTGATGCTTGAAGGAGATGCTGTGGATTCAACGGTCTCAAGCGGTATCAACAAGTATATAGCGAAAAACTATGTGCTTGATGAGTCTGCAACTTCAACTATCGGAATAACATTCATCCCTTTCGTTAAACTGCAGGCTTCTTGGGAGGGCGCCGGTATTGACTAATAAAGTAGGGATCTTCAGAGGTTAAATATTGAACGGATGGTTGGCTCCCACTGACCATTTTTGATTCATTGTTTAACTTCAGCTGATCTGTCAATAACGGAGTAGCAGCTCATTGGCAGTCAACCATTCTCATGCTCATGCTCAATTGCTTTAAAAAAATAGAAAAAAAATATTTTCAAAAAATGTTGTTTCCTCCTCTGCTCCGATTTCCCAGCAGGATCCAGCCCGAACGGGAACTCGTCCCGAGCAATGCAGTTTGGCGCTGTATTTGGTCTTGGCCTTGCGACGACGACGACGACTGACTGTCCGTGATTAGTGATGATTACTTTACGCGCCCGGCTTCAGCTCCTACCACAAACCCCTCCTTTTTGGTCGTCACTTTGCGTCGATTATTTATGGTTGTTTAGTTTTATGCTCCGGATATTAGCCGGCAAGGATTTGTTCCCTCCCGTCCTCACAGATGCTGGGGTGGTATGAAGCGGTTCGTCAGGATATGTGAGTACGAGGGTGAGAGGGGTTGAAAGTTAATGCACCCTTCAATTTATTACGAAAGTGACTGTTTACGGTGCTGGATTTCTCAATTTCCGAGAAAACATACCCACCCACGCAACAACAAAACATGCACAGGAAGCAGGGATTACCGGAATGGTGTGTTTGCGCGTGTACTGAAGATCTGGGTGCCAAATGGAACAGTCGTGACTGGAGTATTACTTTATGGCTTATACTAACCCATCATCAGAGTTGAAAGTCGAAAGTGCACTTGAAACTGTGAAAACTGACACAAACATTCACCCCACGGAAATTACGGAAATTGGCCTAAAAGGTTCCAGCTGAGTGAGAGGGATTTAAAAATAAATTCGAAAGTGCTCTCATTTCGGGTGACTTCCAGTTATGCTGGGAAAATGAACTGATAAATACAAGGGTTTATTTATATCCCAATTACTGAGTCTCTTTTGATTTTGAACAAATCTCAAATGCCTAAATGTTATTCACTTCTTTTTTAAGGAAAAAACTATATTTATTTTGTTATGTGCTTTTCTTGTTTTCATTTGAATTTAAACAAATCAGAGATGTCTAATTTTTCAAAAAAAAATATTTTCTAACAATGTTAATTTCTCAATATGTATTTCTTTTCTTTAAATTCTTCTCTCGTCTCCAATGCTGTTCCTCTTAAAGCACTTTCAGTATCGGTTAAATAAGTTTAAAAAGGGAAGAAGTTTGTCATAAAATGCTTCTATTTTATTAAATCAAACCATTCAACATTAAAAAGTATGAGAAAACTTTAAGATGAAGATATATGTTGTGGCCTTGAACATGCTTTTGTGATTTTCAAAACCTGATCTACATCTTGATAATCCCTTTCTAAAATATATTTAAACATTGAAATCTGACAGTACCAATCTCGGTCTCCAATCGAAAACAGATTACTTGTTTTGCATCCAATATTCAAGCAACTTGAACTATACCCAAAACGAAAAGCTCCTTAGGGTTTCAATTTCACTTTCCAGCGCAGGTTGATAAATATTCAAAGCCCTCCCTTAAATTCACCGGCCCGTTTAAAGGGGTTACAGCAGTGAGCTGGTGCATAAATTTACCCCAACACCAGCCCGATTTTCCTTTCTTCACTGACTGACTCAGAACATATTCCCGACGGTTCGTCTCCGAAACTTTGCAAACCACAGATTTTGCACATCCCGTCAAAAGCTTTGAAACTTCAAGCTGTTCTGCGGCGGGGAGCGGTGAAAAGTCGAATGAATAATATTAACATAAATCAAATCAAAGCACTTGCTACCAATTGAATTATAGTTTTCTTCTGTTATTTTCGACACTTGGGGGAAGGAGGCGGGAGAAAGGGGGTGGCGTTTGCATAAGAAAAACCAATCGTCACTTTCTTTACTGAGGGTTCTCCCCCGAAAGTACATTATGCTCAGTTTTTCAATCAGTGGCACCAGTCAAGGAAAAATGAGTTTTGCTCTCTCAACCATTTCAGCACCCTTGTGTGAGCATAGTTCAATATTCAATTTATACTGGTGGCTGTTCAAAAATTTATAGATCATACATGGGAGCATGAGCTGAAGCATTGTACGACGAGGTTCGCGTTTTTGCTCTGTGTGCATGTTTCAGAAGAGCGTCAACTTTGTGCTTTATACCAGCTAGCTGCATGCACTTCGCTCGAATTGAGCACGTGACGTGCTTTCATCAAATATCACCGCTGAATTATTAATGTCAATCGTGATCACCTTCACTCTCCGACATTGAGTCACTGAAAGTTCCAGAGTGACACAATGTTGCCCTTTAGGGCAATGCAGCTAGGAAGGATCAACAAAGTTGGAAATTAAATCCATCCAATTTAAACTCGGAAATTCAATTTAGTCACCATCGCCATCATGCATTCATTAAACAATCATTCAGATATCAATTTCACAAATCCTCGACAGCCCAAACCGATAACATCTCGTATCTCTAACAAACCATATCGCAACGCAACAGCCCGACATCGTTCCCCGTTTACCCAAATCTAGATTAAAAATTCTAATTTGTGTAAACACCAAATTTGGCAAACAAACTAACGCCCTCTTCTGTGTTTAGGAAAGGGGAAAATCACCCTTCGTTCAGCACGTTCACCCTCGCTAGTCACCACGTCTTTAATTCTATATTCAATATTTTTATTTGCTTTGTCTCGTTTGCACCCCCTCTTTTGTTCGACAAAAATCTGTTCGATCATATTAAAAAGCAAAAATGATTTTAGTTTCTAAATTTAATGGTTAAAATGTCTATTTAATTGGAAATATAATCGTATTTCTATGCAGAGTGATTTTTCTCATTATAAACTGGATTTTTTATGAGGACCAATATTAATAATCACCAAATTCCATGATACATGCCAAAGATTAAATAACCTATAAAATCTTATGTTGAAAAATACAGCAAGTACTATTTGCACTTTATTTTACATATTTTTAAACGTGATACCAAATAGGATGCGATTTTTTTTTTAAGTTGTGGCATTACCTACGTGATACAACTAACATAATTGGCGATTGTCCACGCTCCACACAAAAAAAAAATATTTGTATGGAAATTGTCCACGATGAGGGGGTAAGATCTACAAAAAGTGTCCACTTGGTTTATGGATGGTCTCTAGGCCATAAAAAATGTTTCTCTATACAAAAGTACAATGCAAATATTTGAAAATCCGTATCTGAAGGGATTTCTGATCGGTTTGGTTTCTTTGGCACAGTTGTAGATTATGATTAGGACAAATTTTAAAAAAATTGTTCACGATAAATATCCCAATTCTTTAATTATTTTTATATCACAATAAGGATGTTGCACATAGTTTTCTAAGTTTTTGTCGCCCTGAGGTCCTTAATTTTTTTTTTTTCAAAAAACTTCAAATTTTTAATGGAAATAGAAGTGTTACCTACTGAAAGTAATTTTTAATGCATTTTCCCGTATTTAAAATCTTATTTATCTGGGATCAAACAAAAATATTTTCAATTTATGTGGAATTCCAATGTAGAACAACGCATAATTTTTTTTTTTTGCTGATTTTTTGAAAACTAATAATTGCAAAAAAAAACTGGGCAGATGTAAAGTACATTTTAAAATATTTCTTAATTCAAATGTTAATTTTTGATACTTTTTTGCGTATTCAGCCAGAGTCGAGGGACATAAACTTCAAAAAATATTTGCAATGGCCTCAATTTGCTTAAAACAAACTAAAACCCTACGACATTTTCAATTTTTATTTGTTTTAGTGAACAAAAATTGCTTACTTTTTAGTTAAAGGACAATTTTATTTTTTTGCAGGTTGGCTTTAAATCAAAAACAGCGCATATTATCAGAAATTCACCAAAATACTTTTTAATTCCAAATTATGTTTCAAATCAAGTTTTTGAGGTACTGAAATCGCAATTTTAAAAATGAAAATATTTTTAAACGAGCTTAACCTTGATTGTTTTAGTTAATGGGTAATTCTCTACCAACTCACACGAAATCGGAAAAAGTTGCCCCGACCCCTCTTCGATTTGCGTGCAACTTTGTCCTAAGGGGTAACTTTTGTCCCTGATCACGAATCTGAGATCCGTTTTTTGATATCTCGTGACGGAGGGACGCTACGACCCCTTCCATATTTGAACATGCGAAAAAAGAGGTGTTTTTCAATAATTTGCAGCCTGAAACGGTGATGAGATAGACATTTGGTGTCACAGGGACTATTATGTAAAATTAGACGCCCAATTTGATGGCGTACTCAGAATTCCGAAAAAACGCATTTTTCATCGAAAAAAACACTAAAAAAGTTTTACAAACTCTCTAATTTTCCGTTACTCGACTGTAATTTTTTTTTGAACATGTCATTTTATGGAAAATTTAATGTACTTTTCGAATCTACATTGACCCAGAGGGTTCATTTTTTCATTTAGAAAAAAAAATTTCATTTTAAAATTACGTGGTTTTTCTAACTTTGCAGGGTTATTTTTAAGAGTGTATCAATGATCTACAAAGTTGTGGAGCAGACAATTACAAAAATTTCAATATATAGACATAAGGGGTTTGCTTATAAACATCACGAGTTATTGCGATTTTACGAAAAAAAGTTTTGAAAATGTTGGTCGTTGTTGATCATGGCCGTTCATGGTCACCCGCGACAGACACGGACGACGAAACAAAGAGAAACGCAAAAAGTTACTTTTTTAAAACTATTTTTCGTAAAATCGCGATAACTGCTGATGTTTATAAGCAAACCCCTTATGTCTATATATTAAATTTTTTGTAATTTTCTGCTCTACAACTTTGTAGAACATTGTTACACTCTAAAAAATAACCCTGCAAAATTAGAAAAAAACACGAAATTTTAAAATGAAAAATTTTGTTCTAAATGAAAAAATGACCCTTCTGGGTCAATGTAGATTCGTAAAGTACATTAAATTTCCCTTAAAATGACATGTTCCAAAAAATTTTACAGTCGAGTAACGGAAAATGGGAGAAATTTTAAAACTTTTTTAGTGTTTTTTTCGATGAAAAATACGTTTTTTTCGGAATTCTGAGTACGCCATTAAATCGGGCGTCTAATTTTACATAAAAGTCCCTTTGACACCAAATTTCTATCTCATCACCGTTTCAGGCTGCAAATTATTGAAAAACACCTCTTTTTTCGCATGTTCAAAAATGGAAGGGGTCGTACCGCACCTCCGTCACGAGATATCAAAAAATGGACCTCGGATTCGTGATCAGGGACAAAAGTTACCCCTTTGGAAAAAGGTTCACGCAAACCGAAGAGGGGTCGGGGCAACTTTTCCCGATTTTGTATGAGTTGGTAGAGAATTACCCATTTGAAACATTTGAGTTCGACTTTTAAACATTTATTTTATATTTTTATTTTTATATTGGAACAAATCGCCCGTTACAATTCAAAATATTTCTGAAATTCCACTTTTCCTATTCTTTAAAGTCCACCTAGCCTACGTTCCAAGCGCCGGTCTTGCGAATGTGACATTTATATTTCATGAGGCTTCTCACCTGTACCAGCAAGCAAAGTCCTTCCGAGCTCAAAAGGTGCCAACCGGTGTAGTGATAATGCCATTTGCGGAACGTGTCTCCTCAACCTTGGTCCTTCCACGCTAGCGAGTCCTTTCGAAGCAACACCACCATCGTCGCGCTTCGCCGTTGAAGTGAGGGAATTTCAAATGAATTTTATTATAATCAACCTAAAGCAGCTAGTTGCTTGGTGTCGCTGGGTATAGCTAGAAGTCGTCCATGGACCATTGGTTGGGTTCATTCCGTATTCAGTTGAGTTTGCTGCTCGGTAGACAGTGCACCCTTTGGTCTGGGACCTGTCACAAGAGCCAGTTGGCTTTTTATTAAAATTTTAATTCAAAAACTTGCTGCTTACTTACGAGCGAGAGCTTGGAAGCTCCCCTTTTGCCAGGGCGCGATGAGCTGCGGATGCTTCCTGACTGTGCTGCGGAGAGCATTGACAGGGGAAATGGAAATCTAATTAAAAATTATTCAGCTAATTTGAGTTGGTCGTCCCACTGGCAAGCAAAGGAATTCCCTTACCGATGCAAATCTATTCCAAACTGTTTGTAATACTTCATGAGCACTTTGTAGACCAACTATTCGAAAGGACAATTCCACTCTCAGTCAAGACAACCCACAAGCCACAATGCGTCTTATCTCGAGTGAATTCGCGCTCGCTTAATGGAATCAATCAGGCCGGGTCACGTGCTCAATCACATCTGTCGTGGCGGCCCAATTAGTGTCACGTCCGTGGAAAATCATATCGGCGCGAAGCAATTTGCAAACTCCCCCACATTTATGTGATGTGTGGTCGAGGACTTGATAATCTCCGCCAACCGGACCACACACTTGTCCCCGGAATCAACAGAGTGTCCAGAATGGCCATTCTGGCCGGAGCAAACGGTCCCGGTGACCACAAAGTCACGATGCTAAATCATTTCGCGAGTGCGTTGGTCACAGGGCTTGGATGAATGCTTTCAAGCGCTGGAAATATCGTACGTGCGTTGTGGTTTTCTCGATTAATCTATAAATTAGATATCTGTGGCATAAATCTTGCTGGGTCGGCGAGCAGAGAGCGGTGACTTTCATGTACGTCAGAGGCAATAGTGCAGTTGGCTGTGGCGCATGAATGAATCGTGTAAATTTTGTTTTTGTTTGGTTTTTGTGATTTTTCACAATATTTTTTTTTTGTAGTTTTACTTCATAATAATTCACAAAAATCTTGTATCCAAAACCGAGCCACGTAGCCTAGTGGTAACGCTTCCGCCTCGTAAGCGGTAGATCGGGGTTCAAATCCCGGCTCGGACCAACACAACTGGTGATTGTTTCTCTTCTAGTTTCGATTGCTTACACGGAAAAGAGTTCTATCCAAAATTTAACAATTCAAATTAGCTGGCTTCAAATTGGTGAAACAGTGATATTTTTGGTTGAATCAGCTAAAATTACAGCTAAATTTACCAACCTGGGATTGGTGAAATAGCTAACCCTGATTGCTGATTTGCTTTCCAAAACTGACAGCCCAAATCAAAATGACAGGAGAGATTTTACCAAAAATAATGGTGTTTCAGCACAATTTTGCGTAATTTTACCGAAAAATTAGCTGGAACCGGCAGCATGGATTTTTTGACAGGTCATCAGTTCGAGACCAAAACAAAGCATCGTCTTGTATCGTGTTCGATCCTGTTTGAGCCGCTCAGTTCGCAAAGTTTTTTGATGGTTATGTGTGCTGTTTGAGTGCAAGTGCAAGTGCAAAAGGTGATAGAATGTGTTGTGTGAGTGAATAAATCAAAAGCCTGGAAGGTTTTCTGCGGATCGACACCTGAAGGTAAGTTTCAGTAGATAAGGTAAGAAGTTTTTTGTGTTGAGGGAAAGTGGTTAGAAGTTGAGCCCCTCGTTATTGTTTGGATGATGCGTAGGTAAAAACATGTACTTAACATAAAGTGGGAGCATCCCTAAACCACGAGAACACTTTGGCAGGGGAAAGGGGAGGCTGGCGATTGTCCACAGTATACTCTTTTGTATGGACATCTGTCCACCTGGAGGGGCGGCGGGTACAGAATGTCTAGACATAGATTGGCCTTGACAGCTCCGAACAAATAGGGTACCTAATGCCTTTTAAGCACTAGCGTGCCCAGGTCCTCAAGGAAGGTGGGGCAAAAATATTAGAGTTTTGAAAATTTCGTCGTTTATGGACACCCCCTGCCCAATTTTAGAACAAATTTCCGAGGATGGTGGGGCAACTGCCCCATGTTGCCCCACCCTGGGCACGCTAGTGCTTTTAAGCACATCCATAAATATTGTTAAATATTGTTAGAAATGAAGTTAAATTAAGTTCAATTAAGTTAAATTAAGTGAAATTAAGTTTAATCAACTTAAGTTTAGTTAAATTAAGTTACATTTCGTAAAATTTAAATAAAAATGTAGAATTCAGTTAAAATCAGTTAAATTGATAAAATTTAGTTAAAATTAGTTAAATTTAGTTGAAATTAGTAAAATTTCGTTAAAATTGATTAAATTTAGTTTAACTTAGTAAAATAAAGTAAAATTTAGATAAGTTTAAATAAATTTTGTTAAATTAAGATGAATTTAAAAAAAATAGTTAAATCAAGCAAAATTTAGTTAAATTCAGATACATTCAGTTGAAATAAGTTATTTTTTGTGTGATTTAGTTGAATTTGCCCAAATTTGGTTAAATTAAGTTGTGTTAAGTTAAATTTAGTAAAATTTAAAAAAATAAGCAAAATTAAGTAAAATTAAGCAAAATTAAGTTAAATTAAGCAAAATTAAGTAAAATTAAGCAAAATTAAATAAAATTAAGCATAATTAAGTATAATTATGTTAAATTAAGTAAAATTAAGTAAAATAAAGTAAATTTATGTAAAATTAAGTAAAATAAAGTTAAATTAAGTAAAATTGAGTTGAAATTCAGTTAATATATGTCAAATTAATTTCAATCAAGTTTAATTAAGTAAAATTAAATTAAATCAGTTAAATTGAGCTTAATTTAGTTGAAAATAGTTATATTTAGAAAAATGTAGTTGAATTTAGGTAAATGTAGTAGAATATAGGTAAATGTAAATACATTTATTCAAATGTTATTACATTTGGTAGAATTCAGTTGAATTTAATGTAATTTGGTAGAATTTAGTTAAATTCAAAGTTATTTGGTAAAATTCAGTTAAATTGAGTTTAATTAAGTTAAGTCAACTTAAATTAAGTTAAAATAAGTTTAATTAAGTTAAATTAGGTTAAACTAAGTTAAATTAAGTTAAATTAAGTTAAATTCAATTGAATTAAGTTAAATTAAGTTAAATTAAGTTAAATTAAGTTAAAGTAAGTTAAATTAAGTTAAATTGAGTTAAATTAAGTTAAATAAAATTAAATTAAGATAATTTTAATTAAGCTTAAATAAGTTTGATTAAGTTAAATTAAATTACGTTAAATTTAGTTCCATTAAGTTATATTAAGCTAAATTGAGTCAAATTGAGTTAAATTAAGTTAAATTTAGTAAAATTGAGTTAAATTAAGTTAAATTTAGTTAAATTTAGTTAAATTAAGCAAAATTAAGTTAAATTAAGTTAAATTAAGTAAAATTAAGTAAAATTAAGTTAAATTAAGTTTAATTAAGTTAAATTAAGTTTAATTAAGTTAAATTAAGTTTAATTAAGTTAAATTAAGTTAAATAAAGTTAAATAAAGTTAAATAAAGTCAAATAAAGTTAAATAAAGTTAAATTAAGTTAAATAAAGTTGAATCAAGTTAAATTAGGTTAAGTTAAGTTTAATTAAGTTAAATTAACTTAAATTAAGTTAAATTAAGTTAAATTAAGTTAAATTAAGTTTAATTAAGTTAAATTAAGTTAAATTAAGTTAAATTAAGTTAAATTATGTTAAATTAAGTTAAATTAAGTTAAATTAAGTTAAATTAAGTTTAATTAAGTTTAATTAAGTTAAATCAAGTTAAATTATGTTAAAGTATGTTAAACTAAGTTAAATTAAGTTAAATTGAGTTAAATTAAGTTAAATAAAATTAAATTAAGATAATTTTAATTAAGCTTAAATAAGTTTGATTAAGTTAAATTAAATTACGTTAAATTTAGTTCCATTAAGTTATATTAAGCTAAATTGAGTCAAATTGAGTTAAATTAAGTTAAATTTAGTAAAATTGAGTTAAATTAAGTTAAATTTAGTTAAATTTAGTTAAATTAAGCAAAATTAAGTTAAATTAAGTTAAATTAAGTAAAATTAAGTAAAATTAAGTTAAATTAAGTTTAATTAAGTTAAATTAAGTTTAATTAAGTTAAATTAAGTTTAATTAAGTTAAATTAAGTTAAATAAAGTTAAATAAAGTTAAATAAAGTCAAATAAAGTTAAATAAAGTTAAATTAAGTTAAATAAAGTTGAATCAAGTTAAATTAGGTTAAGTTAAGTTTAATTAAGTTAAATTAACTTAAATTAAGTTAAATTAAGTTAAATTAAGTTAAATTAAGTTTAATTAAGTTAAATTAAGTTAAATTAAGTTAAATTAAGTTAAATTATGTTAAATTAAGTTAAATTAAGTTAAATTAAGTTAAATTAAGTTTAATTAAGTTTAATTAAGTTAAATCAAGTTAAATTATGTTAAAGTATGTTAAACTAAGTTAAATTTAGTTAAATTAAGTTAAAATAAGTTGGATAAAGTAAAGTTATTTTGTTTAAGTGAAAGTAATTTGATGTTATATTTAAACTTTGTTAAATGCAAAACATAGTTTAATTTTAACATGAATTTACTATAATTTAACCAAAATAACTTTTTATAAGTTTTTTTTGTATTTTTGTATTTTTGTATTTTTGTATTTTTGTATTTTTGTATTTTTGTATTTTTGTATTTTTGTATTTTTGTATTTTTGTATTTTTGTATTTTTGTATTTTTGTATTTTTGTATTTTTGTATTTTTGTATTTTTGTATTTTTGTATTTTTGTATTTTTGTATTTTTGTATTTTTGTATTTTTGTATTTTTGTATTTTTGTATTTTTGTATTTTTGTATTTTTGTATTTTTGTATTTTTGTATTTTTGTATTTTTGTATTTTTGTATTTTTGTATTTTTGTATTTTTGTATTTTTGTATTTTTGTATTTTTGTATTTTTGTATTTTTGTATTTTTGTATTTTTGTATTTTTGTATTTTTGTATTTTTGTATTTTTGTATTTTTGTATTTTTGTATTTTTGTATTTTGTATTTTTGTATTTTTGTATTTTTGTATTTTTGTATTTTTGTATTTTTGTATTTTTGTATTTTTGTATTTTTGTATTTTTGTATTTTTGTATTTTTGTATTTTTGTATTTTTGTATTTTTGTATTTTTGTATTTTTGTATTTTTGTATTTTTGTATTTTTGTATTTTTGTATTTTGTATTTTTGTATTTTTGTATTTTTGTATTTTTGTATTTTTGTATTTTTGTATTTTTGTATTTTTGTATTTTTGTATTTTTGTATTTTTGTATTTTTGTTTGTATTTTTGTATTTTTGTATTTTTGTATTTTTGTATTTTTGTATTTTTGTATTTTTGTATTTTTGTATTTTTGTATTTTTGTATTTTTGTATTTTTGTATTTTTGTATTTTTGTATTTTTGTATTTTTGTATTTTTGTATTTTTGTATTTTTGTATTTTTGTATTTTTGTATTTTTGTATTTTTGTATTTTTGTATTTTTGTATTTTTGTATTTTTGTATTTTTGTATTTTTGTATTTTGTATTTTTGTATTTTTGTATTTTTGTATTTTTGTATTTTTGTATTTTTGTATTTTTGTATTTTTGTATTTTTGTATTTTTGTATTTTTGTATTTTTGTATTTTTGTATTTTTGTATTTTTGTATTTTTGTATTTTTGTATTTTTGTATTTTTGTATTTTTGTATTTTTGTATTTTTGTATTTTTGTATTTTTGTATTTTTGTATTTTTGTATTTTTGTATTTTTGTATTTTTGTATTTTTGTATTTTTGTATTTTTGTATTTTTGTATTTTTGTATTTTTGTATTTTTGTATTTTTGTATTTTTGTATTTTTGTATTTTTGTATTTTTGTATTTTTGTATTTTTGTATTTTTGTATTTTTGTATTTTTGTATTTTTGTATTTTTGTATTTTTGTATTTTTGTATTTTTGTATTTTTGTATTTTTGTATTTTTGTATTTTTGTATTTTTGTATTTTTGTATTTTTGTATTTTTGTATTTTTGTATTTTTGTATTTTTGTATTTTTGTATTTTTGTATTTTTGTATTTTTGTATTTTTGTATTTTTGTATTTTTGTATTTTTGTATTTTTGTATTTTTGTATTTTTGTATTTTTGTATTTTTGTATTTTTGTATTTTTTGTATTTTTGTATTTTTGTATTTTTGTATTTTTGTATTTTTGTATTTTTGTATTTTTGTATTTTTGTATTTTTGTATTTTTGTATTTTTGTATTTTTGTATTTTTGTATTTTTGTATTTTTGTATTTTTGTATTTTTGTATTTTTGTATTTTTGTATTTTTGTATTTTTGTATTTTTGTATTTTTGTATTTTTGTATTTTTGTATTTTTGTATTTTTGTATTTTTGTATTTTTGTATTTTTGTATTTTTGTATTTTTGTATTTTTGTATTTTTGTATTTTTGTATTTTTGTATTTTTGTATTTTTGTATTTTTGTATTTTTGTATTTTTGTATTTTTGTATTTTTGTATTTTTGTATTTTTGTATTTTTGTATTTTTGTATTTTGTATTTTTGTATTTTTGTATTTTTGTATTTTTGTATTTTTGTATTTTTGTATTTTTGTATTTTTGTATTTTTGTATTTTTGTATTTTTGTATTTTTGTATTTTTGTATTTTTGTATTTTTGTATTTTTGTATTTTTGTATTTTTGTATTTTTGTATTTTTGTATTTTTGTATTTTTGTATTTTTGTATTTTTGTATTTTTGTATTTTTGTATTTTTGTATTTTTGTATTTTTGTATTTTTGTATTTTTGTATTTTTGTATTTTTGTATTTTTGTATTTTTGTATTTTTGTATTTTTGTATTTTTGTATTTTTGTATTTTTGTATTTTGTATTTTTGTATTTTTGTATTTTTGTATTTTTGTATTTTTGTATTTTTGTATTTTTGTATTTTTGTATTTTTGTATTTTTGTATTTTTGTATTTTTGTATTTTTGTATTTTTGTATTTTTGTATTTTTGTATTTTTGTATTTTTGTATTTTTGTATTTTTGTATTTTTGTATTTTTGTATTTTTGTATTTTTGTATTTTTGTATTTTTGTATTTTTGTATTTTTGTATTTTTGTATTTTTGTATTTTTGTATTTTTGTATTTTTGTATTTTTGTATTTTTGTATTTTTGTATTTTTGTATTTTTGTATTACTGTATTTCATTTTTTTTATTTGTCAATAGAATATCGCAACAAAGCCGTACAATTAGGATGATCAACTATAACATAGTTTAAAAGCCTGGAAACTATTGAAACATCCAAGAATAGCGGAAAATCATGCTACACCAGCAAAAGTTTTTTTGAAAATAAAAAACAACTTTACAGGCAGCAAGGGATTTTTAAAAATGATTTCGAAATTACCATTTAAAACAGTCGAAAAATTAGCTGGACTTACCGAAAAACGAAGCAAGAACAAAAAAGAAACGAGCTAAATAATGCGTGCTTTGCAGGCAGCAACGGAGGCTTTTGAAAGAAAACTTGTAGAAATAGTGGAAAAATTAGCTATTCCAACCAAAACACCTACCAAGAATAGTGGCAAAGTTAGCTAAACTAGCTAAAAAGATGTGTGAAAATACCTAGCTTCACAGCCATCAATGGAAAATTTTGAGAATGATTCCAAAAAAACTGGTTGAAACAGCCTAAAAACTCGCTGGGCTAACTATAAAACTTCCTAGAATACCATAAAATCTAGCTAAAATAGCTAACAGACCTTCTCAAAACATACAGCTTTTGAGACTGACAGCATTTTTCCAGCTTGCAAATTAGTAAAATTTACTAAAAATTTAGCTAGATTTATCATTTTTAGGACCTGGATCCAGCTGTCAAATCCAGGAATTTTTTTTAGGATTTCCAGCTAAAAAAAATCGTGGTTGGAAAAACAACCAATTTTTTTAGGGTTTTTAACCGAAAATTAGTAAGATTCACGATAAACCTTCTTTCCGAGTAGTAAAGGGAAGGTAGTGTATCGTCACAAACTGGACCTTATCACGACCCCGATACTCTTCAAGGGTGTTCCCCTCAGGAACTGGGAAAGATTTACTTTTTTTTTACTTATACTTGTATCCAAGAAACTTAAAAAGATCCACTTAAAAATGAGTTCCTTCAAATAAAAACAATTTTAATGCAATTCAATTCAATTCTTTGCTATTTTTTATAAAGTGATTCTGTGTGTTTTCCCCCAAACAAATTTTTGAAAAAAAATCTTAATGTACTTAAATTTTAAAAAGTGAAATTTGAAACCTCTTAAATTACTTTTTTTTAAATGATTCATCAATTCTCAAATTCTTAATTTTTTTTTAAATCGCTAAATTTAAAAAAAAAATCATGCATTCAAAAATGCCACAATTTTAGATTACAGACAATTATAAATTTGGAGCATTTAGCATTTCGATACCCGTGTGCTCTCTTGGACTAACTAGATAGCAAGCTTAGTACAGGAGATCACAAAAGCAAGAAATTGAAATTTTGAAAAAAATACCGATTTAATATCACCAAAGGTGAAATAGAGCCTTTCTTACAAAATAATGAAACTCCGACAAATATATTGGTGCAATTAATTTTTCAGAAACGTAATGATACCACCCAGTGAGAATTTGACCTAAAGCTTCGAATCTTTTTAGGCTGAACCTCGAATGCCATTTTTTTAAATTTCAGAGGCACATTATGGGTCTCAAGGTAATTATATTTTATTAAGAAAAACATATTGGATTGACATTATTAGAAAAAAAAAATAAAGGGTAGGGTAGGGTAGTCATCAATGAGACACTTTTGGTTTTTAAACTTCAATGATTTTTGTATTTTTTTCATTAGCATGTTTTAAAAAGCTTTTTGTAGCATTTTCATTCTTTTAATGTGTTCTAACATTGACCAAAATATGAGATCGATCCGACCTCTACAGCCAGAGTTATTCAACTGTCTCATTGTAGACGCACTTGTCAGGAACAATGAGACAGCTGGGGAACAATGAGACACTCTATGAAAATCAATAGTTTTCTTGTAAAACATCATGTTTTGTATTGTTCCATTGCAGATGACTTGCTTTGAACATTTTCAAGCAATTTTGTTAACATGAAACTTCAAATAACAACAGTTATACTAAAAAGTATTTAAATTTTGTAAAATACATATATTTTACCAAATAACTTTATATTTTTGGTTAAATGAAGTTCAAACTCACTAAATATGCCAAAATTCACTTCCAATTCATGTTTTGAAAGATTTCCATAGATTTTGAAAAGTTTAATGAAGAAAAATCAAAGTGTCTCATTGTTACCCATGGGCTGAAAGGAGTGGGGAACAATGAGACAGCCCTGGATTCTGGGTATATTTTAAATTTTGGCCAAACCTAATGAAAGGACATTGTAGCCCAACTAATGCCCTGTGAAATGACGAAAGAAATTTGGAGAAATATTAGTTTTTGTGTTAATGGCAGTCTATGAGCGAAAATGTAATTTTTAGTCATAATTTACTTTTACACCCCAGAATCAAACATGTATGAATAACTTTGCAAGGGAGCGTCCATAACCAAAGCCACTATTATGGCAGAAGTGTATCTAGTAGACACACCTTCCCCCCAAATATTAGCCTGATTGGTTGAAACTACGTCTTGTGCGAGCCATTTTATCATTGTTCCCCGTGTCTCATTGATGACTACTCTACCCTACTCAGTATTTAATGTTAGTCTATGATTAACTTAAAAAAAATATGTATCGATATTGCACATTGTCAATCTATTATGAGAGGCCAGAAAGAACACTTTCACGCGCAAGCGTAAATGTGCTGGCGTTTATGCTTCGACTTGACGGCCGGAACTTAGAATTTGATGTTCAGTATATGATTCTGTATAAAACCAAAATTTTAATAGGAAAAAAAGGGCAAAAATAAGACGTAAAACACTAATATGGCTATATCTCTGGAAATACATTTTGGAAAAGCTTCAAATTTTGGGCCCAAGCAGTTTATGGCGCATGTTTTCGAATGGCTTTTTGTTTGAAACTGATTTTTTTTAATTTGATAGTGTTATCTGTAAAAAAGTCAAAAAAATACCTCTAAAAATGGTTTTGACCATATTTACTGGTCGAAAATTGTGAATCGAAAAATAAAATGTTCATCTCCGACCCCACGGCTACAAATCGTCAGTTGTGTGCTATCTTGTGACAACGACCAGGATTTTTTTTCTGGGACGATTCCTCGCCATGCACGATTTTTTGAAGATTTCTGAGAAAAGCGTTTTTCCAAAAGCAAACCTAAAACCAACCTTTCTTTTGTAAGAAAGGCAAAAATATAATTATATGATTCAATTATCCGTAGTGGAATTTTGGCGGAGATTTAGGATCTATGATCCTGTGTTTAAATGTTACAAATTCTCAGATTTGTAAAATTAGAGTATTCGAATTTTGAAATTTAATGCACATTGAATTATTAAATTTTTAGGTTTTCGAAATTATCATTTATTCAGCTTTGAATTTTGAAAATTTGATTATTTTGTGTTCATACATTTCTGAATTTTTAATTTTAAGATCCTTCAGTTGATTTATTTTTGAGGCTGAGCATTCTATATCTCAGATTTTCGAATTTCTTAATGTTCAAAAAATCAAAGTCAAATCCAAATTCTTAATTTTGGATATTTTTTTAATAAATACATTTTTGAATTAACTTTTTTAAAATTTCCTACTTCCTACTCCCTACTTTTTTAATTTACTTCATTTTTATTTATGAATTTTTGCATTTCTTATTTTTTAAATTTCTGATTTATTCGATTCAATTCGGTTTTATTTGTGAATAATCAAGTAACAATGCGTTCATTTAGGTACATATCAGAGTTTTGATGTTCCTTTCTGCTATGTTTCACATCGTAATTCAATCGAAAACATTATTACTTATAACATAGGAAAAGGTAAGAGTGAGAAAAAGTTTTCAACAGTGTTGCAAAAGAGTGATAGAAAAGCTATCAATAGATTATCCCTGCACCAAAAATATCCGAGAGTATAGCGGCCGTCACTATAGCTTGTGAGATCTCTTCTTGTGTCTCGTGATTCCCAGCGATGTCATTCTCTCTCTCTATCACTCCTTCCCTTTTCCTCGACTATGCGCTCTCACCGCTGAGTCTCTCAATCTCTTCGAAAACTGCAATGAGAGAACGCGAGATGGCGATTAGGAGCCGACCACGCATGACGCCCCTTCAAACTGCGTTTGCAAAATTGGTTTTGTGGCGGCTTTTGTGGTTAAACGCTGTTGCGGTAGGATGATCGTGGAAGCGAGAATGAGAGAGAAAAGGAAAATGTCAATCCCGAGTGGGTAAACACGAAATCGTGTTCAGCTTTGTTCGGCGCTGAGAGTTTCAATGAAGAGAGAAAGCAGTTGTATTTAAGGCATGATTATTCAGGCGGGATAATTGTAGTTGCTGAGAGTTGATATTTTGATATTTTATCAACCCTGGTTTTCAAAAAACATAAAATTTGTGATTTATATAATTTAAGAACTTCTACCATTTTAAAAACTTTCATATTTAAACTTTTTAGAATTTTCGGTTTTTTGGATTATTTTTTGCTAAAAAAAATATTTTTATGGCTTTTCCCTCTGTTTAACTTCATTCTGAGCAGAAAACAAAATCAATCCTTTTAAGTTTAAGCATTTCAAGATTCTGCATTTTGAGATTCGGTCTTTCTTGATTTTCAATATTATCATATAGAATACAAAATTATTTAATCGTTTGTAATTTTCAGTCGCATTCAAATAAGGCTTTAGCTTTTTTTAACAATATATATTTAAACAAAAATATACTGTTTTACAAATCAAGGCAATTTTACAATTGTTGCTGCAAATTTTCATTCATACTCTCTAATTTTTTTTTTGTGCTGCCTTGATTTGTTTTTCTGTGTTCTTCGACCACCTCCAACAAATATTGCAACTTTTCTTCATTTTACCTGTATTTTTTTTTAAATCAATTCCAATATCCCTATTTAAAAATTTACTCAATAATAACAGATGACGATTCAAGGATGAACTAATTCATCGAATTTTTTATTCTCTCTCACAAGCTCTGATATTACGATATCTTTTGTTAATCACATATAACATTTTATTTTATATCTCAAATCAAACCTGCTTTTTTAGTTGAAAATTATAATAAACATGCCAGGAACGCAGCGCAGCGGACGGTAAACGAAAACGACGACGACGACAAAAGTCCAAGCAGAGAAACAGCGTGCACGCTTGTAGGTAAACAGGCAGGCGAGCAAGCTTGTGAGAGAGTTTGAACCTGAGAGAGAGCACGTGCGTGTACGAATTGGAAATGAACCTTACAGCTGGCCGCGCAAAATGGTCAGTTTTGGGCGCTAATAACTTCTCGGGAAAAATCCTAAAAATATGGTGTCTTCGGGCAAGTTGTTCTAAATTTAATGAAGGTTCTACATCTGAGAAATGGTAAGAATCGCATAATTATGTCGCCTTCCACAGGTAAAAAGGTAAAACAGTTGCTTTTTTCCATACATTTTGACGATTTTTCCCATACAAACTTAGAGCGATTGGAGGGAGGGGTTCCCGTGGTCAGAATGAGCTCAAATTTGGAATTTAGCCTAGTGATGGGCCAATATTTGATTTCAGGGGGTAGCCCCAAAAAAGCCCAGATTTAGACCACCTTATTACTTATGTATTTTATGTATTATGTATTTTATGTACTCATTAAAAAAATATGAACACAGGAACACAGTTGAAAAAATTTAAGTACAAAATTGATGTTGTTTCGGAGTTCGGAGTTTTGCGTTCCTTTCGAGCTTTATTTCAAATTGATATTTTTTTGCAATTTAAAAAAACATGAAGGAAAAAAATTTCGAAGCTGGAAATAAATCCACCAATT